>NC_049169.1:18441140-19041140 GCF_009769625.2 Cygnus olor | reverse complement strand
TCAGAGAACATCTGGTCCAACCGTCCCCTTACCACCAGTATTACCCACTAAACCATGTCCCTGAGTACCACATCCAACATTTCCTTGAGCACCCCCATGGACGGTGACTCCAATACCTCCCTGTGAAACCTCTTCCAATGCCTAACCACTCTTTCTGAGAAGAAATTTCTCCTAATTTCCAACATGAACCTCCCCTGGTGCAACTTAAGGCTATTCCATCTAGTTTTATTACTAGTTATCTGTGAGAAGAGGCTGACCCCCAGCTTCCCACACCTTCCTTTCAGGTAGCTGTAGGGAGCAATAAGGTCTCCCCTGAGCCTTCTCTTCTCCAGACTAAACAACCCCAGTTCCCTCAGCTGCTACTCACAGGACTTGTGTTCCAGGCCCTTCACCAGCTTCATAGCCCTTCTCTGGACACACTCCAGGGCCTCTATGCCTTTCCTGTACTGAGGGGCCCAAAACTGAACACAGTACTTGAGGTGTGGCCTCACCAGAGCAGAGTACAGGGAGACAATCCCTGTTCAACCACGGTGGTCTTCTTCCCCACCTCCTCATGTTTCAGTAGATATTAGAAAGATATCTAAAGTTGATTTTCTGTGTTGTAATGTACTAAAATGGCAAAGAAAAATAAAGAAAGTATTGCTAATATACAAAAGAAAAACTGGATGGAATTAAATTCCCTCCAGTAGCAAAGACTGATGTCAGTTTATATTATGCACTGGGTAGACATTTGTGGGAATGTAGCAAGAATGTAAAGAAGATGAAAATTAAATACCCAAAAATATGAAAATAAAGATCGAGATACATAATGAAATATGCTTTCCATATCCCCACCATTTGGTAACACTTCATTTATTTTGAATGCACTTATTATGTGAAAATATTTTCAAAATCATTTGCAGATATTGCTTGAGCCAGTAAGATATTCTACAGATTTTGAATTGATTGCATAGTTCATGTATTATGGGACTTATCCACGAGAATATGGAATTACACGTACAAATCTAGGAGATATCATCCTTGTGTAGAAGAGTGACAGTTGTGAAGGACTGGTCCATTCGTTTGTACAAAAAAAAGATGTTTTGAAAACTGGTCATCACAATTTTGGGTTATTTTTCATTCACAGAATGTGATTGGTCATATTATTCAGCTTTCATGATTGTTTATGAATTATCTTACAAGAAGACTAAGAATAAAGAAATCAATATCAAAGGAATAAATGTACTTAATTTATAATAAAAATCCATCACAATTTCTGGAGTTCTAAATATGTTAATAATCACAAATACTTTATTCCACAGATTTGTGTATAACTCGCAGTGTACATTATTGAGAAGCAGTCAGTTTTGACTTGTGTCCTCAACAATATGTTATCATATCCATGTTTTATTTTTATTTAGTTATTGTTAGTCCAAACAAGATGATGAAAATAAAAGCAGTTATAGCTCAAACAGTGGAATAAGATTATTTTATTTATTTTATTTTATTTTTTATTTTTTTTATTTATTTTTATTTTTATTTTATTTTTTCACGGTAAGAGTTTTTGCCACAATTGAAGACAGAAAAAATGCAATCTATTTCTGTTTCTACTCAAGCACGAAGACCTGAACATTAATTTAGTTGGTGGCAATTATGTAGTCAAACAAAGGAAGGAAGATGTAAAGAAAGAAGTCTAATATTATGTCTAATCTTTAGCACCTAACTGAGAGGCTGGAAACTTCTCAGGCTAGAATACCACCTATACTGCAGCTTTACCTCAGGTACAGAGATGAGGCCATAAATGGTGATTTATTAATTTCATGTTTGAAACCACATTCTGGGTTTCAAACAAGAAAACAAGACAAGAAAAATAGCTTTTCTGAAAATAGATTTATGTAATCTAAGTAACCAATATTGGTCTTAGTAACCAATATTGCTAATGTAGCACAATGAAGTAATGCAACAAAAAGACTCTTAATGGAAGTGTCCTGGTTTCAGTTAGGACAGAGTTAATTTTCCTCCTAGTAGCTGGTAGGGTGCTATGTTTCGGATTAGAATGAGAAGAGCGCTGATAAAATGCTGATGTTTTAATTGTTGCAGAGCAGTGCTTACACCAAGCCAAGGACTTTTCAGCTTCTCGCTCTGTCCTGCCAGCGAGCAGGCTAGGGATGCAGCAGGAGCTGGGAGGGGACAGACCCAGGACAGCTGACCCAAACTGGCCAAAGGGGTATTCCATACCATCTGACGTCATGCTGAACAATATACAGGGGTGGCTAGCCGGGGTGGGGGAGCTGGCTGCTCGGGGATAGGCTGGGCATCGGTCAACGGGTGGTGAGCAATTGCATTGTGCATCACTTGTTTTATACACATTATTAGTAGTAATACTATTATTATTATTATTATTTTATTTTTTTTTCCTGTCTTAATAAACTGTCTTTATCTCAACTCACAGGCTTCACTTTCCCGTTTCTCTCCCCCATCCCAGAGAGGGAGGCGGGAGGGTGAGCGAATGGCTGTGTGGTGTTTAGCTGCCAGCCAGGTTAAACCACAACAGGAAGGAAGAACGGGAAGTGGAAAGCAGGAAGAGTGAAGGAAGTGGATCATATCATTGTAATAAGCGTTTATGAATTCAAGGTAGTTGCTGCTATTTTTCTGTTTTGTAACTGTTTGCTTTCTTTAGCATAATATACCCACAGAAATTGACACTGAAGCTTTCAGACCCAGGATTAGAAGTGTATTTGCTTGATCATTTCAGCTTGAGATTGGAAACTGCTGCCATTCAGTGACTTTCATGCCTTTCATGTCACACTCAGTGACACATGACTTTCATGCTCTTTAACGTGCTTTGTAAAAAAAAAGCAAATGCAATTCATCTGAAAATTCAATACATGCTTGAAATATCTTCCAGATAACCAGTGGGATCTAACAGTCAGTTTGCACTGATTGCATACACAGAGGAGTGTTATATTCTGCCCAATAATCACAAATCTATAAAGTTGGTGTTTCAATGTAAAAAAAGAATACCTTTTCCCTTGAGATAAAATATCATCAAATGCCATCTGTGCTGCCTGTAAATTTCATCATAAATCCTTGTTGTATTTATCATAGATTTGTTTTTCAAAATAGCTAATTTTCATCTCAGATTCAGCCATACTCTAATTTTCTTGCTTCTTTCGTGCTGAGAAATCTGATATAATAGCCTCTCATAGAAAGGGTTTGGCACTTGCCCAAAACGAAATAGGCTCATCTGCTTGCATAGAAATAGTTTCCTTAATAGGGCAGCAACTTAGAATCATTAAATACAGTAATCAAGAAGAAAAAGAAAGAAGGAAAATAAAACAAGGCAAAGTTTACAATTAAATCTATATTTAAGCAATTTAAACTCTGAGGGTTAAAGGATCATGCACGCAGAAAAAAATAAAGTATTAGATGTATGAGAACAGAAGGAGCATGGAAACATTACCAAGTCTGAACATCATATGGCTTTTTTGAATGACAGATAATATTCATGGGAAACATACAAAGTATGTTTCACTTATTACCAAAGACAGAATGCCTGCAACAGAATGAATGAAGAAATGCCCCAAAACAGTGTCCTCAAGCATGCCAGTTTATTTATTTTTTTCTTACATTCAGTTGCCATTTATGAATTTAGTCTGTTTGTATTTTAAATTGAATTGCTGCTCATTGCTCTCAAAGAACAGTTTTGCATTGGTGAGTTACCCTGACCAACACCCTGAGCTTCAACCCAAGAACTTCGGAAACAGGAGTCAATACCAAATGCAGAATCACAGAATCAAAGAATGCCTGAAGCTAGAAGGCAGCTTTGGAGAATGTCTTGTCCATCCCCCTGTTCTAAGCAATCACCTCTGCTGGGAGGTTGTTCAGGGATGTATACACTCATGGTTTTAATTTCCCCAAGGATGGAGATTCTACGTCCTGCCTAGGCAACATGTCCCACTGTTTTACCAATTTCATAATAAAAAGTAAAAAATATTTAAAAAGAAAAAAAAAAGTTTTCTCTTATGTTTATATAGACTTTATTGCATTTTAGTTTGTGCTCATTTCCTCTTCTTTCACCGGGCAGGACTATGATAAGCCTGGCTCTGTCTTCTTTACTCCTCCCATCCAATATTTTTCCACACTCTTAAAAGTGCCCCGAGCCTCATTTTGACCAGGTTGAGTAAGTACCAGCTCTCTCAGCCTCTCCTTGTATGATATATTTTCTATTCCCTTAACCTCTTTATGGGCCTTCACTGGAGTGTCTCCAGTATGTCCATGTCTCCCTTGTAGTGGGGAGGCCCAGTACTAAACTATGCACTCCAGATGTGCTCTCACCAGTGTTGTGTAGATGAGCAGGATCAACCTGCTTAATGCAGAATGGATGATCTTACTTTCTGTTAGAGCACACTGCTGGCTCATTTTCAACTTGATATCCACCGGGATCCCTAGATCCTCTTCTGCAGAGCTGTTTTCCAGTTAGTCAGCCCTCATCTTGTGCTGATGCATGCTCCTTCACCTGATACAGGACTTCACCTAACTAAATAATTAAATAAATAAACAAATAAAAATTATATATATATATATATATATATATATATATATATATATTTGTGTGCCACAGCACAGAATTACTAAAATAAATAAAAATCTGGTCCAGGAAGGAATTTTGTCTTATTGATTTTGAGCATCAACCAAATTTCCTTTGTCTGCAACACTTATAGTGTTTTCACTGGACTCTCAGAGATAAGAAGTTTAGATCCATGTTAAAATACTGTAAGTAGGACCAGAATTTGGCATTAGAGATAGAAAAAGTGCAGAACAAACAGTGAAGAATATAGCACCAAAAATCAGGCACTGTCAAAGAAAATCATAAATCATTCATTAGCAGCACCACACAGCATAACAAAATTTACTGTCTTTCTTTCTTCTTTCACTTTATTACTATACACAATTTGAACTTTCTGAAAGCCAGATTCCAAATTAGGCAGCTGTTCAAAACATGCAGAGCAAGAACAAGTGGTTCCAATGGGAATCTCATGAAAGCTCTCAGTGCTCCTTTCTCATTGATTAACACTTTTAATTGCACAGGATAATACATTACCATTTTGCACGATTCACAAATAGGCAAGTACATACTATGTATTTCACTGATTTTTGTTTGTTCATTTTCTCTGCCAAAATTTCCTTGTGTAATGTGCACAAACTGGAACACATGAGGTTCCATCTGAATAGCAGGAAGCACTTCTTTACTGTGTGGATGACCAAGCACTGGCACGTTGCCTAGAGAGGCTGTGCAGTCTCTGCCCTTGGATATCTTCAGAGAACATCTGAACATGGCAGCTGGTATCCCTGCTTGAGCAGAGGGTTGGACTAGAGGACCTCCAGAGGTATCTTCCAACCTTAACCATTCTGTGCGTCTGTGAAATTTAAAATTCTTGAAAGGATATGAAGGAAAGTCCTTACTACAGTATGGGATATGTATTGATGGGTTAGGTCATATATATCAATTGCATCTATAAGCAGACAATGCTTCAGATGCTTAAAACAAACAGCAAATTAAAAATGGGTGTGTGATAGATGCCTTCCAGTGTGCCTTCTGCTCTCCTTGCATGGAAGGCACAGCTGGGAGAAAAAAAGATGATATTCAAGATGGAGAAGGTGAATACCAGTCACATAACCTGTCATTTGGAAGCCTCAGAGAAAACAGAAATGAACAAAAAGATGATGTTGCAGCCTTTCAATACTTAAGGAAATACTTTCAATACTATATAAAAAAAGATGGAGAGAGAGTTTTTTACAATGGCATGTAGTAACAGGACAAAGGGTAATGTTTTCAGACTGAAAGAGAATAGATTTTGATTATAGATTAAGGAAGACAGGTAAGGATTACAGATGAGTAAGAAATTCTTCATGATGAGGGTGGTGGAACAGGTTACCCAGAGAAGTTGTGGATGCCCCACATCTGGAAGTGTTCAAGGCCAGGTTCATGAGTCTTTTGGCAACCAGACGGAGTAAAAGATGTCCCAGGCAATGGCAGGGAGGTTAGACTAGATGATCTTTAAAGGCCCCTTCCAATCCAAATCATTCTAGGATTCTAGGATTGATTCTATGATTCTATCTGTGAGCCAGCCAAAGGGTTAAAAAAGAAGATAAACACGAGAAACAAATCCAAGCAAAAAAATGTAAGAGACTTAACCTCTATATTAGTTTTCTTTCTTTCTTTAAAACATCTTTGAAGGAAGACTAAGAAAAAACAAACAAACAAACAAAAACAACAAACAAAAGAACCTAAATGTTAGAGATGTAATGCTTAAACAAAACAAAATTTTAGAATTATGTCCCAAATCAGCCAGTACCAGAATAGTCAAGTAAAATATTGCTTATTATTTTGTTCTTCCTCTTAATCCATTGTTCTTTTTACGCTTCATTGTCTTTATTTTCATCCCTTTGTGTACATTTGTGATGATACATTCTCTGTCAGTTTATTCTTCTTTTTGTTAATTTATCCATCAATCTGATCAATCATAATTCAGATTAGAGCTGTATTTTAACCTGCAATTCAGATTTATTGGAATAAAAATTTTAGTATGAAATAGGCTTACATTATATGCATAGATATTGAATGCACATAAAACTTGCTGCTGGTTTAAGAATCAAGGTGGAAGACAGTTTTGGAAAGATAATTGTTGCTATTTATAGGAAATGGGTGCTCATTAAAAATAAAGGTTAAATGAGGAAGTTAGCTCCATCCTGGCAGAGAAATTTGCATTTCTTTGTAAAGTGACAGCTTTCAATAGCAACAAATTCTAAATTTAACCTTCCTATATAATAGACTTCCTTCCTTATTAAATTCATTTTGGACTTAATGAAACCAACTTTTCTTAAAGTTTATTGCCACTTATACTTGGCTTCCTTCTTACAGCAAATATTTCCAAACATTAGAAAGATTCAAAGATATCAGGAAAGGGTTTTTCACCAAGAGGGTGGTCAGGCACTGGAACAGACTACCCAGGGAAGTGATCACAGCACCGAGCCTGAGTTCAAGATGATGCTCTCAGACACATGGTCTGATTATTTATTTATTTGTTTGCTTGTTTGTTTGGAGTGGTCCTTTGGGGACACAGGAGTTGGAATAGATGATCCTTGTGGGTCTCTTCCAACTCAGGACATTCTATGATTCTGTGATTCTATGATTAGACAAAAATCCCTTCAGCCATTTTATAAGAATAAGAATGAAATCTTATTTCATAAGATCATGAAATGCATATTCCTATATAAATGCTAAATTTGACCACCAGTTTCTTGGTGGAATAGGTTATTCAAAACCAGCTGAACTTTGCAACTTTTAACTTGGACATGTGGATGCTCCAAGGAAAAAAGGAAGGGAGGAAGGGAGGAAGGGAGGAAGGGAGAAAGGGAGGGAGGAAGAGAGGAAGGGAGGGAGGGATGGAGGGAGGGAGGGAGGAAGGAAGGAAGGAAGGAAGGAAGGAAGGAAGGAAGGAAGGAAGGAAGGAAGGAAGGAAGGAAGGAAGGAAGGAAGACTTAGAAAAGAGTAAAGCAGGGATTTTTCCTCTGTGTATGTTCTAAAAGATTGTTTCTCCCCCAGCTCAGACCTTGAGGTAAATGTTATGATGCAGAGACATTTTTCCAAGGAAAAGGATTAAAGTAGAAGTTGCAATGAGTACAGAGAAAGATGCATCATATTTTGACAGAACCACTGCTTAAGGAAGTTTCTGCTCATTGGCAGAACAGACTCACATCTACTTAAGAATGAATGGCTACATATTCAACAGAGAAAAAATGCTTTCTCTCCAATATGTCTAAAATATTTTCTTATTTCCTAGAATGCTTTTCTAGGTAAAGCTTATGACCACAAATATTACTAACTTTAAACTGGAATATTCATGACAGAAATAGCCCGTTAAGTTCTTGGCTAGAGATGTGCAGAAGGAAGCACATTTCTGACTAATGTCTTGCCAAATGGATAGAAGAAAGATTCCCAATCTAATGATTGTTTGTTGTTGTTACTTTAAATCTGATTTTCAGCTGATGATATTTTTTGGATGATACTTTCGAATTGTGTGTGATGAGTCAAACTGAGTCAATTTTTCAGTAGCTAGAGTAGAGTTAATCTTCATGCAATTCCAGTATCAATTTCTACATTGACAATTCTTGTTTAAGAAACAGAACATTGTCCTGTCACTAAATAGAACATTGTATTTAGAGGGAATTATAAATCATATTAAAGGGACATACCAGCTATATAAAGAACTACATTGTAGTAAGGAATAACCACTAATAAAAAGTTCTCCAGTAATTGCATGCTTTTTTTTTTTTTTTTTTTTTTTTTTCCTGAAACGCTTAAGAAGTGCTGGGAGAAATACAGATCTAAGCACTATTGCTTCTATTGAAGAGTCTTGAAGAAAGTTCATGGTTTATCTTTTTGGTTGCCATTCTTTAGGTATTAAATGAGTACCTTTAAAAACAAAACAAAACAAAACCTGTGATACTAATATATTTTACTTTTCTGTAGCTGTTTAGCTCTAGTAGGAACATTCCTTTTAGATGTTTCTATATAGCAATTCTCATAAAAAGAAATAAAATAAAGCTTGCAAAAAACTGCTTACAAACTACTGACTACAGGTTGCTAAACATATGGAAATGAAAGTTCCAGGCACAAGAAATACTAAAATTTTCCCATCTGTAGCAAAGACAGCCCTCCTTGCATGAGATGTACCTTGACAGCAAATCTTCTAAACCTAGCAATTCATTCTTTACTAACTTTATGAGTGCATGTATTGTCTTCAAAACAATTCTGCGTAGAGATACAACTGCTGTTATAAACACAAGTAACAAAAGAGAAGGCAACAGATGTATAAACATATTTTAGGTATTTATTAAATATCTGCTGAATTGTTATAATCCTGTTGCCTCATTAATGAAATCTCTATGGATTAACTACTGACTCCCAACACCTTCATCTACAAAGATGCAAGGAAGATTTACATTTTCACCTTATCATTATCATTATCATTTCACCTACTCATTATCATTTCTTTCATATGTTACTAATTATAGGCCTTTATATGTCTTTGCTCTTTTCTTCTTGGTAAGGGCTGACAGAATTGCTGACTGTATTGGAAAACAAAAGGATGTGTAAAGGAATCCAATGAATAAATACACCAAACTAAAAATTTCTTTTTTCAAATTGATCAAAGTTAAGAAGTATCAAGTAACAAAAAACAACCAACCAAACAACAACAACAAAGTCTTAGTTTTTAGAAAATGAAAAGACCACGAGGAGTCTGCTCATAACAATATAATTTTGACTCCACTACATGTAGGTTTATAAATTCCTGGAGAAATTTGTTTCTTTTCACACTGTATAGCTGAATAACTGGACATTTACACAAAATTTAGAGAGCATCCTTTCTTAATATGTATGTCAGGAACATCTGATGTACATTTTGCATAATAAGTAAGCTTTTCAGAAGCCATATCACAAATTCCACCTTCTGGACCCATCAGGGTTTATATTTAGAGTGTATGACCCTAAGAAAGGGAAGATATAACCTCTTCCAGTCAAGTCCTCCCACTGTTGCAGAAAATGTGCCCCTGTCAATAGATGAATTTCATTCATCTTCCCAGTGTAATCTTTCCCAGTGCTTCATATCAGAATTATTAGCTCTAGCCCTTAACTTTTACCCAGCTGTCATAACCAGTCAATGTGCTTGCTTCCTGTTTCCCTCTACTATTCAAGGATTACACCCCACAGGTTAATACAGCAATGCAGAGACATGTCTATCCTGAAGATCATAAACAGGAGTGAC
Organism: Cygnus olor; assembly: GCF_009769625.2. Classification (NCBI taxonomy): domain Eukaryota; kingdom Metazoa; phylum Chordata; class Aves; order Anseriformes; family Anatidae; genus Cygnus; species Cygnus olor. The sequence goes on along the minus strand of NC_049169.1, from coordinate 19,031,328 downwards.
TGAGGCAAATTGAAACAAAGGATATTCTTTGTGTTAGACAGCAACTACACCAGGATCAGTTTGCATTTGGATTCTGTACTTTTGAGAAAAAATCAAAGTTTCATATCAAGTAAACTTTTTGGTCATGACTTGGCAAAATAAGTCTGTAATTTTGTTTTAGGTTCTGGAAAATTATTCTCTCTGGCCTTCAGTTGCAGATAAAAAAGACTGAAAATGTCTCTTAGTCATCCAAGCTCCGTGATGATACCTAAGATACACAGCTGCATCTCAAATGATACTAGTTAGCTTTATCTAGAAAGAAGAAACTAGTCCCTAGGGTGGGATCGCTTTTGAGATTGGGACTGCTACATTTGAGGGTCTATATATTCTCATGTGTTTAGTAGTCTAAACCTCACTGGATATTTATTCTGTACAGGTGATTTGACTAAAGAGAAATAAAGGTAGCCAGCCACCAGGTTTCTAATGTAGGGTGAAAAGACGCATCCTCTAGGCTACAATGACTTTGCCAATCAACATATATGTGTATTTGTCTTTATTTATTTATTTATTTGTTGTGGACTTTAGGCACGTTTCTTATAGATAGATGCACAGACAGCATGTTTTGTAAAGAGAATTGACACAGCAAAAGCCTATAAGGGTAAAACAAAACAACAACAACAAAAAACTGGTAGTTACACTTCTGGAACAGTCAGGATCTGTCAGAAGGCAATGCGGAGAGGAAGTTCCAATGGGCCATAAAACCAGTGTCTTATTTAATCTCTGATTTTTAGAATGCAGTGGAAGTATTCCCAGGCTTGTCAGTTGAAGGTATTTTCATGGTCTCCCTTGAGGATCAGGTCTGAGAGATTTTTCACTTGTTGTGTGAAAAAATATTTTCTTAATGGTTCAGGGTATTTCTGTCCTTTATTTATGTCTGTGTGAGTTCCTTTTGGATGACTTCTCTTAGAGCTCTCTAAGACTTCCAGTAGTGAATTGAAAGTTGATGAGTGAGACTATTACATCCCCCATACACCTTAAAGTATTCTTATACTGGATTTGCAATGGGTTGAAAACTGCTGCAGTTTATGAGCTGACCTAGGAATGGATTAGACTGTTTTTATTTTAGGTGTAATAACAGCATCTAGCAAAGGACAAGTAGGATTGGTGAAAGTCTCAGACTATCGTATTTTATTCAATATCATGTCTGTCATATCTTGTTGTCCATAGTATTTCTTTCAAAGTGCATGTATCACTCAGTATATTTCCCACAAATTTCACTATCTTAGCAAATGCTTTTAGACAGATGTCCAATAAATAGATTTTCATTTCTGTCCACAAGTACTTTCTCATTTTAAGAAAAGAACATTGGAAGACAAAACATCATGTGAACAATATATGTAGTAGTTTTGTTCTATGCATTCCTGGCCAAAAGTAAATAAATAAATCACATCTCACATAGTTTTGCTTTATGATTTTAAGCTAGTTTGTTACCTGAACTGATTTTTATTTACCTAAAAGGAACAGTCATAATGGACAGACATGCGTAGATTAAAAATTCAGGATTAACCTCCATGATTAAAAAATAAAAAAAAATAAAAAAAAAAAAAGGAAAAGAGGAAAAGTATTTACTCATTAAAAATAGCAATAATAAACTAGCATGTAAAATACTATAAAATAGTAAAATGTCATATGAAGTATTTTGCATCACTGGATCTTGAGTGGAGTTATTTTCAAAGATATAGTATACAGTATCACAAATGTGGTTTGTAGGAAAGCATCTCTGAAAGCTTTGAGGTATAATATTCTTTGCTTATGGTACATTATATATACATGCATATATTTTTTATTCTATTTGCTAGTTCACAGTTGTTGATTTTGTTTCACTTTTGTGTGCAGCTAAAGAGGACAAACCAGGAAATCAATTCTAATGTGGGTTGTTGAAGCAAAGAAATGTTGGAGACTGTAAAGAGCTAATTTGCACTCAACACATTGACTGAGAATATAGAAAAAAAAAAAGTGTTAAAGACAAGAACTTGAGTCAGTCCGCATTGAATTAAAAATCAAGGATACACTGGCCAGAACTCAGTCACCCCAAAGAGAAAGAAAGAAATAGGATTCTGATTCATAAAGAATAAGAAAAAATGGTCAAATTCAGAGAAACATGACGTGGACCTAAATGGGTAACTGAAGGAAAGATATAGAGAATGACTTCAATATCACTACATTTTTATTAACTTCTCTCTTCCTTCCATATTATACATTTAACTGGAGATAAAACAAGACAGTAAGGCTCATTAAATAGCCAATGATTCGTGGAGAGGTCAGTTCAGACCATCTCCTCCTGATCCTTCTTTTTGTCTCCTCAGAATATACAGAAGGAGAATCCAAAGGAACATTATTGTAGTAAAAACTTCAAGCTTACTCTTATCTTCAGGGAGAAAAGCTCTGACAGTCTGACAATTCTTTAGATGAGAATAGCTCGGCAACAGAATACCCCAACATCCAGCAACCCTGATTACGGTGCTCATGAAAGGCTCTACAGGTTGAGTCTTGTTACTTCAGTTAATTTCATCACTGTTAAACGAAGAAGAAATGTAAAGAAATGGTGACAAATAGGCCTGATCCACCTGAAAGAATACTGGGCAGTCCAATGAATCTGTAATTGTCTTTCCTAAATCTCCTTTACCTCTGAGGTAACTACAGCCTATATTGTATTGCTGATAGCTGAATATATCAGAATTACTGATAACTCCATTGTGTCTTAACATTAATACACTTACTGTTTCTTTTTATAATTTAACACCATCTTCTATAAGCAGCAAAAGTAAAAATCTCTCCAGACACATGTCACTGTGTGAGAGCATAGGACAGTTAGACAAAGGAAAAATAATTTCCAAATACCTGGAAAGACTGTTTGTTGAGATGGATTCATGGAGAGGTATGACAACTCTGAGGTATAAGAGACAGAGCTGAATGATTCCTTTGCTGTTAAGGAGCATAGCCACTTCACAGACTTCAAAGAGGCATGAAAAAGATCGAAGATCCAATGAAATTTTCCTCTTCCTTACTCAACATTTGTTATTCCCCACTACATCTATCAGGAATCCCATTCGGAGCTCATATGAAAACCAACACTTGTTTGGCAAATTTTCTTAGTTTTCACATTATGATATATGTGCTGCTTGCCACTGAAGTCAGAAATGGCAATAACAACAATAAAAGTTAAAAAACAGGGAGGTTTTCATTAAACAGCACTAAACTGAGCTTGTGAACAGCTTGTGCTTTTTTTTTTTTATTCAAGATTTATTCAAGATTATGAGTGCTTATAACTTTTTGAAGCTAAGAACTATCCCCCAACCACCAGTCTTTAATGCCATTTTCTTGACAGAACTCTGACACTGACCACATAGAAATGGAACTTTATTTAGTCATTGTCCTGTTTTTAGATTGGTGCCATGTCTAGCAGTGATATATTGCTAATTTATTTTGTTACTAGACTTTAGGATGGGTATGAAAACTTATTCTATCCCATACACAATTAATAGAGCTAGCCTAGATTTGGCAGAGTTGGCTCTGGAAATAATATACCAAACAGAAAATAATATTAATAATAATAAATACTACTACTAATAATAATAATAATAATAATCCATGCTATTTCAGTTATGTTTCATTTTGTTTTAAAGTGTGTAAAAGGCAACATTTATAAAAGAAGTCCTATAATTCTATATATTTAACAATTTTGTAGAAATCAGTTCTGTGGATGAGTCATGCTCTGACAAGGAAATAGAGTATAGGAATAATTGATTTCTAGTTTTTACAGAGCTAGAAATTAAACTGTCAGGTATGTTGAACATAATGAGAAGAACATGTAGCAGTTACAAAATGGTGAAAGCTGTAACTTTAAGAAATCCTCTGTCCCAAACCCCTGCTTATACCAGGATAAGTTAGAACAGGTTGGTGAAGTATGTGTCCAATCATAGAAGCACAGAATCATAGAATCATTATGGTTGGAAAAGACCTCAAAGATCATCTAGTCCGACCTACCACCGATGTCATCCACTAAACCATGTCCCTGAGTACCACATCCAACATTTCCTTAAACACTCCCAGGGACAGTGACTCCAACACTTCCCTGAGAAATCTGTTCCAATGCCTAAACACTCTTTCAGAGAGGAAATTTCTCCTAATTTCCAACATGAACCTCCCCTGGTGCAATTTGAGGCCATTTCCCCTAGTCCTAATTATATGCTAATACTACTTATCTGTGAGAAGAGGCTGACCCCCAGCTTCCCACACCTTCCTTTCAGGTAGCTGTAGGGAGCAATAAGGTTTCCCCTGAGTCTCCTCTTCTCCAGACTAAACAACCCCAGTTCCCTCAGCTGCTACTCACAGGACTTGTGTTCCAGGCCCTTCACCAGCTTCATAGCCCTTCTCTGGCCATGCTTCAGAGCCTTGATGTCCTCCTTGTACTGAGGGACCCAAAACTGAACACAGTACTTGAGGTGTGGCCTCACCAGAGCCGAGTACAGGGGAACAATCACCTCCCTGGTCCTTCCAGCTACACTATTCCTGATACAAGGCAGGATACCATTGGCTTTCTTGGCCACCTGGACACACTGCCAGCTCACGTTCAGGTAAGCACCGACAAGCACCCCCCAGATCCTTTTCCTCTGCACAGCTTTCCAGCCACTCTGACCCAAGCCCGTAGTGTTGCCTGGGGTTGTTGTGGCCAAAGTGCAGGACTCAGCACTTAGCCATGTTGAACCTCATCCCATTGCTCATCTCTCTGCTCATCGATCCAACTTGTCCAGGTCCTCTGCAGGGCTTTCGTACCCTCCAGCAAACTGACACTTTCCCCCTAGTTTGGTGTCATCTGCAAACTTACTGAGGGTGCACTCAATTCCCTCATCCAAATCATCTGTAAAGATAATATAGAGGACAGTCCCAACATCAACCCCTGGGGAACACCACTCAGGACCACTCCATTCACCACCACTCTCAGGGTCCAGCCATTCAGCCAGTTTTAAACTCAGCAAAGAGGGTACAAGCCATGGGCTTGTACAAGCCATGGGCTGCCAGCTTCTCCAGGAGAATACTGTGACAGACTGATTAAAAGGCCTTACTGAAGTCTAGGTAGACTATGTCAACAGCCTTTCCCTCATCCACCAGGCTGGTCACCTGGTCATAGAAGGAGATGAGGTTGGTCAGGCAGAATTTGTCTTTCATGAACCCATGCTGACTGGGCCTGATCCCCTGGCTGTCCCATACATGTTGTGTGATCACATTCAAGATGAGCTGTTCCATAACCTTCCCTGGCACTGAGGTCAGACTGACAGGCCTGTTGTTCCCTGGGTCCCCCTTATGACCCTTTTTATAGGTGGGCGTCGCATTAGCAAGTCTCTAGTCATCTGGGACCTCTCTGGATGACCATGATTGCTGATAGATGATGGAGAGAGGTGCAGCAATCACATCTGCCAGCTCCCTCAGCACCATCGGGTGGATCCCATCTGGCCCCATGGACTTGTGACAGTCTAGGTGTAGTAGCAGGTCTCTTAACTCTTTCCACCTGAATCGTGGGGTGTTTATTCTGCTCCTGATCCCAGTCATGTTTTGAATATCTCCAAAGATGGAGACTCCAATATCTCTCTGGACAAGCTGTTCCAGTGGCTGATCACAATTACTATGTTCATTTATTTATTTTTTTTATGTGTTTCAGTTTGTGCTTGTTGCCTCCTGCCCTTTAACTGAACTTTGATGAATCTGGTTCTGTCTTCTTTATTCTTCCCATCAGGTATTTTTTCACATTGAAAGGGAAGGAAAAGAGGTTTTCAAGTTTCATAATCTTACAACTTTTTCCACGTTTTTGAAATGTTCAGACACCATGCATATTAGTTTCAATGTGTACATTAGTTAATAAAAGCCAGAGAGGTCCATTAATATTAATATATTTTGACCAGGTGACAGTGGTATCTTATCCACAATTTGTGAACTGGAATCTATGTAACCTTGCATACTGTGTGATCATTTACACTTGTAATAAATGAATGTGAAAATTACTTTTTCATTCTGTAACATTTCACACTCATTTCACAGAAGCAAATGACAAGTACAATGGTGTATTAAGCTGAGAATACGATGTAGTTGTAATCATGCTAAATACCTTTTAAAGGAACCATCTTAAAAGGGAAAAAAAAAAAAAAAAAAAAGCCCTCAAGGGATTAACATATTTAATCTAGATTTGAAAGTCTTTATATATTGAATTCTTTCCTTTAGTGAAATTCTTGAATTTTCCCTTGTACTTAGGCAGAGTAGATTGCAGCCAATTTTTATTGGAAAACTACTGACAAGCACTTTCCTTCTAGCTTCTGGCTATAGGTCTTATCATTTTAACGAGATTATACAAGTTTCTACAAGCAAAGATGGTCTATCCAAGTCCAACTGGATCAAGTGAAAGCATTCTAGCTTTCATATTGCATAGTCCTGTTAAGTGGGAAAAAATATTTAGGACAACAAATGAAAAAATAGAGGCTATAGATGATTATTTGTATGTGTGTGTGTGTATCATCTGTTCTCAAACGTCAGGCATATTTTTAGATACAACTATATACTTATAGTGCAAAACAATATTTGAATTTAAATTATAAAATATGTATATATTGATAGAAAATTATAATTAGTTTAGGGACTATTCCTGAAGCCAGACTTATGTGTGTCAAAATCAGAATTTTAGCATTTTTGTTATGTTAAGATCTGAAGTGGTATAAAGTCTATTTTACACAGTGAGACTAAAGTGATCAAATATTTCATTATCAAAGGGAAGGCTAAGACTTGGTCACAGTCAAGAGAAACAAAAAGATTTCTAATAGTACAGGACTGTTAAATTTGTCCCAAGAAAACATACAAATTTTCAGTTTCTGTAGGGTAAAGGAGGCTCATTCAGATAATGAAATAAAAGATGTAATTTTGGCAATACATGCAATTAACCACTAGGACAATATACCTTCTCATGTAGTAGTTTCTCTAACTACTACAAAATCCCCAAATGTCTGGATGCCGTTTTTCTAAAACATACGCTCTCAGTCCACTGGAATTTACAGTTTCATGGAGAAACTATTTGGCAATTCAGAGTCCTTCCCATTGAGGAGAACATATTGCTGAAGCACTGCTTCATTCCAGTCATCTTTGTCTAATAAACATTTCCTTAGGCTTCCTTACTGACCAGCAAAATTCACAGCAGCCACGTGGGTGCTCTGATAGACACTGCAGTACACACTGACACCCAGCTGCTATGACTATTGAAATACTCAGCTAGACCAAAAAGCAGGGGCTAGTGTAATTAAAAATGGGAAACTTCCTTTGTTTTGGTGAATCAAAACAATCTGGGAAAGTGAGAAGACATTTAAAGCTGCAAGTACATTTTTATCATGGGACTTATTTTTGCTGCCCACCACATAGGAAGTTACAACAGTCAGGCTTTCCACATCTCTTGAATTCCTGAACCTCTAGGCAGGGGCTGGGGGAGCAAAGCTCACTGTAAGCAAAGAGCAGGTTCGAGATCACCTGATGCAACTGAACAGGTAGAAGTCTATTGGGCCCAATGACATGCACCCCAGGGTCTGGAGGGAACTGGCTGATGTGATTGCCAAGCAATGCTTCATCGTATTTGAAAAGTCCTGGCAGTCAGGAGAAGTCCCTGGTGACTGGAAAAAGGGAAACATCACTCCCATTTTTAAATACTGCGGAAAGTAGGACCTGGGGAACTACAGACCAGTGGGCTTCATCTCTGTGCCTAAAAAGATCATGGAACAAATCTTCCTGGAAGCAATGTCAAGGCACATGTAAGAGAAGGAGGTGATCCCAGACAGACAGCACAGCTTCACCAAGGGCAAATTGTGCCTGACCAATCTGGTGGCCTTATATAACGGAGTGACTGTGTCAGTGGACAAGGGAAGACTAAAAGCTGTCAGCTACCTGGACGTCTGTAAGGCCTTCGACAGGGTTGCACATGACATCCTGATCCACAAATTGGAGAGAGATGGATTTGAAGGGTGGACCATTTCGTGGGTAAGGAATTGTCTCAATGGTTGTACAGAGAGTTATGGTCAACATTGTAGCTCTGTGTCCAAGTGGATGCTGGTGACAAGTCATGTCCCTCAGAGGTCTGTCTTGGGACAGGTACTGTTTCATATCTTTATCAATAACATAAACACTGGGATCAAGTGCACCCTCAGCAAGTCTGCAGATGACACCAAGCTGAGTGGTGCAGCAGAAGGAAGGGATACCATCCAAAGGGTCCTGGACAAGCTTGAGAAGTGTCCTGATGTGAAACTATTGAAGTTCAACAAGGACACGTGCAAGATGCTGCACCTGGGTCAGGGCAATCTCATACATGAATACAAACTGGGTGAAGAACTCATTGACAGCAGCCCTGAAGAGAAGGACTCGGGGGTTCTAGTGGATGAAAACCTCAACATGAGCCAGCAGCAAGCACTTACAGCCCAGAAGACCAACTTCATCACCAGAGGCATGGCCAGCAGGTTGGCGGAAATGATTGTCTCCTTTTGCTCTGCCCTTGTGAGGCTCCAGCTGAACTACTGCATCCAGGTCTGAGGCCCACAGCACAAGAAAGATGTGGATATGTTAGAATGGGTCCAGATGAAGGCCACGAGGACGATCAGAGGGCTGGGTCACCTCTCCTGTGAAGAAAGGCTGGGAGAGCTGAGGATGTTCAGCCTGGAGAAGAGAAGGCTCTGTATGAGGAGGCCACATTGTGGCCTTTCAGTATTTAAAGGGGGCTTATGAAAAAAATGGAGAGCCACTTTTTACTTAGGCAAACAATGACATGCCAAGGGGGAATGATTTTTAAACTAAAAGAGGGGAGATTCAGATTAGAAGTTAGGAGGAAATCCTTTACTGAAAAGATGGTGAGACACTGGAACATGGTGCCCAGAGAAGTTGTGGATGCCTCATCCCTGGAGGTCAGGTTGGATGGGGCCCTGGACAACCCGATCTAGTGAGTGGCATCCCTGCCCATGGCAGGGGTGTTGGAACTAAGTGATCTTTAAGGTCCCTTCCAACCTAAGCCATTCTATGATTCTATGATCTATATTTAGAAAAACTGGCAGAAGACCCAGTCATTTCATTGCCAGAAGTACTGATTCATTTTCTGTAAAGTGGCATTCCCAAATGTATTATTTACTACAGGAATTGCTTTGGGGAATAATTTTAATAATGCATGACATGTGGCTAGGGGAATAATACATCTAGATAGGGTAGAATTTTTTTATATTCAATAATCCAAAACAATCGTGACTAATGAATGGTAAATGTAAGCAAAAATGGGCCTCATCCTCTGCTGCATGCTAATTTCTTGGCAATTATGTGTAGAAAAGGCTAGCATAAAAGTGTTTTCTAGCTCAGTATGCTCTAGATTTGCAGAGGTTAATAACTGCACAAGACAGAGTGTTATGTAATATTGCCCTTTAACCTCAAGAATAGGAGAATAACAACTATTCTGCATGACTAGCATTTCTGCCAGAGAATGTTCAAAGATGAAAAAATCCACTGCCATTCTTGAAAGACCGTCTTTTGAAACTTTAGCTGACTTTCTATTTGTGAAACAGGTGATGAACCTCATTAGGTCTCCAATATGTGTGTACAAACTAAGGCACTGTGCAAACTTCTAGTGACTGTATCTTCCTTATTCGGAATGGAAGCTGACGGCAAGTTAGACTTCATTTACTGTGCATGGAAGAGACCATGGAGGCTCAAAGAACGGAGGTTCAAGGATTTCTGGAGAAAAGAGTAAAGCAATCCCATTTCTGCCATTGAAGCTGGACACAACGCAATGTTTGAAAGCAGAACAAACAAGATTAGATTTTTGTTTGCAGCTCAGTGATCCCAAAGATTTTCTAAGATATGGAAGTCCTGAACTCCAGTCTCTGCTTCTTGGATTTCAGAACCTTGGCTGTATTTAGCCTGGGGGAAAGTTCATACAGCTGAGTCTGTATCATCTACCCCTGTGATCAAGCAAATGAAATGTAGGTTTTATATAGATGACCCACCTACCTATCCATTCTGTTTAACTGCCCCCCAGAAAATTATTTTCATACAACCAAAGACAATCATATTCCAATTAGAACTAACTAGAATGATCAGGACAAAGACTCCTTCATGCTGTATAATTTCAAGAGGCATCCTTACTGTAGAAACCAAACTAGTAAATTCATACTTTTAAAAATGCTTTAAATCTGAAAAGAGCCACAGAAGAACTCATTATTTTTATTCACCTTATTATTAGCTCATTATATCAAGAAGACTCTTTAAAGATACATTATCTGTTATTGTTATCCAATCATTTCCATTTCTCTGTCTCTCTGTCTCTCTGTCTCTCTGTCTGTCTCTCTCTCTCTCTCTCTCTCTCTTTCCTTTCTAGCCTGTGCCAGCAGAGATTAAACAGAAATGTAATGGATAAAACAAAATTCCTAAAACCCATGTAACTTGCTTAGGTGCTATAAAACAGATCCAATTTTCTAACTTTGCACATATTTGAAGATTTGCACCTTTGTATTGGAAAGTATGAGCTATATTAAGTGATTAGCACTGAAGGCTAAGTATTCAACTTGTCATATATTTTTAACCATCAGTAACATGATTTTAAACCATCAGTAACACTATCAGTAGCACCACCAACAGAACTGTTTTTACTAGTTTTGAACAAACTGAATGCTATATTCAATGCTACTAGGTTACAAAAATCTTGCATCATTTTTATTTGGAGCAATAAAACACAATCTAATTTTGATATGATGGGATAAATATCTCCCAATACTTTATTTTGCAATAAAACACAATCTAATTTTGATATGATGGGATAAATATCTCCCAATACTTTATTTTTCCCTGTAACATTGACAGTAAATTAAATAAGACATTCCACAGTTCTGAATTTTAAACACAGTGAAAGGAAGCTGTATGTGTTTGAAAAAATAGAGTTCTAAAATTTACTGTTAGTGCTTTAATTAAATTGTTTGGGAAAACACACTAAGTTGTAGAAATTTTTGACACCATCTTCTTCAGCACATAGCAAGAATACTGGTCAAGGGTTTTAAAGATCAGAAATTTAGAGCAAGGACAAGAGCCTGTTGTGGTTTAACCCATCCAGCAGCTAAGCACCACACAGCTGTTCGCTTACCCTCCTAACCCACTCTGTGGGATGGGGGAGATAATTGGTTGGTATTAAGGGAGAGTTCGTTCGTATTAAGGGTTTTAAAACCGGTGACATTAAAAGAAAATATTTCTCTGATGAATTACAAACCTCGTATATTATTTTCAATCTGAAATGAGTTTTGACTAGATTGTGCTTATTTCAGGTATTCTTGTTGGGGCAATAGAAGCAGTAGCTGTGAAAACTAAAACAATATGTAATTTTACTTATTTCTATTTTTAAAGTAAAGTTTGTTTTCCTTTACTAAGTGTGGTAACACCAACATTAGTTTACCATGTATCCAACCCACAAAGGCACCTGCCAGGACATACCAATTTTTCATTACACACAGACTTAAGAATTTTTGGGGAAAAAAATGTTTCTTCAAAGGAGAATGCTTTCTTTCCAGAACTAACCAGACAGCTATGACTGACCATAAATAGAACTACTTATGCAAGTAATAGAAACCACAACTTCAGCATCACTATAATAGAAGCTACAGTGTATTTAGATCTAGAATCATTGTTAGAGCAACAAAACCAAAGAAATCCAACACTGTTTTACTCACCGGTTCACTCACATGAAAGTGACTTGTCAAAAAGTAGGTAAAGTTATACCAAAGAGGTTTAAAACCTTACAGCTTACACAGAACTTATTGAAAGATACTATACAGGACAAAAATATATTACTTCTTAAGTGTTATTGTTTCAAAAGTAATGAAAGACAACATGAAAACTGTGAGATAAGGGAGGTTATTAGAGAGAAGTTACCCTTTGAAAAGCTACTGATGTGTCTAAATGAAGAAAGTAAAAAGCTTTGTAAAGTCTATCAGAGTAAATGTGAAAAACCATAATACATCCCAAAGGCAAATTGAAAAAAATAGCAAAAAGAACAAAAATAAGTACTATATATATATATATATTTTTTTTTTTTCCAAACAAATGAACAAGAAGTTTGCAAGAGAACCTATGAACTCACATGATCATTTGGATGATCTTTAGAGGGTTGAAGGCCACCACAGCCTTGCAAATGTATATATATTTGCATCAGTGTTCACTGTGGAAAAATGGGGGTCATTCTTATGAAATCCTGAAATTCTTTTTTATTGGAGACTCAGCAGAAGTTCAGTCTGAAATCAAAGTGACTACACAAGGATTATTGGAACAGACTGACAAAATATTCTTTTTTTCATCATCTGAGTTGTAGAGAATACCAAGCTTTTGATGCAGTCAAGAAGAGGGAGCTATGTGGTAGTTTCTGACAAGGATAATAGAATCATAGAATGGTTTGTGTCGGAAGGGACTTGATGATCATCTAGTTCCAACCACCCTGCCATGGGCAGGGACACTTTCCAGTATAGCACGCTGCTCTAAGCCTCATCCAACCTGGCCTTAAACACTTCCTGGGATGAGGCATCCACATCTTCTCTGGGTAACCTACTCCAGTTGCCTCATCATCCTCATAGTAAAGAATTTCTTCCGTATAGCTAATTTAAATCTTCTCTCTTTAAGTTTAAAGCCATCACCTCTTGTCTTGTCACTATAGTTCCTGATGAAAAGTCTCTCCCTATCTTTGTTGTAGGCCCCCTTTAGGTATTGGAAGGCTGCTATAAGGTCTTCATGGAGCCTTCTTCAGAATTTGTGTGGGACTTGCTGCTTCAGCTGGATGCATACAAGTCTATGGGGCGCAATGGGATTCATCCCAGGGTACTCAGAGAGCTGGCTGATGGCATCACGAGACCATTCTCAACTAGTTTTCAATGGTCTTGGGAATGTGGAGAGGTCACAGCTGACTGGAAGCTGGTAATCATTGTTCCAATTTTCAAGAAGGGTAAGAAGGAAGACCCTGGTAATTACAGGCCTGTCAGTCTCTCTTCAGTGCCTGGCAAAATTACGGAGAAAAATATTCTGGGAGTTATTGAAAAACACGTAAAAGATAATGCAATCATTGGTCATAGCTAACATGGGTTCAAGAGGGGAAGGTCCTGTTTAACAAACATAATTTCCTTTTATGACAAGGTTACCCATATAGTTGACCAAGGGAAGCCAGTTGATGTAATCTTTTTGGATTTCAATAAAGCTGTTGATACAGCATCCTCTGGACAAATGTCCAGCATACAGCTAGATAAACATATAATATAATGGGTGAACAATTGGCTGATGAATTGGGCTCAAAGAGTGATAGTGGTTACATCTGTCTGGTGTCCCGTCATTAGTGGGGTTCCCCCAGGCTCCATTTTAGGGCCAGTTCCCTTTAAAGTTTTCATAAATGACTTGGATGCAGGACTTATTACTCAGTTATACTGAGTAAGTTTGTGGATGACACTAAATCAGGAGGATCTGTTGACTCCATTGAGGATTGAGAGGCCTTGAAGAGAGATCTTGACAAATTAGAGAGCTGGGTAATCACCAACAACATGAAGTTTAACAAGAGCAAATGCCAGATTCTGCACCTGGGAAGGGGCAACCCTGGCTGTATGTACAGACTGGGGGGCAAAAGGCTGGAGACCTGCCTCACAGAAAGGGATCTGGAGGTTTTGGTTGATGGAAAGTTGAATGTAAGTCAACAGTGTGCCCTGGAAGAAAAAAGGCCAAGTATATCTTGTGGTGCATCAAACAGTATTGATAGATGGTCGAGGGAAGTGATTGTCCCACTCTACTCTGCACTGGTGAGGCCTCATCTCTAGTACTGTGTCCAGTTTTGGGCTTCACAGTATAAGAAGGACATAAAACTATTACAGAGTGTCCAAACGAGGACTACAAAGATGAAGAAAGGTCTAGAGGGCAAGACTTGTGAGAAGCAAATGAGGTCACTTGCTTTGTTCAGCCTAGAGGGGAGACCTCATGGCAGCCTACAGTTTCCTCACAAGGGGGAGTGGAGGGGTATGCACTAGTAACTTCTCTCTGTTGAACAGGGATAGGACCTGAGGGAATGCCATGAAGCTGCACCAGGGGAGGTTCAGGCTGGAAGGTAGGAAAAGGTTCTTCACCAAGAGGTGGTCGGGCACTGGAACAGGCTCTCCATGGAAGTGGTCAAGACACAAAGCCTGTTGGAGTTCAAGAAAAATTTGTACAATGCTCCGAGACATATGTTTTGATTTTTTGGTGGTCCTGTTTGGAGCCAGGAGATGGACTTGATCTTTGTGGGTCCCTTCCAACTCAGAATATTCTATGATTCTCTTCTGTAGTCTAAACAACCCCAGCTCTCTCTCACCCTGTCTTCATAGGAGGCACGGTCCAGCCTTTGACCATCCTCATGGCCCTCCTCTGGACCCTCTCTAACAGGTCTATGTCTTTCTTATGTTGGGGACTGCAGAGTTGAATGCAGTACTCCAGGTGGGGTCTCATGAGAACCGGGTAGAGGGAGAGAATCACCTCCCTGCACCTGCTGGCCATGCTTCTTTTGATGCAGCCCAGGACAAAATTGTCTTTCTGGGTTGCCAAGCATACATTGCCAGCTCATGTTGAGCTTTTCATCCACCAGTACCCCTGAGTCCTTCTCCACAGGGCTGCCGCTCATCCCTTAGCCTGTATTCATGTTTGGGATTACCCCAACCCAGGTGCAGGACTTTGCACTTGGCCTTGCTGAACTGCTTGTTGTTTGCATGGACCCACCTCTTGAGCTTGTCAAGGTTTCTCTGGATGGCATCCCTTCCCTCTAGTGTGTCAACTGCACAGCTAGGTTTGGCACCATCTGAAAACTTGCTGAGATTACACTCAATTCCACCATCTATGCCACCAACAAAGATATTAAATATTACCATTCTCAATACAGACCCTTAAGGAGCACCACTCATTTCCTCTTGGACACTGATCTTAATTTAAAGCATAAAATGAAGGGAACTGAGATGACCACGTTAGTTACAGGAAGGCCTTGGTTTTATGACAGATAGTTCTAATGCTCAGTAACTAAAAAAATAATAATAATAATAATACAAAAAAAAAGACAAAAATAAAACCAAGTGTCAGAAAATAATAATAATAATAAAAAAAAGAGAGAATGAAATGGAAAATACAATTATGCCATTGTGTAAATTCAGGTTTCTACAACATTTTGAGTACTCTGTACAACTCTTGTCCTATACTTCAATCTGATTCAATATATTTCCTGGAAAAAAAAATACATAAATTTTTCATCGACGTAATATCATCAGTCTCACATTCTGTTAATTAATGTTTTGACTGGTTTCAGACATAACTTGATATTAGTCAATAACACATTCTTGCAATTATAACAGTGAAACTCACGAACTATGCAACATTTAACGAGCTTAGCCATTTAAATCCAACTAAGGGGTTCTCCATTAGAAAAAACTCTACAATACTTACAATCTATTTAATTGTTCTACATGGGGGGGGGGAGGGGGGAGGGAAGTAGGATGTGAGAAGAGAAACGCTGTGTTATTTTGAAAAACAGTGACACTAATTTCACAACTATCATACACTCACATGTTTTTGAGGTCTTATAAAGGAGAATGAAGCAAGAATGTAGTGGCAATTGATCAGTGAGTGTACTGATCAACTGTGCCCACTTAACTCTTGAGGAAAAAAAATGAAACATTTAGGCTGTAACAACTGTATTCTGGTTTAACTTAATGGTCCTAACAACTGAGAAGAGGAAAACAATTCATGAAATTAACTCCCAAAACACCCTATTTTCTACAAGAAACCAGTTTTCATGGATTATACTGCATGTTTCGGAGCTTTTTGAATAGCATGGAAGAGTGGCTGAAGGATTATCTCAGTTTATAACAGCAGTCCAAACAAGGTGGGTAAAGCTGAGTGCAGTGAGAGGTTTTTATAACTGATAGATTATGATACACCTAGACTAGCTGCCTTGAATTTTTCACTAGAGTATTATACATCAAAATCTGTCTTACTAGGTTGATTTTCTCTAAATAAGATACCCAAACAAGCGATAAAAATGTCTTGCTCTTTCAGTTCTTTTTCTCATTGAAGTTAGCCTATCTTCTGCCTCTTCCAAAATATTAGTCTCCTCCTCAGTATTTGAGTCATACCCAAAAGACCAACATATCCATTGTTGTTCAGCTCCTGTAGTGTTTTGCTCTCTGGTGGAAGTAAAATTACTTTATCAGCAGGAAGTTTTCTGCTACATCCATTGAAAAGCAGATGCTTTAGAGGAACATTTTATATGATTATATGAGTTGCAATGACCACAGAAGAATCAATGGAGGCAAGTATCAGCATTATACTGTTATAAATTTAGAACCTAGGTCAAACTGAAAGGATTCTGATCATCTAGGAGTTCTGATGGAGTTGAATGTTTTAGTTAAAGAACTGTTATTTAGAGTTCACGGTTCCTCTTGATTCTTTTTTTAATTGTTATTCTGTGAGTTTGTCAAATGCTAAATTAAGAAAGTAATAAACAATGAGGTGACCTATCTGGCCATCTTTTGATTTGCATCCTAGCAAAGCCATTTAGCAAAAAAACACATTTTTTTCATTTAAGACTTCAATGATTCTTTTTCCTGAAATCTTATAAAGCATCAAGATAGATTTAAGAAATACATAGATTAAAATAAATAAATAAATAAATTTCAAATTAAAAAGATAAAAGCTCCTTTATTTGAGAACATGCTTTTTGGAACATTAGGTTTTATTTGTGGATGGCTTTTTTCTGCTTTTTAAGTCATTTTTTGAGTCATCTGATTTGTTTTTTTATTTTTTCTTTTTTCTTATTTTATCTTCTGTTTCCACAAGGCCTGGATTCAACACTGGATTAGAATAATTTCACATTTTTATAATGCTTGACAGAAATTTTGGAAATGTTTTCTTCCTGTTAAGCATTAACCATAATGATTAATGAAGCTAGAAACTACAAAAGAAAAAATGAAATGACAAAGGAAAAAAAAAAAACTTTTATACAGGCTGCTGATTAGAATCAATTCCCTTCTTCTGTGCTATTACGAAAACTTTCCATAAAGGTATTAGTTAAGGTGAAATTGAATAATATGAATGCATTAATTTATTGTCCTGGTGTTACCAAAAGTGACTCCTCAAAAATCACTGATTCCTGAGCTCTTCTGATACTCTATCTGTATCAGACCAGGGAGCAGGCCAAAAAAAAAAAAAAAAAAAAAAAGGTACATTTCTGCCTGAAAATGTTTTTTGTCTGTTTGTTTGTTTGGTTTTCTGTTAGTGAGCTGAACTGTGTTAATGAGTGTTACAGTCATCACGACCAAATGTACAAACACACAGCGCTGGAAAATGAGATTGACACTCTTGGCAGCAGTGAACTTTCAGATCTTCTCTAGTGTATCATGGAACATCATCTTTAGGATTTGTATTTAAAATAAAGGTATTTTTTTCAATAGACTAAATAATCAAGACAACAGAAATAGTCATTTTTACTCTAAGATTGCAAAATCATAATCAAGTAATCATTGCAAATATTTTCAGCAATTATATTTTCTCTCTGTCTCTTCTTGATTTATGTTACTACTCAAATATTCACCAAATGAACTAATTCTAATGAAAACTGTTATAATAAATTAGCAGTCATTTGATCAATATTAATTCTAAATTCACAAGATAAAATTTCTTTTATGTGATCACCAATTAAAAAAAAAATAAAATTTTCAACAGTTTCATGTATCACTAAGAGACAGTTTGTCTTATTACAGCATTTTATTAATGTCCAGAATCTATTTAATTTCACTTTTAACTGACTGCAGCAATTAGATAATTCATTTAATCTGGCAGGCTTTGGTGGCTTACATTACTGTGAGTTGGTAGTGATACAAAATGTCAGCATCACATGAACAAAATTTATGGATGTGAGAGAAATGACATTAAAAATCTAGAGGGCATACAATTACATATAAGCTATAAAGGACATAACATTTTTTTCCTCTTGTAGTAGGTTGTTTCTTCTTCTTTTTTTTTTTTTTTTTCCCTCCTGTGGGCCTCATTTTGTAGTTCAACTCTGTGATGAGTGTCATGCACGATAGAAATGAGATGAACTGAAGTTTGCAAATACATTTTTTTAGCCATTGGGGAAAACAAAATTTATAGAAAAAATAACTCTTGAAAAATTTTTCCTCTTTTCAAGGGAAGGATGGTGATTGTAACCTTGTTATAAGCAGGTTATAATACAGGACTCTGCATTAGGCTCTGTATGAGGGCTGGAGACATGGCTTCTGTGAGGAGTCCAGAAGCTGCTCCATGTTAGTTAATAGAGCAAGCTCCAGTTGGCTCAAAGACAAACCCGCTGCTAGCCAAAGCTGAGTGACATTTTTTGTGCCTCTGTGACAGCAGATTTAAGAAAGGTAAAAAACTGCTGTGCAACAGCAGCTGGGAGAGAGGAGTGAGAAACAACCAACCTGTAGATAACAAGGTCAGTGCAGAAGGAGGGCAGGAGGT
Source organism: Cygnus olor (assembly GCF_009769625.2). Classification (NCBI taxonomy): domain Eukaryota; kingdom Metazoa; phylum Chordata; class Aves; order Anseriformes; family Anatidae; genus Cygnus; species Cygnus olor. The sequence continues at coordinate 19,012,758 of NC_049169.1, read as the reverse complement.
GCTCCAGGTGCCAGAGCAGAAGTTCCCCTGCGGCCTGTGGAGAGGCCCCTGGTGGAGCAGGCTGTTCCCCTGCAGCCCATGGGTCCCACATGGAGCAGATCTCCACGCTGCAGCCCGTGGAGGAACCCCTGGTGGAGCAGACGGATGTGGCCTGGAGGAGGCTGCGGGCCATGGTAGACCCCTGCAGGATCAGGCCCTGGGCCAGAGCTGCAGCCTGTGGAGAGGAGCCCACACAGGAGCAGGGGGTCTGGGGGGAGCTGCCACCTTTCGGGGGCCTGTGTTAGAGTTGTTTGCTCCTGAGTACAGACGGTGGTACAGACCAATGTGGGAAGCCCACACAGGATCAGTTCGGGAAGGATGGCATCCTGTGGGAGGGACCCACGCTGAAGCGGGGGCAGAGAGTGAGGTTGAAAGAGTGGTAGAGAGGAAGTGTTATGGACTGACTGCAACCCCCATTACCCATTTCCCTGTGCTGCTTCGGAAGAGGTAGTAGAAAAGGTTGGATGGTGATAAAAGCATTTTTTAGTTTTTTTTAGTTGCTCACTGCTCTACTCTGTTAGTAACAGGCAATATATTACATTAATCTCCCTATGCTAAGCCTGTTTTGCCAGTGACAGTAATTGTTGACCTGTCCTTACTCAACCCATGAGCTGTTCTTTCATCATATTTCCTCCCCCTGTTCTTTTGACTTGGAGAGGAGTGTGGTGGTGCTTACTTAGCCATCAGTGTGAAACCACCACAGACTTCTAATATTTAGTATCAATACAAAACAAAGATTAGCATTGGAAACTTGTGTCTGAAGATACAAGGAAAAAACACATTTTTAGATAATACTTTGGTATTACTAAAGACGATAGGGATTGCTAGGAAAGAAGAAACTTCTCAGCATAACTTCCAGATATTTTTACTGAAGGTGTATTTCAAAATGAGTACATTTTCTAAAGTTGTTAATCTGAAAAAGGAAAAATACTTGTAAATATTTGTAATTAACTGTAGAAGGAATCTAGGACAAAGAATCTAAATGTTCAAAATGAAATTAAAAAAAAAAAAAAAGTCTCACAATATATAACAGTTTACAGTGAAGTGTCTTCTTGTTCATGTCAATAGGAATCAAGTTTTTGACTTAAACAAGACAAAATTTTCCTAGATCGAATGTTATTTGAACGCTAATCATTGGCAAAATTTTCTTGTGATAACCAGACTATCATTCAGAACTCCTTTTCTTGGGAGCAAAGACTCTGCTTTACCTACAAAGGCCACTAAGGGCATAGTGGATCTGTTTTTATGTCAGAATACATATTTCTGGCTATTACTACAAATAAATAAATAAAATCATCGTGGTCATAAAGTTACAATTTACTCAGAAACCACTCAACATACAAAGTTCAAGTTATATCTATTAATTATTTCATTAAAAAAAAAAAAAAAAGAAGGTAATTTAACCTTATTTTCAGAAATATAACTGAAATCAAAGGAAATTTAGAAGTCTAAAAATTGTATAACAGTGCAACGAAAACAGTATGGCTGCAGCAGACCAGGCTCCAAGATGTACTTTCTTAATTACATATGTAGACTATTCAGCCTATTTTGATTGTATGTCAGAGGTATGAGATCCCTAAACAACTCAGATATGTTACACTACAGAATTGTTTCTGGTTTTCTTTCAGTTCAGATAAGCTAAGAGTTAGTTTTGCTAAAGGGAAGGTGTCTATCAGAGCTCATGGTAGAAGGTATCTATCACAGCTCAAGGTTGCTTTTGGAAATTCAGTGAGAGGTACTTACTATTACCTTTGTTTTCATTAAAATAAAGATCCTAGTGTCTGCTAAGGGCCTGACTGTGTGGCCACAGGTCTTGATGAATTGAGTATAAAGGTCTCAGTGTGAAAGAAAATTAATGGTCTTAATGATCAGTCCAAATTTTAGGACCTGTTATTTAATTTATTTATTTGCATGTGTGTGTGTGTGGTCATAGACAAGAATATCCTTAGGGATATATTAGGTATTTAAATGTCTATTCACGCACTGCGTATTATCTAGTCATAACAGCCATGAAGTTGAGTGACTGGAGAAATAATTTAGACCATGAACTATTACAGTTCCACACCACCACCACCACAACCCCCCATATGAGACAGGATTCTGTTTAATACAAATTTTGTAAGAATACATTCTTATTTTATCCTTTCTCATCAAACAACGTTAATTGTTCACTGAAAAGTTCTGTAATATTGATTTTAAATGCCTAGCATTTGGCAGGTCGATCTGTATCTTCAAGATACAGAGATGGGACATTTACCGGGGTTAAATAGAAGGTTGGTTGCTGTCTTGCTGAGAATTTTGAAGTCCCAAAGTGCTAGCAAAGACCTGTGATTCTAGTAAGAAATTAAAATTTTAAAACTCCTGATCTACTGTTGTTCAACCTATATACCTATATGCCTGCTGCTTTATCATTTTTGTTACTGAAATTTCTTGTTTCAGTGTGTGTTACACATCCTGTTGAGTGTTTGGTCCACAGAGAAACGCACTAAGTTAACTTAGTCAAGTTAAAACCATATTTTATTTATTTCTAGACATGACCTTTTGATAGCATTAATTAAATATTTTTCAGTACATGCACTGACACTGTAACACCGTGTAAAATATATGAATAAGGAATATATATTGTATTCTTTTAATTATTTTGCATACTTTAAAGCATTTAGAAAAGTTTTGAAGCACAGAAGATGCATTTTAGCATGGGAGTGTTTGTTTGGAAATTCACATATCAATGCCTGTAGTTGTACAACCATGAATTTATTGAATGGTAAAGATACTGCCTTCAGTGATGAGTTCTCTCTGATGTTGATAACATCCTCTGAATACTAACAGGTATGAGGGCTGCAAGGCAGAAGTGATATTCAGCTAACTTCTCTTTCAAGTAAGATGATTTTAAGAAGACAAAGAATCCTACAATACTTCATATATAAACAACCAAATCCCAATATAGGGAAAGCTCATATAAATAGCACGTTATATTGTATGGGATCCCTACCATGTGTAGAGATTGTCACCCCAGAGAATATGGACATTACAAATAGACTTCTTAGTATCCCTTTCTTTTTCAAAATCATTTTTGTTGATCTTTCTTTAATCTCAGAATCTCACTAAAACCACTATTTAAAGAATTTAATTAGTGCCTGCCACACTGCATGGCTGATATTTATAAGACATTATTTAAAGCTCATTTATATACAGAAACCTGAAAGAAACATCTCTTTCTTCATATCTCAAAAAAAAAAAAAAAAAAAAAAAAGACAATGTAAACTGATATAAACATATAAAATCTGTTTAAAATTTAAAAAAAAAAATCTTTTGTTGGTTTAGCTATTTACCCCATGTTCAAATTACAGAGTATTGCAAAACCTAGACCAAAATACTAAGCTTCATTAAGCTTTATATTCGTTAAGCTTTTATTGATATGCTTGATTTTTTATTTATTGCCAGAAATTCTCTGTGAGTTTCCAGAGGTATGTGATGTGAGCATTTACCACTTCAAGGTGACTCACAAGGGACCATTGGAAAACAATGTTTTTCAGCTTATCATGACACTAATGTAAATCTGAAGCCAGAACGTGTTAGCCACTAGTTAGTCTTGTGACTTTAAGCTGTTTTACTAGGTGAGATGTGAGGCTTACCTGTGATATTGGATATTATGAAATGATACTCTTGTCATGTTCACTTATTTTTCACATTATATATACCAAATGAAAACAAACAAGTAAGACAGGTGGCTTGTGAAACAATGTTGGGGAAAAAAAAAAAAAAAAAAAAAAAAAAAAACATTATGTAAAACAAAATATAACTTACTAGAGATATCAATTTGTCAGTTTTTGTGTTATTTTTTCCATTAGCTTTTGCAAAAAAAAAAAATGCCTGCTGTTAATGCTGAGGGAAACAAACCATACTATTTGCATTTTTTAAAATTGTTTTATCATCCATTCAGAATGTGCACAGCTTGATAAGATTCTGTAGTTTGTTAAGGATCTTGAAGTGTGATATCTCTCTTCCTCTTATAAAAGATCAAATTTGTTCTAAAAAAGCAGCTGGTAAATTATCAATAATTTTCTTCATGTGCTTAAAAGTGATTGAATCAACATAATAACATGCTACAAATGAACAGGTGCTTGAAACATGCCTTCAGACATCTCAGAAAAGATCAAACCAGGCTGAATAAGCTCAGTTACAAAAAGTAATCTTTTTGGTATTCCATCAGTTTTAAAATAGTGGAACATTCTGAAGATGATTTTATTCAAAGCATGAAGAATCGGTTACCCTCAATTAAGCTTTTCATAAATCTCCCTGCAGCTTACAGTAGTCACAGAAGACTGGTGGTTTTACCCCAATTATCCACGGTCCTGAGAAACAGCACTTCAGCAAATTCAGGGTATATGAAGACATTTTTTGAGTTATGTGATGTATCTATTTCTTTTTTCATTTTAAAATGAATCTAATAATGAAATGTGCTATTTTTTTGTTTTGTTTGTTTTTGTTTGTTTTTTGATAAGCTTCCAATGGTATGCAAAGCCATCTTTGGAGCTTCTTATTCCTGCTTATTCTTTAACAATGGGGTTACAAGGTAACAACCCTTAGCTTCTCCTCTTCCTCTAAGAGGAAAGTTCAGTGTTCCACTGCAAATCACAGTTCAGTGTTGGAGTATGAGGTTTGTGGTGAGCTTTATCATACCAGTACAGGTAATGATGGCTAAAGCGACATTTTTGTCAACAGTATTAAGATTTTTACATGATACATTTACAAAGCACCTAAGCCTTACAAGAAACAGTGAAGGCAAAAAGTGTTTGTTACTCTGTGAGCAAAGCTGTATCTCTATAAGTTTACGGCAATGTGATGAGACACATAAAAAAATGCCATAAACATAGTCCCTAACTGATATAATTATTGCTTTAAACCAATACTGTGCTTATGGTAATCGTTATCCCAGATGCACCATGTAAAAGACTTTTTTAACCACACTAATCAGTTCACATTTCTTTGTCAAGTCAGGTCAAAAAGACATTTATTTTTTTGCTTAATACAAGGAGACTTAACTATGCCATTATTCCATTGCATGAACCCAACCAATATGTGACAGGTATGATCATATATTATTTATGTTGGAAACAGTGGAGATATCAATATGATAAATATATTAATTTTACTCCTTCCATTTTCTTTAGTGTAATTTTAGAAAGTAAGTATTGACTTCTGTTGTAATTTCTGGAATACAACAATGAATTTCTTAATTTATTTTATTTTTTCCCAGTGTAGTTTCCCATTTAAATTCCCATGGCTTCTTACTCCTAAATCCACATTTGGATAGAAATTAGTCATATGTATTCACCACAAAAGTATTCCACCTCCAATATTTTTTACTAAGTAAAATTCTAGTCTTTCTCTGAGATTTGAAATTAACAGTACAGAAGTAAAATGACCTGAGTTACATGACAGTAACAGGTAAAAAAAACTCGTGTTTCTACTCTTCTTCTACTTTTAAAATTCTGTGTTAACTACAAAATAAGCCATCGACTTGATGCAGGAACTTGATTCAATAGCTCAGATTAGGATATGTATATGACAAACTGCTTTCCTCTTAAATATTTCTTTGGACTTCTAACACTATCCACCTGATTTTCAGTTTTGGCTCAGCTGAAAAATAGTTTATGCTTTTCTGCATTAAAGATTCACATACAAAGTGTCAAGCATTTAACTTCACATCAAGTAACTTTTCTGCATGGACAAATACTACCTCGGTGGCTGGTTTGGGACCTGAATAACTCATGGCAGTGTGAACAGCAGTACAGCTCGTTTACAGGTACCATCTCAATGCTCTGTGTGATGGAGTGTAGACTGTAAGAAAGTTGTGGTTTACGTTCTGTTGTGAGACCTATCTAATTCTTATAAGTGGAGTAGGGTAAGGTTCATAAGCTTGTTTTATTCTTTAGAGTATGTGATGCTCTGGCTTTTGTCAAAAAGCAGAACTTGACTTTATTTTTTTGCTCGGTTATTGGAAGGCTTCTAGGCAGGGCTTCATTACACCCTAGATGTTTGGCCCTGATTTTTTTTTCTTTGTTGAGTCTATTCTGTAAAGAGAACTATGAGACTTCCATAAAAGTTGAAAATTGAAGCCTTTCTGCCTTCTTTAAGAGAAATTATAATAGTGATATTTATAAAATAGAGCTATCACTCCTTAAAAAATATAATTGCCATATTTTTTCTTGTGAAAAACATTTTCTTTGTCCTGCTTTGAATTTGAAATATAGTATTACAGACCCAAAACATTTCCTACTGTCCTATTAATCAGTTTGAGATATTTGTCTAAATTGCGCAAAATTATCATATATAAGAAACCACACATGAACAAAGAAGAATATACAAACCTTTTCAATAACAAACTGCAGCTATTTGTGAATATCTAGTTACAAATATGAGTGAAAAACAGTACAGTGTTACTTTCCCAGAGCACATTCCAAGATCCCAGCAGTCCATGATGCAGTATACATACCCGATGATTTTGCTTTAAGAAATCTTTGATGGATTATGTTCTGTGAATATGTTCAGTTAATTCTGAATTCACACAAACTTGAAACTCCATCTCACATGTCTTTTCACAAATAATTATTATTTTCTTGTAAGCTGTGTGAAGAAGAAATACTTCTTTGCCTCCCCTCTGCCCTCATAGTCTTGTTCTGTCTTGAGACTTGACAGAGTTGCCCCAGCATGTGGTTAAAATGCATTCAGTCAGGGTCGGGGGTGGGGGGTGGGGGGGGAGGAGGGAAGGAGGGGGAAGAGCTGAGAAGAACTGAGAGTCCATTGAAGGCATTAATTGACAATCCTTGAATTTCAAGAATGGGTGAATGCCAAACTACAGGCACATACGATAGAACAGTCTAAATGATCTTAAATTTCTCAGCTGTAATTTACTGAACTGATATTATGCAGGACAAAGTCAGCAGAACCCAAACAATTCATGATCACACTCTGAATTTGAATTAATTCCTTACATGGAAAGATGAAGCTGAGATACTTTAACCATATACAGTCAAAGCAGACCTGGTTCAACTATCCATATGAAAATCCCAGTGACAAGCATCCATATTACTGCACTCTGGAATCCTCCTAGTTGTAGGCATCTCCTTATGTACCAAAAGGAAAAAAAAATGGGGGGGGTTGGGAACAGAACGAGGAGCTCCTCTTACAGTAACTAGTGTATGAGAGAAGCTTTCAGCTACCTTCAACAGGAACAGGGAAAGTTTCTCTATCTACATTTTTATCTCCTTCCACATCTGCCAGCTATCCTCTATTATTTAACTGTTTCTACACCACATGAGAAGTCTGACTTTTTTTCAAAAACCTTTGTTTCTAATGTGTGAAAACTCATCACTTTCAAGCATAATGACATCTCCAAAATACCACTTTGTGGAAGGTCATCTTCTAAGACCGTTCTCAGTGATTTGGTACAGATGTCAGTACAGAGGAATTATGAAGATAAGAAAAATCATCAACTGTCAGGAATTGCAGTCACCATTATTATTACTTTTCCTGTTCATTCATTATTTATACATTTAGTATAACAGTCCCAAGTAAAAAAGGGACATGAATAATTTCCTCCAAAGGAAACCCTTCTTAAATTTATCCCATTCATGCCAGTTTTCATAACAGCCTAAGGGAAATTTCTAGTATTTGCTTCAGCCAAGTGAGCCATATTTTGCTTCAATATTTACATTTTTTTTTTTTTCTACAACAGTACACAGTGTGTCATGCTTCAAAGATAGCCAGCATACAGAAACAGTCTCCTGAACATAAAAGCTAGGATAAACACAGTCCAAAGTCACCCCCATCCATGTACAGGATGCTATTTCCAGTATCATGTAGATTTTCACTGTTAATTATTTTCTTATTTCTCCCTCATTTCACCCCAATCCCTTCCTTAATATCCAAATTCCCTGACAGCTGGTCTTCTAATGGTGGAACTGTTGTGTGTGAATATAGATAAATAAAGTGGTTTCCCTGGAAACAGAAACTAACGTACAGCATGTAAAAGATTTTAAAACTTTTCTATTCCCACGTACATCCAGCCAGCAGTTTTCATATCATTTGTTCTTTTTTCATATCAAATGTTCTTTTTTTTTTTCTGATTAATAGCAGTACAGTACTGCTATTCCTTCTTCTCCCTCACCTCATAAGCTGTTTATCAATTCTACTGTTATATGAAACATAATTTAGTGGACATCTACACACTTTATAATGATACCAAAGATCTGCACATGTAAACAAGTGTTTTGTTTGTTTGTTTGTTTGTTTTTATATATATTTTCAGTAAGACTGCTGCTCTACACTAAAGAGTTTATATAGACTTGAACTATATAACTGCACTAGGAGGAAATTCTAGAGGTCATGATTTACACCTTCCAGTAGTGTTATTTCTCTCACTCTTTAAGTTCAGCTGATTACAAACAAATATGTGGTTCTGTAGAATTTAGATGATGGAAATTCAGAAATACATTTGTTATTTTACCCAGAACTAGGTCCTATTCATTACCATGAACATATAACAGGGGCTTTCTCTGTTTGTTTTTTGTTTGCTTGTTTGTTTGTTTGTTTTTCTCTGTAGTCACCTAATAGTCATCCTGAGACAGAAACATTGCATTTCTGGAAGATTCTTGAAACAGTTGCTAGCTTAGTATGTGGAGTTATAAGCTTAAAATCCAGTTTAATGGATTTTAATTAAGTGGCTATTTGATTTGCATACTGATACATAATAAGGTAAACATAGAAGTGGCATAGGTGTTCGTTAGCAAACCCTTAACTCTCAGTTAGTAGTCACAAATGCTGAGGACTGCCAAGGAATTTATCCTAGTGTTCAAAGATACAGAGAGAATGATAAGGCAGAAGTTTTCCCTTCACTTTTACTCAATGACTATGGACAAAACATGAACTGCATGACCTAGTTCTTTTCCCACCTAAAATTTTACACACTAGAGCGTTACACACTACAGAATACAGTGAGATCAAAGCTTGAGACAACACCACTCTCCTTATTCTCTGACTTAGTTAGGATTAATAGTTTACAACTGATCCATAGTCACCTGAAACAAGTTATAAAAAAACACCCCAGGTTGCAATAAAGAGTTATATACACTAAAATAAAAATACAGATACACACGTATAAAACCAGAAAGCTAAAAAAGTCTGTAAGACTTTGATTCTTATTTAGTGGAGGGAGAATAGAGTCCTCCAATATTCTCAATATATTGGTTTGCTGAGCTTCCAGCTCTCCAGTGGAACCTGTTACCTGTCAATGAGGAGGCACTACCCTCTCACTCTTTCACTGTCTGTGTGAATTACACTGGTAAATCTAGGCATAAGCAATTTTTGCCTGGGACACTTTAGACACTCTTTTTCTTTTTACTCAATGTCATTCATTTTTTTCATGTTTTTCAATTAAAATTACTTATATGATACTTATATTATTACTCCAAATGGTTTATATTGAATAGAAAGAATTACAGAAACTAAATTGTGTTTCACTGTACCAGAAGTAGCATGCACCTCCTCGCTGAAAGGAGATTGGTGCTTGTAAATGACATTGAGGTGGAAAGAATATTAGTGAACCAAAACTACTACTTTTTTCTGTTTGTTTGTTTGTGTGTGTGTGTCCAATGTTATCCCAACATAGAAATTAATCCATTTCTCCTCCCTGTGGAAGGGAAGCGTTCCTGCTTCAGGTTCTTTGACAAATGCTAATAACTAAAAGATTTCATTAGAGAGGACTTTGGCTACAAAGTTGAAATATAAATATTTCAAAAACCAATCTCCATTTTTGCTATATTCATTCAAAGATGGAATCATACTTTTCTGATATGACACAAATAGAGACTGAGCTCTATCTGGGTTAGTACAGAGTGTTTACTATCTAAACTTTTCTCTCTGTATATTATCAGAATATAATTTCATTGTTTTTTTTGGTTTTTTTTTTGTTTTTTGTTGTTTTTTTTTTTTTTTTTTAAAAAGCTTTCAGTGCTGTAAATTCTCTTATATAGACACTTTCTGCTTTTGCTTTCAGTTTATTAAATCTTCAAATGTTCTGTACCATGTTTTTCAGTTCTCATAAGTCTTCTTGAAAGTGTACTATTTTTAATCCCAGCATGATGAAGAAAAAAACCCTCAGATTTTGTGTGTTTTGGACCATGGAGGTTATTATTTGCCATCATAAGTTCTGAATTGATCAATGATTATAGGATGACAAATGACTCTCAGAACACAGGAATTCAGCTTTAATTTGTTTATACATTCTAGAGGATATTCCTATAATGTTTTGCTCAAGGCAACCTGGAGGCAACCTTCAAAATAAGTGATTGTTTTCCATACCTCAAGGCTGCATGTATGGCTTCAGGTGGAGACAGCAACTCCCTGAACCCTGTCCAACTATACCTGAATTGCTATTATAATTTCAGCATGATTCACAAGCCATCACTTTAATGGAGATCAGTGGGATGTGCCTAAAACAGATAGAAAGATATTTTAGAACAGAATTTCTTACAAGGCTTCCAAAAAATCTGTTCATGATCCAGCTATAAATATCACCCAATCACTTATAAATTACGGCATGCTGAAATTCAGCCCTGTTAGAAATCCAGCAAAAGTTGTTACATTACATGGGATTTAAGCGGTGGATAGACCTTGTGCTACATCTTCATATAGGAATAAATTTAATTGAGTGAGGACTAAAAAGGCTTATTTAGAAGTAAAGAAAAGAAGTTGTACAGCTCTTTTCTTGGTCAGTGTTTGGTCACATTTGCTAGTCAATTTGTTTTAAGTAGATCTATTATTTTTTCAGCTATATTAATGATAAGCAGTTTATTTGGACTTTTTACCATTTATGTTGAGACACTGGTGATCCATGTCACAGGCTGTTATTTCCTCTAAACGGCTGGATGACTGAAATATGGTAAATTATAGAAGAACACAGAAAAAATAATGAGCAAATAGTACTGATTTTCTATTAAATAGATATTTCTGCAACAAAGGCTAAAACTTTGAACACAGAATATAGCTAATGAAAACCTTTGGCTAAGATCCAACTAATTAGTTGTAACCAAATAATACAGCCACTGAAATTACAAGATATTTAATTTTTGTTGACAGAAGAAATATATCACTTTTACTCTTTTTTTTTTCCTTTTTTAAAGTCAAATTTTAATGCCAGTTTCAGTTAAAAAGTAGAACAAAGAAGAATGCAGCCAAAATAGTTGTCATTTAATAACCAAGAAAAAGGGTCCTCTTTGTTTTGTTCATAATATTGGAATAACTTTAATGAATGAAAGAGTTCTTAAAGTTATTAAAAAGCTTCAACCATCAGTGAACATACCTAGCTAAATGAAAACTGAAGAACTATTCAAATAAACTTGTTTCTCTAAAGGCGGTTAATTCTCCATAATAGACCAGATAAAAATAAAAATATTATTTTAATAAATATTAAGAATGATAAGGCACCATAAGTTCTCATATACACGCACTCACAGAGGAATACTTTTTTGACTCATTCAAGGAAAGCAAATTTTCTCCTTTTTTTAAGTTAAGAAGGAAAATAGTTTTCCTGCCATACTTGTTTCAATATGAAGCACATACATGTTCAAAAAGCAGAACTAAGATCTGCAGATTATCTCAGGTTAAAGAAAAATATTACCTGGGGTTATATGTCAGCTAAACCTTAGTTTAAAAGGAGCACTCTATACTTTATTGATGCATGCATAGCATATATCACATGATATATTTAATATTTGTATCTAAAAATACAGTGGGTCATACAGGTCAAAAGCAGCAACCTACTGTTTCAGTAAAAAATAATAATATTTAAAAAAAAATCCCTGTTTAAACAGATAGTAGGCGTAGGAGTAATAGTACATGTGAACACATTATATTCACGCCTGTCTTTCATTCAGCAATTATTTTCAAAAGCCATGATATATACAGATATGTAGCTATTTCTCAAAAGGCGCTGACACCAGTTGCAGTGTAGCTAGAAAAGTGATTAAAGTTACAATAACAATTTAAGCATAATGATATGTAACTTGTAGTACAAGAAGATGAACCACATGATCTCTCATACCTCGGTCAATAAGAGGTAAAAATTACATGTAAGGTGACTTATACCTGATCTGGTGGGTGGCATCCCTGCCCATGGCAGGGGGGTTGAAACTAGATGATATTTAAGGTCCCTTCCAACCCAAGCCATTCTATGATTTTATGATGCACTATGACAGTAAAGCACAGCAGGTATTCAGTAAAACCAGCCAGACTTTGAGATTATGGAGATCTTTATGAAGAAGGGACAAAAATTCTTAGATAAAGAATGCAAGTAAAGACAGAACAATGGGAAAGGACAGAGAATTAGAGCTGTCATCTGGCTTTGCATTTAGGATAGAAATGGAATGTCTTGTCAAACTATTTTCACCATTTACTCCTGTCTTTTTTCAACTTTGCTAGCACATCACCCAGGGCTCTTCTGACTTGTGAGTATACTTGGATTGCCTAGAAACTTGATTGCTATTCTCCTGAATTTCATTAATAAATGATGATGATGATGATGATGATGATAATAATATAATAATAATAATAATAGCTTATTATTATTATTAGATTATTATTATTATTATTATTAGGATTATTATAAATGCAAAGTCTCACTTGTGAAATAATCCTAGATAATCTGAGTCACTCTCTGTGAGTATGTGTTTGTAGCCAGGTTCTTGCTGAGTGAGATAGATCTAATCCTTGGGATCTGGTTGAAGATTTCAAATCTACTATACCACTGATTACTACTCATTACTGTATTTTATGAAAAGCTCCTAAGAGATAAATCCAGTGCTATTAGAGTTTTGTGACTGTGTGACTTGCATCTCTGAAAAGTAGGAAAGTAGATTCTAAAAGCAATGGCCAATATCTCCAGTAGAAGACACAGTGAAATGCAGTATATTTGTAATAATATTTTTAAGATTCCCTTGAGCAGGAGGCTGAGCAATAAAACCATTTAATGTTCTTTGTGCTGAACTGATGATCATAGAATCATTAAGGTTGTAAAGGACTTCCAAGATAATCTAGTCTAACCATCACCTTCCACCAACATCACCCACTAAACCATGTCCCTAAACCACATCCAACATTTCCTTAAACAACCCCAGGGACAGTGACTTCAACACCTCCCTGCAAAACCTATTCCAATGCCTAACCACTCTTTCTGAGAAGAAATTTCTAATAATTTCCAACATGAACCTCCCCTGGTGCAATTCCCTCTTGTCCTTGTCGCTAATTACCAGTGAGAAGAGGCTGACTCCCAGCTCCCCACACCTTCCTTTCAGGTAGCTGTAGAGAGCAATAAGGTCTCCCCTGAGCCTCCTCTTCTCCAGACTAAACAACCCCAGTTCCCTCAGCTGCTTCTCACAGGACTTGTGTTCCAGGCCCTTCACCAGCTTCATAGCCCTTCTCTGGACACACTCCAAGGCCTCGATGTCCTTCTTGTACTGAGGGACCCAAAACTGAACACAGTACTTGAGGTGTGGCCTCACCAGAGCAGAGTACAGGGGGACAATCACCTTCCTGGTCCTGCTGGCTACACTATTACTGATACAAGCCAGGATGCTGTTGTCCTTCTTGGCCACCTGGGCACACTGCTGTCTCCTGGTTTGTATGCCAACACTTCTGCAAAGTAGGTACATCATATCTTCTCTTTTACATGTAGCATAATACAAAGTTGCTTCAATGTACAAAACATATTTCAGTTAATATGAAGAGTATCAAGAATCTAATTCTGACTTTGCATATATTTTACTATTATCATTCAGCAAACTCTTCTTAAACACCAGCTTATTTCCTTTAGTAATACCTTTGGCAATACACCTCTTTCATGCATGTCTGGGCATTATTATTTGATTATAGAGGTTCCGTGTGTGTATGTCTAACCTTCCTTCTTGTTCCCTAATTTTTTCACACACTGATTTCAGAATACAAGGTACAGAAACTGAAAGCTGCAACTCTTGTGAAAGGTCTTTAGAATCTCTGTTCAGTACTGCCAAAAGGGATAAATCATCCAAAAAATAAAGGTAGATACACTGTGAAGTCACAAACTGAAAGATCTAGACTGCATGTGCATCAGGAATATACTAGAAAACGTGCTATTTATTAAGGGGGAAAAATTGAGGAAGGAAAATTCCTGTCACTAATGAAAATAGACTTTAGAATAAAAATCACATTTCATTGTACAGAAATCAAACTGTTTTCTGATTCAAATTACCTATGTAACTCTCAGACAAATAATACAATCCAGACTGAAACACAGGAAGTCTAGCTATTATAGGTGTGCTGTTGAAGTGATATTGTTCAAGTTAAAGTGATTAGTACTTTACTAATAGGGCAATAAGTAGGATGCCTGCAATCCTTCAAGACACACCTACAGTACTATATGATTCGCAGCTTAGCAAACATTTAAGTATACCATCAAAAAGGTATATAACATGGACTGAACTTATGTTACTGATAATGAGTGCAATTTGAGTATGTACAGTAAACGAATGAAGTAATTAACTGATTAAAACACTTGCTAGATGGCTGTAATGAACTTGACCAGTGTACACTGAAGAATTAATGATCCACATGACAGCAAACCTGGGTAGGCACATTCCTGTACTGTGCTGCAGGTATAGATATACTATCAGTCCCATGATGCTCTGCAGGTATAGCTGTGCCCTCAGGCCTGTGCTGTGCTGTGCATATTGCTCAGCTGCAGGATAAGCTTAGCCCAGTCACTGAAACAGAGGAGGATGTAAGCAGCTCCTATTTGGTACATCTCCTTCATGTCCTTGCATTTATCTAAAAGTGCTGCAAAAAATTCTCACATGAACATCTTTTCTGTTTCCCAGTAGAAGTTATCTTTTCTTTTGAGCAAATCCTCTAAGACATTAAAAGACCAAAATGGGATGATCTGTCCACAGATGGGATCTGCACAGTGTGCTGCTGCACCTTGAACAGAGGTCCATTCAATACCTCACAACCTGGTGCTCCCAGCATCTGAAGGAATGTAAGACTGTCTACACTATCCTCTTTCTTTATAGTATTAACTATCCATGATAAATGTAGTTACAATATAGAATAATTATATTAATTATAGTGTTAACGTAGTTAATGAATGGCATTTTAAATGATACTTAACAGAGTCTAAGAGCCTTTCTTATAGGAATCACAATGACCCAGGACCTCCTGGTACAAAACAATTCCTCACAATGCAAAACAATTCCTGACAGATGAAAACAAGCAGTGGGAAAATAAAAGATGCAGTTTAAACATATAGAGAGGGAGCAATGGCTTGGATTTTGGACAAATTAATAAAAAACTTAAATGATCAAGCCAATTTTATCTTAGTCTGTGATAAAGATAGCTGGGTGAATTCCTAATTGATAGAAGAAATCATTGAGTAGTCAGTCTTAACATTGGACAGTAGGCAAACTACAACCCTAGAACATCAAAGAAGGAAACACAGAAATTGAGATCCCATAAGAAATAACAATCCAATTTGGCCAATTATATGAACACATGAGTTTAAAATACAGATAATCATGTGCAGAAGGATTTTATATTGCATGAGTAAAAAAAAAAAAAATTTGGAATAAGAGCTAGAAGGCAGGGGTATACTGAGCATAGACACAGAAAGAGAAGCCAACAAAAGCTCTGAAGAACTGATTGTTCTTTTCCAAATTTTTAATTCAAATTCAAAATCATTATGTGAATAGTGTTTCATTTCATACCTTCTCATTTCACTTGTATTCACTAAACCATAGAAGTATTTAAAAGGTGTAAATTTGCAAATCAACAAACATTAGTCCTCACTCAAAATATGAATTAGCTAATTAACACAAGTAGTTCCTGAAGCCAATGACTTACCAGGATTTAAAGAATAGTTTATTCAAATATTGGTATGAAGAGTGTCCTGAGTTCTTTAAAACTGGACATTGGGGTAGCGGAATGGTGTGGAGGGAGAGAAATATATTGGGAGAAGAAGATTATGTAATAATTTAAGACAAATTGTTGAGATTCTTATTGATATTTCAAAAGGATAGACAGGAAATATTCCTAGGCCATAAATTATGGGAAGATAATGCTAATTTCAGCAGACAGTAAGTGGCAAATATAGTCAAACTTATTACCTATGATTAAGATACATTTCAGTTAAAAAAAAAAAAAAAATAAATGACAGCATAAAACTGGAAAGAGAATTAGAGTGATCAGAATTAAATACATGTCAGTAGCAGAATAATTCAGTATGCGTTTTGCAGGCAAATATATATGTCCAGCATATAATCCCAAAATGGATGTCCGTTATGGCAATGAAAACTGTCATCAGAAACATGGAAGGATCACATGTTAGATGAAAACTGGATTCCAACAAGCTAGAAGAAAATCACTATTGGGAACAAAATTGATGCAGAGGGAGATTCAGTCAGATAAAGCGCAATACTGATGAAGGACTTGGAGCACCTTGAAATGACATTTAATCAGGATCATATTTTTTTTTCTCCTTTCCATGCTGTAACTTCAATAAATTCAATCAGACTGTTCTGGCTTGAGAAAGAAATTTTAAATGTAAGTACAGATTTCTTTCATTCTAATGTGTTGTGAGTTCCTCCTTCTGTTCTTAGCATACAACTATAATCACATCTTAAACATATACTTAACTCAGTGTCCTTTGGCTTTAAGAGTAAAAGTAACAAAATTATCGAAGATCTTAACTGAAGAAATAACTTGAAATAAAGCTAAGCAGCTTTCAGCTGTCTAAACATAGGCATCTAGAATTGTTTTAGGTTCTGTTGAGTAACTTGCCAGGGCTGCAGCTGTAACTTCAGAAGGGTGCAGGTCTCCCATGAAGGCTGTTTCACATGTGGCAGCAAATGTCACTTAATACCCTAGACCATTTTGAAATGGCATATCTACTGACAAACAAGTTAATCCCATCCTATCTGAAATCTCTTGCATGAAAAAATGACTAGATAAAATAGTTGTGAAAATCACATACATTTTTTGATGATTTATAAACAACATGAATATTTTGTTGCTGCTAATCAGTCATTTGGTTGAGCACTGCTGAAATCACTAATAACAGGATGAAATAGTGAAATGCTGATGAGTTGGAGTAACTTGCTCCCTTCTTGTTTTTGTTACAATGCTGAAAATGTGAGAGTAAAACTCTTTAACTTTGAACAATCTGCTTTCCCACTCGATATTAAAAAGTAAAATTAAAAAAAAAAAAAAAAAAAAAAAGATTCAGCAAATATTTATTGAGGCATTAACCCCAAAGTCAAATCAACTGTGGAAAGAGTTCATCCATACATAATGGAGGTAAAATCCTCAGTGCCGTGGCCTAACAAATACTGTTGGATGTTAGAAAATTGTCCCTATTGGGCTCTTGTGCATGTTAGAGAAAAAGAGAAGTTGAAAAACTGCATAAGTGTTGCCAAAAAAAAAAAAAAAAGTAGAAAGAAGGAAAGTGTCATGTATGAAATTATATGCTTCACTTTTAAGAGAGAAACAGCAGTATATCTATTGATTTTATGTAGTGATCTAAGAAACCTTAATCTTTGTTAAAGACTTAACTTTGTTTTTTTTGACCATGGGGTGCTTTACTCGGCACCCAGCCTGATGGCTACAGACGGGTCCCTATCTCTAAGGGGAAAACGGATCCTAGCCCAGGAGCTGGCAGGGCTCATTGAGAGGGCTTTAAACTAGGTAAGAAGGGGGATGGGGCTGAAATAAGGCCTGTTGGAGCTGTGCCAGGGAGAACAATGGCAAGGCCGGGGGAGAAGGCAATTGCCCAGCTGAAGTGCATCTACACTAATGCACGCAGCATGGGTAACAAACAAGAGGAACTGGAAGCCATCATGCAGCAGGCAAGCTATGACTTGGTTGCCATCACAGAAACGTGGTGGGACCGCTCTCATGACTGGAGTGTTGCAATGTCTGGCTATAGGCTCTTCAGAAGGGACAGGCAGCACAGAAGGGGTGGTGGTGTGGCTCTCTATATTAGAGAGTGTTTTGATGTTGTGGAACTTGAGGCTGGGACTGATAAGGTTGAGTGCCTATGGTTTAGGATCAGTGGAAAGGCCAACAAGGCAAGCATCCTGGTGGGTGTCTGTTATAGACTGCCGAACCAGGATGAGGAGATGGATGAGGAGTTCTACAGGCAGCTGGCAGAAGTTGCGAAATCATCAGCGCTTGTGCTTGTGGGGGACTTCAACTTCCCAGACATATCATGGAAGCACAACACAGCCCAGAGAAAGCAGTCTAGGAGGTTTCTGGAGAGTGTGGAAGATAGCTTCCTGACGCAGCTGGTTAGAGAGCCTACCAGGGGAGGTGCCCCACTAGACCTTCTGTTCACAAACAGTGACGGTCTGGTGGGAGATGTGGTGGTCAGGAGCTGTCTTGGGCAGAGTGACCATGAAATGGTAGAATTCTCTATTCTTGGCGAAGCCAGGAAGGGGACCAGTAAAACCGCTGTCTTGGACTTCCGGAGGGCTGACTTTGAGCTGTTCAGGTCACTGGTTGGCAGAGTCCCTTGGGAGGTGGTTCTGAAGGGCAGAGGAGTCCAGGAAGGCTGGGCACTCTTCAAGAAGGAAATCTTAATGGCTCAGAAGTGGTCTGTTCCCACTTGCCCAAAGACGACCCAGCGCAGAAGAAGACTGGCCTGGCTGAACAGAGAGTTGTGGTTCGAGCTTAGGAGAAAAAAGAGGGTTTATAATCTTTGGAAAAAAGGGCGGGCCACTCACGAGGACTATAAGGCTGTTGCGAGGCTGTGCAGGGACAAAATTAGAAGGGCCAAAGTTCATCTGGAGCTAAATCTGGCTACTGCCATTAAAGATAACAAAAAATGTTTTTACAAATACATCAACACCAAAAGGAGGACTAAGGAGAATCTCCATCCTTTACTGGATGCAGGGGGAAACTTAGTTACAAGGGATGAGGAAAAAGCTGAGGTGCTTAATGCCTTCTTTGCCTCAGTCTTTAGCGGCAAAACCAGTTGTTCTCTGGATACCCAGTACCCTGAGCTGGTGGAAGGGGATGGGGAGCAGGATGTGGCCCTCACTATCCACGAGGAAATGGTTGGTGACCTGCTACAGCACTTGGATGTACGCAAGTCGATGGGGCCGGATGGGATCCACCCAAGGGTACTGAGAGAACTGGCGGAGGAGCTGGCCAAGCCGCTTTCCATCATTTATCGGCAGTCCTGGCTATCAGGGGAGGTCCCAGTCAACTGGCGGCTAGCAAATGTGACGCCCATCTACAAGAAGGGTCAGAGGGTAGACCTGGCGAACTATAGGCCTGTTAGTTTGACGTCAGTGCCAGGGAAGCTCATGGAGCAGATTATCTTGAGTGTCATCACGCGGCACTTGAAGGGCAACCAGGCGATCAGGCCCAGTCAGCATGGGTTTATGAAGGGCAGGTCCTGTTTGACGAACCTGATCTCCTTCTATGACAAAGTGACACGCTTAGTGGATGTCGGAAAGGCTGTGGATGTGGTCTACCTTGACTTCAGTAAGGCTTTTGACACCGTTTCCCACAACATTCTCCTCAAGAAACTGGCTGCTCTTGGCTTGGACTGGCGTACGCTTCGTTGGGTTAAAAACTGGCTGGATAGCCGGGCCCAAAGAGCTGTGGTGAATGGATTCAAATTCAGTTGGAGGCCGGTCACTAGTGGAGTCCCCCAGGGCTCAGTACTGGGGCCAGTCCTCTTCAATATCTTTATCGATGATCTAGATGAGGGGATCGAGTGCACCCTCAGTAAGTTTGCAGACGACACCAAGTTAGGTGCGTGTGTCGGTCTGCTCAAGGGTAGGAAGGCTCTGCAGGAGGATTTGGATAGGCTGGACCGATGGGCTGAGGCCAACTGTATGAAGTTCAACAAGGCCAAGTGCTGGGTCCTGCACCTGGGGCACAACAACCCCAAGCAGCGCTACAGGCTGGGAGATGAGTGGCTGGAAAGCTGCCTGGCAGAGAAGGACCTGGGAGTATTGGTTGATAGTCGGCTGAATATGAGCCAGCAGTGTGCTCAGGTGGCCAAGAAGGCCAACAACATCCTGGCTTGTATAAGAAACAGTGTGGCCAGCAGGTCTAGGGAAGTGATTGTCCCCCTGTACTCGGCTCTGGTGAGGCCGCACCTTGAGTACTGTGTTCAGTTTTGGGCCCCTTGCTACAAGAAGGACATCGAGGTGCTTGAGAGAGTCCAGAGAAGGGCAACAAGGCTGGTGAGGGGTCTGGAGAACAAGTCTTACGAGGAGTGGCTGAGGGAGCTGGGATTGTTCAGCCTGGAGAAGAGGAGGCTCAGGGGTGACCTTATCGCTCTCTACAGGTACCTTAAAGGAGGCTGTAGAGAGGTGGGGGTTGGTCTATTCTCCCACATGCCTGGTGACAGGACAAGGGGGAATGGGCTAAAGTTGTGCCAGGGGAGGTTTAGGTTGGATATTAGGAAGAACTTCTTTACTGAAAGGGTTGTTAGGCATTGGAATGGGTTGTCCAGGGAAGTGGTTGAGTCACCATCCCTGGAGGTCTTTAAGAGACGTTTAGATGTAGAGCTTAGTGATATGGTTTAGTGGAGGTCTTGTTAGTGTTAGGTTAGAGGTTGGACTGGGTGATCTTGGAGGTCTCTTCCAACCTAGATGATTCTGTGATTCTGTGAGATTCAAGATGGGGAGGGACGCTTGATTATTTACTGCACAGAGGACAGGGTAAGTCAGTCACGTCAGGGAGACCTTCCCACTGAATCACAAGTACCACACTTGATTTCTAAATTCCCTGAACCAAAGAGGGAATGAGTCTGGGTGCAGCTGACTCCACTCCTAATCCCAGACTTGATCAGTGGTTTATATCTAAGAATTATATGTGCACAACTAATCTAAGACACAATCTTAGTGAAATTTACAAAGTTTAGCAAGCTATTAATCATTTACCGAGGATCTGTTGTAGTAAGGAATCTCTTGTGAGGAGTAAGGGATCACTGCAGCAGGTGTGACCTTGAGAGGCATCCTAACTCATGGAGATCCTGCCATGCAGCCAGCTGCTGTGTGGAAGAGCTGAAAAGGCTCTTGGCCTGATCACAATTTATGGGGTAAGATGATGGACTAATAGTCACATTGGGTCTTGGTGCATACTTCTTTGGCCCTCAGCTGCCAAACAAGACATCTGTCTGTCAGTTTCTCCAGCACCCAAGTTAAGCTGATATTGTGGTCACTATCTGCCTGAGCAAGGCCTTGGGTGTAGCGAGGACACCGGTCTCTGTCTGAACAAGGCCTTGGACGCAACGGCCTGTGTTTGAGCAAGGCAACAGCCAGACTGAAGGCAAGAAGTGTGTGTGTGGGAGGGGGAAGCACACCATCACAGAAGGAGAGAAGGAAAAGTGAGGTTGTGTAACTTTTTTTTTTTTTCTTTCTCAGTGAAAATTAGCTGATTCTTGCATAGCAAGGGAGAGACACTGGATGAGGGGAATGAAGATGACTTGAAGGAGAGAAAGTATTGAAATAAAAACTAGGATTAAAAACATAATAATTCAGTGGAGGAAATGAAAAAGATAAAACAAACAAACAAACAAAAAAACAACAGTGGAAGTCATGTATAAGCTAGTACATATTCCCCAGAGGGATTGAGAAAGCAGTGCTAGTGATGTGACCATGTGGATGAACTATTAACTAAAGGAACAGGACAAAGAATCAAAAAAAAAAAAAAAAAAAGGTACAAAAGAAAGAAAGTAGGAAGAATCATTCACCCTTTGTGATACAAGAATTGTTTGATTTGATCTACAGTTTATTGGGAGTAGGTCATTTCTTTTCCAGAAAACTGTTACAAATGGTTAGAAGCTTCAGAAGCAACCAGAAAGAGGAGCAGCAAGAAGGGGGAACAGCAGCATAGGTATGGTGACTTAAGCATTTGGGGTCTGTTGATTAATTGTTTGCAAGAAAGGCAGGGTAAGAGAGCAGTTTTACTGTCAGGTTCTGGACAAATCAAGGTCCCATCATATCATATCATCATATCGTATCGTATTGTATCGTATCATATCATATCAAAGAGGAAAGGGAAAAGGGGTCAAGAACAATGCAGAAAGAGCTGAACAGAGACATAATGCAGATGGACTGGAAGTCCACTGAGAGCGCTGATAGACCAGCGCTTGATTTAGAAGTGAGATAAAGGAAAAAGTAGTGCCAGTTTGGCACTGCAGTGGTTCTGCAGTGATTAAATACTTAGTCATTTAAGTCAAGTACTTAGTGATTTTGACTCAAGGACTTTTCAGCTTCCCCTGCTGCCCTGCCAGTGAGGAGACTGGGAGTGCAGAAAAAGCTAGGAGGGGACAGAACCAGGACAGTTGACCCAGAATTGCCAAAGGGATACTCCAAAAAATGGGATGTCATGCTGGATAATTATATGGGGTGACCATCCAGAGAGTTGGGGGGAACATTGCTCAGGGATGGGCTAAGCATCAGTCAGTGGGTGGTGAGCAATTACATTGTGCATCACTTGCTTTGTACATATTATTATTATTACTATTATCTGCAGGGCCTGCAGGGATGGATGACCTCTGCGAGAAAAATCATAGAATCATAGAATGGAACAGATTAGAAGGGACCTTAAAGATCAGCTAGTTCCAAATCTCCTGCCATGGGCAGGGATGCCACACACTAGATCAGGTTGCCCAAAGCCCCATCCAACCTGGCCTTGAACACCTCCAGGGATGGAGCATCCACAACCTCTCTGGGCAACCTCTTCCAGTGCCTCACCACTCTCTGAGTGAAGAATTTCCTCCTAGCCTCTAATTTAAATCTCCCCTCTTTTAGTTTAAAACCATTCCCCCTTGGCCTGTCATTGTCTGCCTGAGCAAACAGTCGTTCTCCATCTTTTTATAAGCCCCCTTTAAATATTGAAAAGCTGCAATATGGTCACCCTGGAGCCTTCTCTTCTGTAGGCTGAACAGCCCCAACTCTCTCAACCTTTCTTCATAGGAGAGGTGCTCCAGCCCTCTGACCATCTTTGTGGCCCTTCTCTGGACTCATTCTAACAGGTCAATAGCCTTCTTGTGCTGGGGGCCCCAGACCTTGACACGGTACTCCAAGTGGGGCCTCACAAGGACAGAATAGAGAGGAACAATCACCTCCCTTGACCTGCTGGCTACAAGCAGACACTGCTGGCTCGTGTCAAGCTTTTCATCTACCAGAACCTCCAAGTCTTTCTCTGCAGGGCTGCTCTCAATTAGTTCTTCTTCCAGCTTGTACTCATGTCTGGGATTGCCCCGATCCAGGTGCAGCACCTTGCACTTTGACTTGTTCAACCTCATTAGGTTCATGTGGTCCCACCAGGTAGGTTGTCATCAGCTGATTCCTTCAGGATCCTGAGATGCATGACATCAGGTCCCATTGACTTTTACTTGCTTCGTTTTATCAGGTGGTTTCAAACCTGCTCTTCACTTACAGTGGGAGGGACTATGCTCCCCCAGCCCCCTTCATGTTCAGGGAAATAAGAAACATGGTAAGCCTGACTGGCAGAGAAGACTGAGGCAAAGAAGTCACTGAGTTATGTCCATGTCTCCATGTCTTTTGTTACCAGTTCACCCTTCTCATCCATCAGAGGTGGTATACTCTCCTTGGCCTTTCTTTTCTGAACAATGTACCTATAGAATCCCTTCTTGCTATTTTTTGTGTCCCTTGCCAAACTCAGTTCCATCTGTGCCTTGGCTTTCCTGATCCCATCCCCGCACACCTGGAGAAGAGATCAAGTATGCCAGACACAGCTGGTTCCAATGGCTCCAAAACGGACTCACCACTGACTAAAGTTGATGTCATCCACAAAAATGGTGGTTGCACCACAGTGAGAGCATATTTAAGAAAGGATGAAAAACAATGTGCAGCAGCAGTGACAGAGGGAAGTGAGAAAAAAAAATGTGAATCAGCTCTGCAGACATCAAGGTCAGTGAAGAAGGAAGGCAGATGCTCCAGGTGTAAAAGCAGAGATTCCCTAGCAGCCTTTAGAGGACCATGGTGAAGCAGGCTGTCCCCCTGCAACCCATGGAGGACCTCACTGGAACAGATATTCATGCTGCAGCCCCTTGAGGACTCCACACCACACAGCAAGTGGATGTGCCCTGAAGGAAGCTACTGCCCATGTAGAGGAGCCCACAGTAGAGTAGGTTTTCTGGCAGGAACTGCAGCCTGTGGGGGACCCATGTTGGAGTAGTCTGTTCCTGATGGACTGCACCCCCTGGGAAGGACCCATGCTGTAGCAATGAAGAAATGAAGCTCCTGAAGAGCTGCAGCCTGTTGGAAACCCATGTTGGAGCAGGTCATGAAGGACTGAATCCCATTGTGGGGACCCCATGGTGGAGCAGGGGAAAAGTGTCAGGAGAAAGGAGTTTCTGAGTGTTCTCAACCCCCATTTCCTATCCCCCTGCACATCTTAGCGTGGGGAGGAGGTAGAAGAGTCAGAAAGGAAGAAGTAAAGTTGATCCTGGGAAGAAGGGAGTGCTGGAAGAAAGGTGTTTTTTAGTTTTGTCTTCATTTGTCATTATCTTGCTCTATATTTAATAGGTAATAAATAAAAATCATCCTCAACATGAGTCTGTTTTGCCTGTGATAGTAACTGGTAAGTGATCTCCTTGTCTTTATCTTGATCTACAGGCTTTTTTTTTTTTTTTCTTTTTTTCTTTTTGTACCTGTGCTGTTCAGGAGGGGGATTGAGAGAGCGGCTGGGTGGGGGTATGGTGGACAGACAAGGTTAACCCACCATAATAGCTCTTTATGCTTTAATGAAAAAAAAGCCATTTAAGAGTAAAATGGTTATTAAGAACATAATCGGGGGCATTTCTTGGTGACAAATCAATCAGAAAAATGCTAATTACATATGCTCTAGTAGGCTTGGATTAATTTATTAGTAATTAAAATGAAGTTCAAATCAAACATCTATCCTAATATTAGCCAAAAGGCACAAATGCCTTTTTGTTTACCAGTAAGACAATACTATTTAGCTCATTGCAGTAAGACTGCTTATCAATTATTTCAGGTGCCCAGAGCCCTAATAACATACTAAAACTAGTATTTAATGAAAATATATAAGGATATTTTATTTTACAGACACATAAGGTGAATTTTGTATTATTTCTGCATACCTTACTTATAAACTGAATAATGCAGAAATATATATATATATATTTAATGAATACCTAATACAGAAAAACGAAGTCCTTTGTGAAAGATATAGGAATTTAGATGAACACAATCAGACTTTTCAGTATGATTTCCTTTCTCACTACAAATGCAGGTTGTGAAAACTTGCATAGTTTACCCCTCATGATGTTTAATAAGGCTTCAGAACAGTGGAAAAGATTCAGAAGTAATTTTATACATCAGATTTTCTTTTTTTCACCAACAATAAAGAACTGATCATATTTTCTTAAATTTTATAGAGTCTCATTTTAGAATTCTCACATATTTGGCTTCTGACACTATTGTAGAAAGATTTCTCAGATAGACTTCTAGTGGAAAATATTCTGTGATCTCAACAAGATTTATTTGTTTCCATCATACTGCTCTTCATTATATAATTTATTTATATATTTAATATAAAATGCTTTGGTGTTTGCACCTTTTACTCATTACTATCTTATCTTTATTATCTTGACTTCTTTTATTTCTCACTCAATCCATCCTTCTGATTCCTCAATCTTACTAATGTTACTATTTGAACTATCTTCAGCTTGTCAATATTTCTAGAAGTTCAGGTGTTTCTATATACCAAAAAAAAAAAAAAAAAAGTACTAAAAAATCAGAATTATTAATTCCCAATTCATCATCTTGTTTTATCTTGAAGCCCCATTGGAATCTTATCTTTAGTTTTCCATCACCTTCATCTGAGGTGTGATTTGGCTGTGCCATTGATTCCCCCCTCTTCTGAACACAGAATTTATTACTTATTTTTCCAGAGATTTATCATTTTGTTTTATACCACCATATAATTAATTTTATACTTTAACCATTGTTTTCATAAACATAGTGTTTACTCTTTCTTCCAGATTACTAATAAAGCCATAATATTGCTCTTTGATAAAATAACTGACCTTCTATATAAAAGAAATGCAGTAGATTCATGTTACCTTGGATTGAGTGATGTGTTTGATGTGGTTCACTCTGATAACACAGTTCAACACCAGGGAAAAGCATTTAATAAAAAGAATCATAAAATGGATAAAGAACCAACTAAACTATAAATAAAAAGTACTTCCTAAGGGAGAATTATTAGTCTGTAGTGAAATTAATAATGTAATCTCTCAGGCCTGTTCTTGGGACTAATTTTATTTCATATTCTCAGTGACAATCTTGGAAGAAAAAGTAGGCATGAGATAGTGAGACTCTGCAGCTAGCGACACACTGAAACTCAGCAGCAGCACAGAGAAATATTGGAATATCATAGAGGGAAAACTGGAAGATCTTCAGCACAAAAGTAATAGAAAAGCTATGAAAGTTAATAGTTCAAGGTGCAAAGTGATGCAGTTAGGAACTCAATGGTTTTTTGTTGTTTGTTTATTTTGTTTGTTTGTTTGTTAGAAATAAAGGGATTTATCCAGTGAAAATACTTAGAGACATAAAGATATGTCAGTGAGCTGCCACTGTGATGCTGCTGACTAGAGAACTAACTTGGCTAAGGACGTATCGATTGTGGAAGAAATTGGGAAGTATTTCTGAAAATTTACTTGTGAAGTTTTTGGAAGCATTCATATAACCCACCTTTAACTGACAAAAATATATGCTTCTTTGCTCAAGTCACCTAGGAACAATTAATTAGCATGGGTTTTTGTTTAACTGAGAAATAGTAAATTAAATGCAATGAAAGAAATTTGGGCATAAACAGATCCACTTATACATATATATATATATCAGATTCTGTAAGATGGAAGAGGTTAAAGAAACTATGCTTCATGTGAATGTAGACAGATGATTTGTCATTTCTTTGGATTTTGTAGACCCTGTATACTGGGCAGTTCATCAGAATATTAGTGTTACTGTATAATATCAGGACAGGAGAATATTTATTACTTTATATGTGAGAATGACTATTATAAATGCCTTCTACGGAAGTCATAAATAACAAATACCCAAATCATGAGTATATATACCTGAAGGGAGGGTGTAAAGAGCCCAACTCTTTTCAGTAGTGCTCAGTGGCAGGAAAAGAGGCAGTGAGCAAAAACTGAAACACAGGAGGTTCTGTCTGAACATCAGAAGACACTTTATCGTCATAAGAGTGACTGAGCACTCACACAGTTTGAGCAGAGAGGTTGTGAAGTCTCTCTCCCTGGAGGTATTCAAAAGCTGTCTGAACATGGTCCTATATAACTGGCTTTAGGTGACCCTGCTTGAGCAGAGAGGTTGGTAAGATGATCTCCAGATGTCCCTTCCAACCTCAACATTTTAGTGCTTCTGTGATTCTTAAGTTTGGGTTGGTTTACCATGCATGAATAATGATTTAATTTTATTAATCTCTGGGTATTTATACATGAGTTTGCTTGTGTAAAGAGCTAATTTAAATTCATAGAAATCAATGAAAATTCTGGAAGTTTTTTAGGCTGTGGACTGAAAACCAGGCACTTCAGATTGCTTCTATTTGATATACATTCATAGTCTAAAATTGAGATGTCTGGTTTACTCTAGACACTCTGAGGTCAGTGAAGCAAGGACAGTGTTTCCTTTGTTTGAATCATCAGGTTTCCTGTAGAACACTTTCATCAGATGAGAAGAGATTCCATCTTTGAAGTCCCTATTTTTGTCTCTGTATTTAAATTGCTTCTGAGGTAGCCTAGATGATGAACAGACTAAGTGTATGATATTTAGAAAGCAAGAATGTGAGTGAATCTTGGCTCTTATTTGGAACACTCTGAAGAATTATGACTGACTTCACTCAAGAAAATGGAATATATCTGCAAAACAGGTTTTATATTGGAAAGCTTTGGCCACTGAAGGATGCAAGGACCAAGTACATTATCACATCAGTGCTAAGGGAATATTTCCATTGAGTTTGTCTTCACTCTGTGAACTTGAAAAATCTAAATTGTATTTTGTACAGTGACCACCTCCCTTTCCTAGTCTATCCATTCATTGTCTCACATCCTGACTATAGTTGTCATTTGCAGTCAGAAACTCAACTTGTCAATTTAGTCACATCCACTTTACAAAGTCGTCTTCTGTCATCAGTATGTTTAAAGCAGAAAGTCTGCTCACACAACAGAGATACTTCTTACTTCCTGATTCAGTCTAAACAATTCCTCAATTAAAATAACAAATAAGTACATACTCCGCTTGGAAGGTGTATAAACACCAGTGAAACTACCAGCTTCTTTACACGGTGAACTTGTTACAAAGTCACCAGATTCTATTGTTATGTATAACTCTTCGCAGTTTATGAGAGACACTTCATGTTATTTAATAACCTTTGGCATCTTTTTGTATGTGTCTATTCATTTGTCTATCCCATGTAACCCATTGCGAACTCGATCAAATAAAGGTGCATGTATGGGGAGAAACAACTCTGCCACTTCAAAGACCTTATTATCCCCCTGTAGAAAGAGAGCAAAAACAATTCTGAAGTTAGATGAATGATACTCATGCAAAAGAAAAAGACAACTCATTACTAATGTTTAACATTTAAGATGATCAAAGGTTATATTTAATGGATCCCAGATGTCTCTTCATTGACATTTCTTAAAAGCATTAAAATATCTCCATATATCACAATTTGTTTAAAAAAATACTATTACTAACTACACAGTATAATCATATTGATGAAGATTAATGGAAAAAAATGTAAACTGCAACTATTAATACCCTTAAAAATGGCTCTGTCTTCTTTTAACTTCTCATAATCTGATAATTTGATATTTAAAATGTCTTCTTATCATGAATAAGAAGCTTGTAAGAAATTAAAGGTTTACTTCTTCTTTGTTAAAAGGAAGGGGCCAAAAGTGTTTTGGGGAAAGACATGATAAATTAAATCTCCTTTCTTCACCATGATACCGTGAAGAAGGACTTGCATGTAAGAAATGTACACTGATTCCCTGGTAAGTGTGTGCAGGTTAAGGTGACTATGACTTAACTTCTGAGAATGCAGCCAGGGAAGACTCATATGATTTGGCTTTGCCTCTTGGTCAACCAAGAGAGAATTTAACAATAGCTTGGTCAAACATATTTTCTGCATATTGTTACTCCACAGTATCGTATACCTCTGTGATAACGTGAAAAAGCATAGACTGTTTTCAAGCAGAGAAAGTTCTGAAGTTCTGTCACCAATAAAAAAAAAAAAAAAAAAAAAAAAAGAATTCAGAGGAGTGCATATGACAAAAAAAGTTCATCACATTGCAGTATAGAGCAGATACTGTCCTAATATGATATTAATTGATGCAAAAAATTGATGGTATCTTAGAACAGGACTCCGTAGTAAACATTGATCTTTTAATAGTATAAAGTTACTGCAAGTTTTACACTTTTTACATAAGCAGGCAAATTTTTTAAGTGGCCAATAATCATATGTATTTAAAAATAATATAAACACAGTCATTTTCTTTGTCAAGAAGAAACACTTGCTATTAACTGATGCTTTAACTACTGTGCCATTTTTGGAAATATTGCTGGGTTTTGTTTAAGCTTTTTTTTTTTTTTAATTATTACTAATCTATCCTTATTTCAGTGTAGAGAGAGAAGAAATCGAAAAGGAGGTGCACTAAAGTTTTAAAGGAAAAAAAATATGTATGCAGCAAGATTGCTTTCCAGACAGATAGGTAATGAATATCTATCTGTATGCAAAATTCCTAACTAGTATACATATACTTCCAAAATCTGCACAAATTTTCAGTTTGCAAAAAAAATGAAATATTAAAAAAAAAACAACTATAGAGATTTTTTTTTCAATGAAGAGGAATAAAATTTGAAGATTCAAATATTCTTAATCATTAATAAAACATCCTGAAGGGATATCAATAAGAATTTCCACTTTCTACCTTCTTTTTACTTCTAAATCTCACAGGATGAGGAATTGATTTTTATTTTATGGATTGAGGAATAG
Organism: Cygnus olor; assembly: GCF_009769625.2. Lineage (NCBI taxonomy): Eukaryota > Metazoa > Chordata > Aves > Anseriformes > Anatidae > Cygnus > Cygnus olor. The sequence continues at coordinate 18,982,596 of NC_049169.1, read as the reverse complement.
TTGCATGAGTTTTACTTCTATTTTTATACAAAGAAATGACTATGAATTGGTTTCTTTAAAATCTTTAGTGATTTAAATACACTGTCTCTGATATGCTATTTAACAAGGTTGTTTACATAGTTTGTTAAAAGATGTTGTCCTCGAAAGAGATGGAACATATAAAATTTTCTTCTGCTGCTACTAGCATTTTGAATCTAAATGTGATTGTGGAATACAATAAATTTAATTTGCATGGGAAGTGACATAGACTGTCTTTAGTTATGCAGATTTTCCTTAAGAAATGAAAAAATACCTTCATGTGGTCTAAAATGGCTATTCTGTTTAGTTGGATTTCAGAAATAAAATCATTGTGAATATGACATTAACAGTTGCAAAATATTGAAAAAGATATAATTCCACAGCCAGCAAAGGTGACCTCACAAGGAACAGTTCCTCCCAAATATCCTGTCGTTAAAATCAAAGAAGTGAAATTACAGAATACAGATTCTGTAATCTATAAGCAAATCAGAGGGTCACAAGAGGATTTACTTGGTGAGAGAAGACTGATGGAATAACATAAAACCAGAGAAGTCATTACTATTTCAGCATACTTTTTCAGTAGATCACATTGTTTGCCATTTCACTTTCCCTTGAATGGTCTCTTTTCAACTTCAAGAAAAGAAAAAAAGAATCATCTGTAATATCACATGGAAAAATATACCATGTTAATACCCTAAAATAAATAATTTTTTAAAATCACTCTTTCAGATCAGTTTTAAATCCTAGGTATTGCTTTCCTATTTGGAGGGAGAAATTGCCTTGTATTTTATTCTATTTTAAGACTGTTTGTCTAAACATTTTATACTGCTTCCTCTGTGGCTAAAGTTTTCTCCCTCCACAGTTTAACACAATCAAGCTTGCTGGTAGCATACAGATATAAACCAACTGAAAATGCATTATATCTTTGAACTTCAACATTCTCAGGACAAATTCTGCAAGGAAAAGCTCTGATTGCCTTCAGCTATCTTATAAAAGGGAATTTTTATTAATCTCTCATTAATTTCCATCCATTATTTTTATAACTATTTACTTTAAGTACTGTAGAATAACTTCCATTTATCAAAAATGTTATAAAAACTCGTTAGGTAAAGATATTGTTTGTTCTCCTTTTTCTTCTGGAATATGCTAAAAGGTAGTGTTTACAGGCCTGTAGGAGGCATTTCCACAATCTTTGCATGGACTGTTTATGAATATGAATCTTAACTGTGTCTTAAATTAGCTTTAACTTCTCTCTATTGGTCAAGATTTTGGATTTGAAGCATATCAGATTTGTGAAGTATTCACATCTTAGAGCAAAGAAAACTGTCTTTTTTTTTTTTTCTCTGAACTCCATACCTATTAATAGATTAGTAGGGAGAAACTACAAATCGTATTGATTAAAGACAAGCACAATTCCAATAGAAAAATGGTTTCGGTTTCTGCTTACTTTTCCCACTGATAGCCACCACCTGCCAGCCTGACTTCCACCTTGTTCAAAATGATCCTCGATTAATATTCTCAGTAGAAAACAAAGAGGCTACAGAATTCTGGTCTTGATGGACTCAAGATTTAAAAAGCAACATTTCACTTTATGGAGAACAAGTAAAAATGTTTTTAGAAAGATGTATGTTCTGTTGATATCACGAACTTATTTTCTGGAAATTATTTCCATCTTCCAGAAAAAGTCTTTTTCTGCCTGTTATAAAATGTTATTGTTTTCTACCAATTTTAATAAAGAATTAGAAAAATAAGGATGAAACAAGTGAGAGAAAAGTTTTATACTGTTACTTAATGTTGATATTTTGTCAGTCCAATAATCCAGAAAAAAAAAAAATCTGAGAATTCCTCAAGTTTAAATTTAATTTCATCAAAATAAATAATGAAGGGAATGGAAGGGAGAATTGTGAAATGCTTATGACCATAGTATAGAATGAGATTTATTTTTTTTAAGGGTCTTTATCCCTAAAAATAGTTGATAGACAAAAAGAAATGTTTACTCCAAATGGAAAGTAAAGAACTCTGTTTTAGAAGTCCTCCAAACAAAATATATCAGACTTGAATTTTTTCCTCCACCTCTCTTTTTCCCCTTCAGATAGAAATATAATTTTGATCAGTAGGTTAACTCTATTATTTGTGATAATATAAATATATTTTGTCTTTCAGAGATATTTTTGGCAAACACACAGAAAAACTAAACAAAACAAAACCCTCAAGTCTACATATTAATGGTAAAGCCAGAAGAATTAAACAGAGACTTTTTGCAGGAGTTTTGTGTGTGTGTGTATATATATTATTATTATTATATATTAATTATTAATATATATTATATATATTATTATATATATGTGTGTATATACATATATTTTGTGTGTGTATATATATACACTACGTACTTATATGTACATATATAAGTGCATAGGCTGCTGCTGCTCAAAATTACAAGTATTATTATTGTATTTTATTTGACTTCATAATGTGATGAAATTTTCTATGAGCCAATGAATCTTTCTGTGCTCTTTCATATTTATTTATTTATTTATTCTTGGCGGAAGTGTAAGAAAAAGAATTACAGTTTGCAGCAGACATAAGTGCTTGAGAGTAAAAATGCATTTCTACTCCTGCTTTCCTAATTTTTTCCCAATAAAAATATGAGCTTATCTAAGAGTTTTTTTCTTAAAAGCTGTATCAAGTTTCTCAGAACTTTAGGAATTCAAGAGCCTGGGCCAGCCTTAATTGATCTAATACAGCCATTGTTTTATCTTTTTCTGAGGCAGTGGTGGTGTTGATCCATTTGTGAGGTTAGACAGTAGTAACCTTATTCTGTCAGGCATATAAACTTAGCAGAAAGAGTTACAAACATCGCTAAAATTTAAGCCTTCCTTTTCAGTGATGACATTTGACTGGGAATAAGATAAATTTAGTCTTTGGCCCAATCATCTTCTACTAGCAAACAGAGTTGATAAGAATCACCAGTATTGAAATGGAGATATATGAATTTGTTAACCACTGATATGTTCATTACTAGTAAGTCTTTCATTTTGTCTGCTCGATAAGGTAAAGATAGCAGTGAGTTAGCAGTTCTTAGCAGGGCTAGCAGAAACAAAAAAGCATCATCCTGAAGTCAACTAAATGTACTTACAACTCTAACAAAAAATGAGTCAACTCTTAATAGCTAGATACATGTAGGTAACTGCAGGTGACTAAAAGCTAATTGTGTTGCAGGTGACTAAAAGCTAATTGTTAGTTCAAGCTAAAGATCTAAGCTTCACTTTTATTCATAGATAATGTCTTTTGCAGATGTAGTGTGGTACATTAACCTTGGCTGTCTGCTCTCCACATCCAGCTGCTCTCTTACTTCCCCTCCTCAGCAAGATGGGGGAACAGAAAAAGATGAAAAAATCTTGTGGGTTGAGATAATGACAACGAGATCACTCACCAGTTACCGTCACAGGAAAAACAGATTCAACCTGGAGAAGACTATTTTAATTTATTGCCAATTAATAGAGCAGTAAGAAAAAAAGACAAAACTAAAAACCACCATTCCCTCAGCCCTTCATTCTTTCCAGGGTCTTCACTCCTTCCTTCCTGACTCTCCTACCTACTCCCCTCTCACTCCCCTACCCCCCAAAAAAGGTGCAGGGAAGATGGGGAATGGGTGTTGCAGTCAGTTGAGAACACATTGTCTCTGCCACTCCTTTCTCCTCGCACTTTTCCCCTGCTCTAGCTCCAGACCCACCACAGGATGCAGTTGAGCCCATCAGCCAAACTGGTGGCATCTCTTGGAAAACATTTTTTGGTGTGAAAAATGCTGTGAAGCATCTGTGAAAGAAATGAGAGAGAAAAAAAGCAAAACAACCCTGCAGACATCAAAGTCAGTGAACAAGGAGGGGACAAGATGCTCCAGGCATCAAAACAGAGATTCCTGAGCAGCCTGTGGAAAGGACCATGGTGAAGCAGGTTGACTCCCTGCAGCCCATGGAGGCTTATGGGTGAGCAGATATCTGAGCTGCAGCTGCTCAGTAGAGGACCCCACTCTTCAGCAGGTGAATATACCCCTGAAGGAGGCTGTAGCCCATGGACAGCCCACAAAAAGAGCAGGTTCCTGGCAGGAAGTGTGGCCTGTGAAGAGAGCCCATTCTGGAGTAGGTTGTCTGGCAGGAGCTTCAGCCCATGATGTTCCTGATCAATTCTCACAGAGGTCACCCCAGCAGCCCCGAGCTGCCAAAACCTTTCCATGTAAAACCAATACTTCTAGAGATATATAGAGGAGAGATTTACACCATTCCAACATAAGCCTCACTGAGAGCAAAAGGTTGTCTCAGTGCTTATGAAGAAAGGCTGAGAGAGCTGAGCCAGTTTAGCCTGGAAAAGAGAAGGCTAGGAAGGGATCTTATCAATGTATATACATATCTTAAGGAAGGGTGCCAAGATGATGGGGCCAGACTCTTTTTGGTGGTGTTCAGCAACAGCACTAGAAGCAACAGGCACAAACTGAAACACAGGAAGTTCCATCTGAATATAAGGAAAAAAAAATTCTTTATTCTGAGGGTAGTAGAGCACTGGAATAGATTGCCCAGAAGGCTGTGGAGTGTCCTCTGGAGCTATTCAAAATCCTTCTGGATGTGATCCCATGCGACATGCTCCAAATGACCCTGCTTGAGCAGGAGGGTTGGACTAGATGATCTCTCGAGGTCTCTTCCAAACTCAACCATTCTGTGATTCTGTACTGAGTTGATCAAAGAGGAATAATTTAGTCATAATAGATCACTTCAATAAGATCAGTTGCAAAATGATGGCAGCTGGTTTCTAAATTAATCTTAGGAGAGTTTGGTTCTCATAAAACTGATTGCTCCATAGATAATTTGAACAGCACTGTCAAAAGTAAATTTGAAGTGACTGTTTTTGTTTGGCTAAAATTGGTTTTACGTTTGTGCAAAACCAAAGCTCACAGGTACATTGTGCTTGGAATTTCTAATTCAACTGTTACAATCCTGTTACCCTTTGCAGTTAACTTAATAGCCTTTTCATTTGTAAACAAACAAACAAATAAATAACAATTATTTTCAAAATATGTTGATACATTTTGTGATAAGCCACTGGGGTCACAGGCATCTTGTCACTTGTTAATCATAGTGTGATGGTGAAGGTGTTATATGAAATCAATTATAATACAGTAAAAAAAAAAAAAAAAAAGACTTCATATGACCTCAAATGATATATGGGAGGAAATGTCTCAAAATTACTAACCTACTTTTTACTATTTTTAATGAAACGATCTATCCTTTGATCCTGACAGATCTTTGTAATTCACTCTTTCCCTAACTTAAAAGAAAAAGACAACACTGACAGCACTGATGATTCAGCTTCATATCTTCTACAAGCATCCTTTCAGCTTCTCTCCACAGACTGAATGTTGCTTCATCCTTTCTCTGCTCTTTCTATTAGTATGTAGCACTTTTTTTTTTTTTTTTCAGCAGAGGTATGCTAGTAGGTGAAACATCTAATGACAAAATTCTCATGTACATCAGTGAATTCAAATGTCACCCACAGTCAGCTTTCTGTGTTCTTTTACATGACAAGGTTTTGGTAGCAGGATTGGGAAAGAGTCTGCAGGAGAGGCCATTGTGAGAAGAGTTCAGAAGCTGCCCCATAAAAGCCAGTTCCAGCTGTCTCCATAGGGACCCTGTGCTGTCACCAGGTGAGCCAAAGAGAACAGATTGAAGAAAAGAAAAACAATTGCTGTCCAACAGCAGCTGGGAGAGAGGGGTGAGGAAATGTGTGAAAAAAACAGTCCCGCAGACACCAAGATCAGTGAAGAAGGAGGGCAGGAGGTGCTTCAGGCACACAGCAGAAGTTCCCCTGTGGCCTGTGGAGAGGCCCCTGGTGGAGCAGGCTGTCCCCTGCAGCCCATGGGTCCCACATGGAGCAGATCTCCACGCTGCAGCCCGTGGAGGAGCCCCCGATGGAGCAGGTGGATGTGGCCTGGAGGAGGCTGCAGCCCATGGGGAGCCCCCGCAGGAACAGGCCCTGGGCCGGAGCTGCAGCCCGTGGAGAGGAGCCCACACAGGTGCAGGGGGTCTGGGGGGAACTGCTGCCCGTGGGGGACCCGTGGTGGAGCAGTTTGCTCCTGGCAAATGTACCCCGTAGTACAGACCCATACTGGAGCAGATCTTGAACTGCAATGTGTGGGAACCCCACACAGGATCAGTATGGCAAGGACTGCATCCAATGCAAGGGACCCCATGGTGTATCCGGTAAAGAGAATGAAAATGAAAGAGCAGCAGATGACAAAGTTTTATGGACTGGCCACAACCCTGTTTCCCTGCTCCTCTGCATTGTTCTGGGTGAGGATGTAGAATATGGTAAATGGGTGTAAAGGTGTTTATATATGTATGTTTTTTGTTTTTTTTTTTTCTCACTGCCCTAGTCTGTTAGTAATAGGCAATAAATAATAATTTCCCAAGGCTGAGTCTTTTGCCCATGATGGTAACTGATGAGTTAGCTCCCTGTCCTTATCTCAATTCATTTTTTTCCATCATATTTTTTCCCCCTGTTCTACTGAGGAGCAGAAGTAAGACAGCAGGATGATGGTGCTTAGCTGCCCATTGTGTTTAAACCACCACACTAACTTAAAATATTTTGAGAGATATAGATTGACATTTTCCTCCTTCTCTTCCTGTAAAATACTTGAGAATTATTTATTTAATCTTTTAATTTGCATCTTTAAAATTTTCTATTAAATTTCTCTATCAGATAATCCATTCACAGGGACAGAGACTTGGTTGAAATAGGAACTGATTGAACATAAAACAAACAAAAATACTTTTGTTCACGTGCAGTGAAAGACAAGATATTCTAAATCTTTTCTCTATTGTTAACTCTTAAAAGAGTGGATTTTATTAAACATAAATGCAATGAAGAAGTTTCCAAAAGTAACGCCCCTCTTTTCTTATCAAAATAAATGAGTTAAACTGAAAAGCATAGTTATTTCTTGTATTGTAATGAAAAGCTGCAAATACAGTCACAGTGTCTAAATTTATGACCTGTAAACTGAGCTCCTTTCAGCAATGAAAACATTGGAGATATATGCATTGTCTTACACTCAGCATTACTTCAGGTGGGAAGAGACTGATAAAGAAGATTCATAAAGTAAAAAATATACAACAAAGAATACGATTCTCCTCCATTAAAATAAATTTCATAATTACTTCAAACCATACTAACGTCATATAAGCCAATGATTTAGAGAAAAACAAAGAAAAAATAGTAATAGAGAATTCAAATGCACTGTTAATATACCTTTTTGTGCTGATGCCACAACAAACTATTTTGCTACAGGACTTGACAATCACACAAGAGGAATAAGTTTAACGTACTGTATTCTAGGTTGTAAAAAACCCTTTTACTATAACCATGACATTCTACAACTGAAGAAGATGGCCCAAAAAGCCCCGAGTGGTAATTGGAAATATTTGTTTCAACAGTTAGAAACCACCTACATAATCTAGATGAACTTGCAATATTTCATTAACTCTTATGTCTTCTACTCACTCAGCTTCATCTCGCTTCACTTTGGATTCCTATGCCTTCTGGAATGGTATAATCTCTGCAGGAGACATCAGTCCTTCAGCTGGACCTTTTTAATTTCCTGAGAGAGAACACAATAGCAACATCACTACTACATACAATGAAATACAATGTAGTTAAGATAAAATAGTGCATCATGTTTCAGAAGCATTCCTTGAGAAATAGACACTAGTGAACCCTTCTCTACTAATGGTTGATGGCTGATGAGAAACTCAAAATGAACTGGCAACGGTGCACTTGCAGGCCAGAAAGCCAACAGTATCCTGGGCTGCATTAAAAGAAGCATGGCTAGCAGGGCAGGGGAGGTGATTCTCCCCCTCTATTTTTGCTGTCATGAGAGCTGTACTGCATTCAGTTCTGGGGCCCCCACTATAAGAAGGATATGAACGTATTAAAGCAAGTCCAGAGGAGGGCCATGAGGATGGTCAAAGGGCTGGAGCACCTCTTCTATGAAGACTGAAGGAGTTGGTGTTCAGCCTGGAGAAGAGAAAGCACCAGGGAGACCTTATAACAGCCTTCAATTACCTAAAGGAGGCCTACAAGAAATCTGGGAAGGGACACTTTGTCAGGGAGTGTAGTGATAGAACAAGGAGTAATGGTTTTAAACTAAACAAGGATATATTTAGATTGGATATTCAGAAGATATTCTTTACCATGAGGGTGGTGAGGCACTGGAAACGTTGCCCAGAGAAGACACCCCATCCCTAGAGGCGTTCAAGGCCAGGCAGGATGGGGCTTTGAGCAACCTGGTCTAGTGGGAGGTGTGGCAGGAGGGCTGGAACTACATGATCTTTAAGGTCCATTCCAACCCAAACCATTCTATGATTTTATGAATCTACGATTAATGTAGAAAGGATAGAATTAAATAGCAGGTTTTGGTTAACAGATTTTATAGTTAGATTTGTAAGAATCTCCCTATTGTATTTTAATTCTTAATTACTTGGAGGCATTCAAAGTTATCTCTGATTTTAATTTCTACCTTTTTTTTTTTTAATATTAGATATTTTAGCTATGTTTTGGAATTGTTTGATAATGCATGACTTTTTTTTTTTTTAATAATGCATCAGATTTTTATATATGAAACACTGACAATTTGCTTTCTATCTTGCTTTACACACATACACACAACATTTATGACTTGCATATATGTGGCCAGTTTAATAGCAGTGCTTTTGTTTAAACACTTTCTACTATCTAACATGATCCACACAGTTACTAAACAAGGCCATACTGCTTTTCAGCCTCCTTTTGTTCTTGGTATATATATAGCTGAAAATAAAGTACATTTTCTTTTACTCTGACATGTTGAATAGGAATTAGCCCTCCACATGCTCTGATAGCATCAAACAGCTTGAATATTGCTCAGTCAACAGAATTTCTCAAAACATTTCAAAAACAAATAATCAAATAGTATTTTGAGGTCCATTAAAGGGAAACAAAACAAAACAACTTTGCTTTCAACATGTGAAGTGATATTCACAGGTGTATTTCCAAAATTGGCTCTATTTTCCTTTTTAAGGAATCCAGTTCATTTTAAAAGCCAGCCATACATTGACGGAAATAAAGGAAAATTACAGCCATTAAATGCGGACAGGAAATGTGTGCACCAGCTTTAACTCAACATGAAAATTAAATCCAAACTAGGTCTGGGTTTTAATGTTAATTGTTCACATGCCCTCAATACAAATTATTCACACTAACGTGCTGCATTAGCCAAGCCTGTCACTTCTACAATTATTATTTTTGTTGTTGTTGTTTTGTAAATGTCACCTCATTTTGTGTCCATTGTGGGAATTTAGGTAAGCTGCTTTAGTTGTAAGAAAGTTCTGAGCATAACATTTAAGGCTGCTGCTGCAGTTTCATGGATCATTAACAATTTGCTAATATTGTTTTAGCTTGCAAATTAGTGCAGCTTAGTGACTAAGGAAAGGCTCCATAGCTGTCATCAATCAGACTAAAATTCTTCATGCATGAGATGAAAAACGATTTTTAGCCTTTGAGGCTCAGACAGCAATTACTGAAAAAAAAAAAAAAAAAAGCAGGGGGAGGAGTGAGGGGGAAAAGAAAGTGTTCAAATGTAAAATGTTAGTAATTCTATTAAATGTATTTCTTGTTGCACTAGGAAAGAACTAAAGCATGCTATGTAACCATGCCTTAGCCTCCTCCTACACTAATGAAGTGACAAACTTTAGAGGAAAAAAAAAAAAAAAAAAGCCTTTCCTTGGAAATGACAAGAGATTGGTGAATAAAGAAGCAAAACAAAACAGACAAAAAATAACAAAACCTGGGAGTTTTTAGAAATATATTTCCTTCAGCCGTCCTCCCATTCCTTTTGTATTTGCTCATCTTGAACATCTGAGTGACTGAGTTTTATTTACGTGGATGCTCACAGAAACTAAATCCTTAGTTTCCATGCTCTAGGACTCAGAGAGAGAAAATTTTAAATACCATGTACACACATTTTCATGAAAGTGGAAAATATCAGGCTTTTCAGCTTCTCTTGTCAGAGTCCTACCACAGTACTGTTAAGAAAGCAAAAGGCAGTTCCTTGGGACCACTCAACAACTGAGTGCAAATTCTGTTATTGCTGAATTTCTTCAGAGCAACTAGCAGTTTCAGTCCACACAGCATGAGCCTGCAACTCAGTGGGGTTTCTTTGCCTGCCTCTCCAGCACAGCAGAGGGCAAGGAAAGATGCATTATAAAGAGTGGAAAGCAGAAACTCTAGTGAACTGTCTTGTAGCATAAACTAGCATGTGGTCAGTCTTCAGCTTCACTTAAACAAGCAAAGTAGATTTCTCATCAGGTTGTTTTTCATTTTGTTTTTTAACCAAGCTATTGTGGTTTACCCCCAGCAGGCAGCTAAGCACCACAGAGCTGCTCGCTCACTCTTCCCAGGTGGGATAGGGGAGAGAACTGGAAACGAAAAAGTGTAAGAACACATGAGATAAAGTCTTCACCTTTTTACTAGGTAAAGCAACAGCTGCATGTGCAAGCAAAGCAAAACAAGGAATTAATTTAATAGTTCCCATTGGCAGGCAGGTGTTCAGGGCACATCATGCATAACAGTTTCTTGGGAAGACAAACGCCATCACTCTGAACACCTCCCTCTTCTTCTTTCTTTACCCCAGCTGTTATTGCTGAGCCTGACACCATATGCAAGTATGAAATATCCCTTTCGTCATTTTGGGTCAGCTGTCCTGGCTGTGTTCCCTTCCACCTTCTTGTGCCCCCCCCCCCCCCCCCCCCCCAAGCTTCCTCACTGGCAGGGCAGCACAAGCAGCATAAAAGTCCTTGGCTCTGTGTAAGCACTGCTCAGCAACAACTAAAAGCATCAGTGTGTTATCACCACCATTTTCATCAAAAATCCAAACCACAGCACCATACAAGTCTCTATGAAGAAAATTAACTCTATCACAGCCAAAAACATGAAACAAGCCCTCTTACTCCAAGTATTTTTCTCTCAACCATCATCCTAATACTCTCAGCTTTTCTGTTTTCCTATTGCTTTCATTGCTGCATATTTCCTTGTAGCCTTTTCCAATTTCATACTTTCACAAAACGTCCAATTGTATCTTCTCCTTTCCTTTTCCTCTCCTCTACCACTTCTGGTAACTGTCTTGGTCTCATCTATCCCATTGTGACTCAACAGTCCTCTCTTTCAAATTCTTTCACCTCTGTGTGGAAGCTTGTAAAGTTTATCCATTGGTTTATAAGCTGTACTAAAGAAATAGAGAAAACACAATGTACAGTAACATCCATATCATGGTGATAATGCCTTTTGTCATCTTCAAACCATCCACCTCTCTTTCTATCAGGGATTGTACAAGCAATTTTTCTCCTGTCAAAGAGAAATGCATGCAGAAAAGAGTATGTGTCTGTACAGCAGCCATAGCAGTTCTCATCAGTGTTTACATTAAACCCCCAGAATCTCAGATAGTGAACTGGGTATTAATATGAGAACAGACACCACTGTAGTGCCATCACATTTTGTAAAGTTCTATCAAGGCTGCTGGAAAGAAAGGCCTCATTTTTCAAAGTTATCTAAATGATTTTCAGAATCAGAGTCTATGTTCTTTATGTTCGGGATGGGAGAGAGGTTAAGTGTCAGACATATCCATAAATCTCCATAAACATAATGCAATATTAGTAATCAAGATAATGCAAAACCACTGGAAATATATTGAGATAAAACAATATTTTATCAGTGTACCATAAACTAGAATATTAAGATGGCCAATATTTTCTAAGAGCCCACTGTAGCTGAAACAAGAAAGTTTTTTTTTATTATTATTATTTTTTTTTTCTCTACAGTTACAAGACAGTGACTCATTTCAATTTTGTCTGCCTTCTAAGATAACCTAGTTTTGTCTGGTTTCCACCTCTCTCGGATTAACCTCCTAAGGAACAGAAATCATATCATGTAATGTACGGGATGAACCAAAACTCAATATAACTCTTTTTTACTGGGCAACTGCAAAATTGCTTACAGTCAACCAATACAGTAGGAAACCAGAGACAAAGAAATGGACACATTCTGGAAAAGAAAAAAAAAAAAAAAAAAAAAAAAAGAAGAAGAAAGTTTTGACAGCTTATTTCATAGAGAATATTTGCTTAGCTTTATAGCTTTATATTAAGATATTAATTAATTTAATAAATTAGTAAATAAGACAAAGATTTGATTACTGTAATCATAACAAGGCATTGTGTCATTAAAAAAAAAAAGCACATCAATTTTAAAATGGTAAAAATAAAAAAATAAATCTTAGCTCTGATCTCAAATCCAGCCTAATTTAATGTTAATTTAATTGAATTTGACCAACAAAGTGCATACTTACCTGTGTTACATCTGTGCCAATTAACCTTGGTTAACACATCGAGTTAGAATCTTATACTTAAGAAATTTCATACTGAAGACTACTCCTAGTTGATTTGATGGTACATGGGTATATGATGATCAGGGTTGCCATGCCACAATTAGCAGATGTGAAAATAGATAGATTTTCATCATGGTACCAAAATTTTTTTGTGTCAAGAAATTTATTGAGCTTGTTATTTGAAATTATGAACTTTATTTTAATTATTTTAAAAATTCTCTCAAAATGATGATTTCTGAATTTTGGAACAATATGGAAAAACTACATTAAACATTTTCCTTTTTTAGGATCAATATATAATATATATATATATATATTTAAAATGTTTTTGACTTTGTTATTTTTAATTTAAGATAGGCATAGGCAAAAGAACCTCAGAAATCAGGTGACTGCATTTTAACATTTCGGCTTGACCGCAATAAAAAATCTATAGGACAAGAATCTAAATATGCTAAATCTAAGATCTGAAACATGGTTTATCATATCTGACATTTCAAAAAGTCTTAAACTGTACATAGGTACCATATTTTCTTGGGATGCTAAGTGTTAATCTGGTAGTGTATGCCATATACATATTTCTAATTATGACATTTATAATCAAATTATCAAGGAAAAGTTATTACAGTTAGATTTATTTTATACACCTGCTGTATGTAAACAACATAATGCAATCAAACAATCAAAAAAGTAATAATTTACTGCTGTTTCTTTCCATTTATAAGGACTTTTTTTTTTTTTTTTTTTAATCAGCTTGACAAAATGAGCCATGAGTCCTATTTCAAAATTCACTTTCCTTTAAACGTTTATTTAGGAACATCAGAAACATAAAAATAAGAACTAAAAAGAAAGAGACAGAGAAAAAAGTACTTCTCTTTCAATATTTCCAAAAGAATATATTTTAGTTGTTGTTACACATAAAATTTATTGTTATTATTACATTATTATTAATGTAATAAATTTGATGTCATGTGTTACCTAATAGGAACACAGTATATATTCTAGGCTAATCATTTATTTTGCAGTCAACACATATCAGGTGTCAGTCTTTGCTTTCAATAGATAAATAAACTTTCATGCACCTAATGCAAGGGGAAAAAAAAATCTTTAAACATACTATAGATTTCCCAGTTAATATTTTAGAAAATGATTAGTCAAACATTTCACTCAGCAGGTATCAACTTGGAAAGCTTTGAAAATGGTACCCAGTAGAGGTTTTCTAGTTTTATCTCTGGGTTTCGCCTTTTGTTGTCTTTTTTAATTTTAATTATTATCATTTTAACGTGTTTATTTAGCTAAAAGATCCCATTAATATATAAACTACTATAAAGCAACTTACAGTATGGTAGCTCTGGTGAGCACAGGTGAATTAAAAATAAGAACAGAAACAAGAAAACACCCACCACTTGCAATGAGTTAACTTTCCTCCATGCCATGCAGAATGGAAACTAAACAGTGTTAGTGTTTGTAATGTATTATCTCCTTACGGTTAAGCAATTAGGTATAGCTCTCATGGAACAGGCTAAATAAACTTTGTAGTTTATTTGTAGTTTGGATAGAAGATTCATAGATAATCTCTAAGTACTATTTCTGTGTGTTTAGGTCTTGTAAAGAAGTATAGTGACTAAATTAATTTAAAATGATAATATTATTTGCTTTCTTAGAAATACTAGGTAAAATGAAATATTTTCTAAGGCAAATTCATGCTGTCTACAAAACAACTTTTATTTGAACTTTTACTACTTAAATAAATGGAAGAAATTACCTGTTCTCAAGGCTGCATAACCATCAGTAGCCTTACTGTACCAGTCAAAATGCTGATCTAATCACCAGTATATTGGAAATCCTTGCCATTGCACCCACCTAAAACTCATCTGGCTTTTTGTCTGTGCTAGGACTTAATTATTGCTACTTTTAGTTGTTGAGAGACAAAAGGCAATAGCCAAATGCAATTCCAATATATAAATACATATTTTTTCCCATTGAAAATGTTATTAAATTAATCAAATCTCCTTGAAATCCCATAGGGAGCAATATTCACTAGATCATAATTTACTTAAAAATAATTCACTAAAACACAGAACACTGACCAAAAGAAAACTACCAACTATGAAGAAGACTGCACAGTGTCTTTGCTGGGTGTACTAACCTTTTCCCAAAATGCTTGAAAATTTTGTAGTTAATCTTTTCTGTGCATAATGTGGATTAAACTATATTGCCTACTGACAGTGAATGTTACTATTTTTAGCAGTGGATAAATTCAACCTGAATTATGCCAAAAGACTTGTATATCTTATTAAGACTCTAAACAAGTAAAACTCAAAATTAAAACAAAATACTGTCAAAAGCGACCATCTTATATTTAAAGGTTTTTAAAAGTAAAAAAGACAATGCATATTTTGTCAGTAAACAATCAGTAAAATACTATTCGTATTGTCATTATTTAATAAATAGTATTACACTTAATGTCACAACACATTGCAAGTGTACATAGCTCAAAATACCCTTACAGCACTATTATGGACAGCATTACAATGGAGCATTAAAAGCTTCCGCTGTTCTAAAGTTGTTAATGGTCTTAATAGCATGCCATAAGAATAGCAAGGATATGATTCTGTTTAATTATTACTAATTATTTATTATAAACATGTTTATAAAAGTAACCGGCAGAGAATCTGATCTCCATCTCTAATCAATATTTAGACTGGACTGTGTTTAGTATGTGTTTTGAAAAATCATTAACCTACCTTGGTCTGCTACGTAGCTTAGCAGACTAGGAGATGAACAAGTTCATTCTTTGTTTCCTAGGCAGGAAAAATGAGGATGCAAATTAGTATCTTTAAAAATCTCTGTCTACAGTCATTGTTCCTCTCCATGGACTGCAGTTCCAGCCTGGAGTCTGCTCGTGTGGGGCTACTCCATGATTCCTCCACATCCACCTGCTCCACCATGGGCTCCTCCACAGGCTGCAGCATGGAGATCTGCTCCGTGTGGGACCCATGGGCTGCAGGGGGACAGCCTGCTCCACCAGAGGCCTCTCCACAGGCCACAGGGGAACTTCTGCTTTGTGCCTGGAGCACCTCCTGCCCTCCTTCTGCACTGGCCTGGGGGTCTACAGGGTTGGTTCTCACTCCTGTCTCCCAGCTGCTGTTACACAGCTGTTTTTTTTTTTTTTTTTTTCCTTTCATAATTATGTTCTTACAGAGGTGCAAACAGGGTTACTTGCTGGCTCTGCTTTGGTCAAAAGTAGGTCCATCTTTGAGCCAGCCGGAACTGGCCCTTATCTGACATGGGGCAACTTCTGGACTCTTCACAGAGGCCATCCTGCAGCCCACTCACTACCAAAACCTCTCCATATAAACCCATTATATCAGATGTTAAAAATGTTTAAAAAATGATTTTTTTTTAAAAGATGTTTAAAAAAAAGATGTTATAAACCTATTATATCAGATGTATCGATCACCAACCACATGAAGTTTAACAAAAGCAAGTGCCAGGTCCTGCACCTGGGATGGGGCAACCCTGGCTATACGCACAGACTGGGCGACGAGACGCTGGAGAGCAGCCCCACAGAGAGGGATCTGGGGGTTGTGGTTGACAGCAATCTGAATATGAGCCAGTAGTGTGCCCTGGCAGCCAGGAGGGCCAACCGTATCCTGGGATGCATCAAGCACGGCATTGCTAGTCTGTCGAGGGAAGTGATTGTCCCGCTCTACTCTGCACTGGTGCAGCCTCACCTCGAGTACTGTGTGCAGTTCTGGGCACCACAGTACAAAAAGGACATTAAACTGTTGGAGAGTGTGCAGAGGAGGGCGACGAAGATGGTGAAGGGCCTAGAGGGGAAGACGTATGAGGAGCGTCTGAGGTCACTGGGCCTGTTCAGCCTGGAGAAGAGGAGGCTGAGGGGAGACCTCATCGCAGTCTACAACTTCCTCGCGAGGGGGAGTGGAGAGGCAGGTGACCTATTCTCCGTTATCACCAGTGATCGAACCCGCGAGAACGGTGTTAAGCTGAGGTAGGGGAAGTTTAGGCTAGACATCAGGAAGAGGTTCTTCACCGAGAGGGTGGTTGCACACTGGAACAGGCTCCCCAGTGAAGTAGTCACTGCACCAAGCCTGTCTGAATTTAAGAAGCGATTGGACTGTGCACTTAGTCACATGGTCTAAACTTTTGGGCAGACCTGTGTGGTGCCAGGAGTTGGACTTGATGATCCTTATGGGTCCCTTCCAACTTGGGATATTCTATTATTCTATGTTGGTCACACTACAGTTGTACTGTTTTGGTACGTTTGTATTTGTAAAGAAAATTATATTTAAATATTTTGTAAGTAAATTAATATTTACTATATCCAGTTTTATATATTTTTAATTAACAGGTGTAACAGGCCTCTGCTTTTGCAACAAGAGGAGAGACAAATAAGCATCTTACACAGTGTTATTCTTTCACATATAAATAAACCAAGAGACTTTCCTTCTTCACTGTGAGAAGAATCAAATGTAGTACATATGAAAACTTGAACATTTATTTGAAACAAGTTTTATCTCTAGTCTTAATAAATTTACCATTCAATGGTTTCATGGAAATTTTCTCATGACCTCTATTTACGTAACAATAGGAAGAAACACAAGGTATCCTAGAATTAAAACATTGAGTTAAACCTTAGTTCCCAAGCTTTTCCTATGATTGCTGGCTCAGAAAGAAATACTTGTAAGATTAGATGTGTATTCCCTTAAGCTGGGTAATTCTGCCATGTATGAAGCTTCGTTTATTTTACTTCCAAATGAACACAATATATAAAGTGCAATGTACCAAGACAAAATGTAACAAAGATCTCTGAGGATTGCAGGTGTGCTTGTGAAATTTTTCCAGGTATTTTGAAATGTAGGAGCTTTCAATATGCAATGTAGATCACTTCTGTGTCAATCCCAGGATTGGGGGGTGGGGGGTGGAGGGGGAAAGGAGGAGGAGGAGAACATCATTTCATACCTAGATTTAAATTAAATTTAGTGTTCTACAATACTATTGATCCAGCAAATGAGCTTTCCATTGTCAGGAAACAGCAAGCATAAGCTGCTCTACATAGAAAAAGGAGGCCAGGAGCTAAAAATCTCACTAGGCAGATAGGTCAACAACCCTGCCAGCACGGGACACCATTACAGAGTACCCACGTAAGAAGAGAAGAGGATTGGTGGCTATGATCAGGAGCAGCCAACAGCCCTGTGATAGACAGCCTTGACTATCATTAAAATGAAGGTCTGAGATCTGGCCAGAAAGTCAGGTTAGCGGATCCAGGTTGGGGTCAGCAAGTGCAATGTCAGGCAAAGGCACAGCTGCAATGAGCTAAAGCAAGGGCCTGAGCTTAAACACAGAATCCAAGCAAAGGATGCAGAAACCCCAGATGAAGCTCTAAGAGCTTACCTGTTTTCACAGCACTCTGATCCCACCAGGTTACAAAGCTGAGCAAAATCAGAGGCGATTTTGAACACGGATAGCCAAACACCTAGAAGGTGTAGGAAGAGGCAGTAGATCTTGACAGTTCCTTCAGTGTTCTGATACCTGAATCAGTCAAATTTTTGTCCAGTCAACAGGAGTTTAAATGCTGTGGGAGTTCAAATCCTTAGCTACTGGACAAAGAAGAACAGGACAATCTGCTGAAGCAGTGTATTGCCTCAAGATTTCCAGCAGTTTTCTTTTTGATTTGGTTAAGGTGACTTCTGTACTTTAATTTCAGTCTTGGAAGGTACTCGGATTAGAAGACTTTAAAAAAAATAACCAACCAGCATTACAAAAACAATCAAAAAGGTGCTTGTCTGTTTATAATGCACTTCTGAAGGAATCTACTTTAACTTGCTTTTTAGATAGAAAAGTTGTGCATAAATAGAAGCATATGTAAGAGTTCCATTTATCTAATTGATTTGCTGTCTCTTCACCAGGAGAAAGCACTCTTCCAACTGTTTCAGTATCACTTTCACAATACTGTAATGCATTTAAACTGTTTCAATGAAATTTGATTATAGCCACTTGTTTAACAGTTCTACCAGATTGTGGCCCTTTATCTAAAAGCTTGTAAACAAAATACATGAACAAAATAATAAAAATTCTTAACTGCATTTTTACACTGAAGAATTATTTATTTATTTATTTATTTATTTACAGATGGGTAGATGTTAAAGTGCAGTAGGGGAAATGTATTCATTGCCATATTCCTTCACCAGTTTAATGAAGACTCTTCCTTAAACTGAAGTTTAGGAAACTCTGATCTTTAAACCTTGGAAGATAAGAAGCAGATACAAAATTCTATATCACGTTGAAAAATGCTTCCCCAAATGTATAATTATTCACATGGAGTATAACCAATAAATGATATCATAACCATTATATCAGACTACTTTTCATCCAACAGGAATTTTTTCTTTCTCCTAGCCTGACTTGGCCACTATAATGTTTTGTTCTCTTTATCACGATACATAGATCTTGTTTGTCATCTGGACAGAAAAATCCACTGTTCATCCCAAATAGTTTTCAATCCTAAGGTTATTGAGTTTGACCACTAGCATCATGCATCTCAAATTTGCATATCGTAAACTTTATCTGCAGTATGTATTAGATCCATTCAGACCAGAGGTGATGCTCTAGTCTTTCTTCCCCTCCACAGTAAATTTCAGACAAGTCTTTTAAAAACAGATGCCATTAAATATATCCAAAGTATTTCAAATTAATAAAATCCCTAAGAAATAGAATCTGCAACACTGTTTCAGAGCAGTGCTTTAGTTATTGTGAAATTCTAATTTTCTAGTTGTGGTTAATGATGTAGAAAGAGTATGTGATGAGGCTTAATGTCAGACTGCTACCAAGTGCTAGAAATCGCAGAAGTTACCTACTTAGAGTAATTTATTGCTAAATAATATCTAACCTTCTTCAACTGTATTCCCAACAGCCTCATTTTTTACTCAGCACACCTAAATGATTAAGAATAAAGCCATTGAAGTCAATACATTTGAATTAACACTAATAAAGTCAATGGAAAGCAACATTTTTTTTTTCCCACTAAAACAAAGCATAGTAAGCACAAGTCAAATTATAATTAAGATGTTTTGGAAAGCTACATTTCTCCCATTTTTTTTCCATCACTAATTCCACTTCAGAGATACGAAAAATAGTTAGATATAAATTCTGGTCTACATTTCTATAGCATTCATAGGAATTATAGTGTTTTACTGAACAAAAGGCAACAAAACCACTCCTGAATTTCTACTCCTGTAATCACATCTGTAACAGCTGATTAGGAACATTCTGCTTTTGCAAATTAGATGCAAATGAGCTAGCTGCAGAAGGAGCAACACACTGGATAATCAGACCTATTGCCAATAGAAGGGATCTTCAGTAATTGCCCAACCTTACAGAATTCCATCAATGAAAGAAAAAGTAGTTTGCAAACTACTAGGGACTTTGTCCTGCATTTAAAACAAACTAAAACACATAATTTGTGATAACACTTCTCATTCACAGAAGTGATCTACATTCTTTGGCAGGTTGCTGGCTGTTTAGGAGATCGTTAGGCATAGTTGGAGTAATTTGGTTATTTAAGTTGAATATCTCCCTGCTAAATTTAATCCCTCCCATTAACATCATAAATTTTGAGAAAATCCCTTGAATTTGAAAATGATATAGCCTTGTAGTTATTTATATATTCAGTGATGTAGCTACAAGGTTGAAGACAACATAAGTACTTTAGATAATGAATTTGTGAACTTCTTGTGTTCCCCATTTCTAGGATCAGAAAATGACTTGCCAGAGCTACTCTGACACCTTTTTGGGTACAAACCAAAGATTTAGCAATGGCAGACAAACTATATCTGGTATATTTCCTCTTTTTATCTTATCTGATCTCCTAGTTTTTATTAATCTACTTGTTTCACCTTGAAATATTCACTATACTTACAAATTTGGGATTGATGATTTGTCCTGGGACTAAAGATTTGTATTAAATAGCTACCAAAGAAAAGGACACTTAGCAACCTCCCTCATTGTCTCTGCCTAGAGACCATAACCCCACCATGTCAGCCCCTGCCTCAGCAAGGTTGCAGCAAGGCGGAACTCCTCCCAGCCTTATTCTGCCTGCCAGCCATGTCCCCCACCAAATTAGGCCCACCCACAGACCCATGTCCCTGCCTGTTTTCAGCCTATCCCTGCCCCAGGAAGGTGCCTGGTGCCACCAGCAGTTCCCTAGGGGGTACCTTTGGCTTTTGGAGGTGGGATGGGCCCTGTCTGTGACGCCCTGCCCTGATGTCTCCTCAGGCCCCAGTGCCCAGCTTCCAGAGAGCTACCAGCCCTTACAGTGCCCTGACAGAAGATAGAAAGTTTTCTGTTTTCCCATTAATATTTTGACTGGAGGTAACCAATATGCTCTTTGTACATATTCTATTCTAACCAACTGTTCACTATATATACGTTTTCCGTAACAACTTTTTGTCATGATTCTCAGTATGGAGTCAAACCAAATCCATTTACATTTTCAGGATCTCATTTGGTTTTATTTGTCTAGGCTCTACAGTTTTGGAGTTCACCTAGTAAAAGCTTGTTATGCAAAATTGTCCTTAACTGGGGCATACCTAGCACAATTCCTCGAGGAGATCTTTCAGGGGATATAGGGCTGGCACCAAAGAATGCCAAAAATTGTTGTTTTGTTATATTTTATCACTTCTTAGGTACGTGGCACCATTCCTGTCTTACCTGTCTTGCACCCTGAATTAGATCACAACTTGAATTAGTCAGATTATTAAAAGTCAATGCACATAGGATTCAACTGAGCTGGTTATCTTGGCTTTCATTTTTCAGAGTGAGTCCTCCATTTTAAATATCTATTTCAGGTCTGTAGATTCATTCACACACATACACTCCCAAACACACACACACACACACACTTATATCAGGCATGTCACAGTATAGACAGTACTCTATTTTCAGTTACTACCTCAAACTTTTCCAACCAAAGATATATCAGAGGGAAGTCCTACCTTTTGGGTTAGATTTCTTACAGTCACAGGTAGAAACCCCAGCTCCACAGCATAGCTTTGATATGACTGCTCTGAAAAGATACAGAAGAAAACAGCTTTATCTTGAAAATTCAGGATGTCCTCAGGGAAACTGCCAATATGATGTTTTTTTTTCCCCTCCATGCATTCTCTCACTGTTGCCTGGGTAGTTCAAACCTGACTTGGACATTACACCAGAGGGATCCCTAAACCTGAGTATAAACCTAATTTAAGTCAGGGTAAAGAAACTAGCAGCCTGAATTTGAGATTCTGAGTTGGAAGTCCTGGTGGTTAGGGGCAAAATCATCTATTTTTGTTGTTGTTTTTAAATGAATAGTTTTCAAATTGAGATTGCATACCCACCTACGCATTCCTCTGATTGACTGTGTGCTTTAATTAACTGCAGCAGAAAATAATGATTCATCAAATTAAGAAAAGAAACAAAAAAATCTTGTTGAAAGAGATGGAATATCAGCATGTTAGTCCTTACGTTACTGCAGTGATTCGCTGTAATCACATCTTAATGAAAAATTATGCAACTTCCTTAAGTATAAGATATAAGCAAATGTAACTGGGAAAGGGCCAAATTCATGAACTGGAACTTTTAAAGATGAATAGTCAGTTCATAACATCTATTAGTTTCAAAGAAAAATATTTCCAAATTTATTAGACTGTTTTGAAATTGTTAGTCAACATGCCTAGAACCCTGTGGTGTTGTTATGACAGCCACTTTAAAGCAAACAAAAGAATTATTTGCTATATGTCAGAGAGAAATGTACTTACACAAGGACAATGAACACGGTTTTATATAAACACAACAAGGTAGTATGTTCAAATATTTGCCCAAATAGAAATAACTATTGCTTGTCCTTTTTTAAATGACCTTCGAATTAGAATATCATACTTTGTATTTGTGATGAATTTGAGGAGGCAGTAATTCACTTTTTCACATAGACCAGTGAGATTGGACATGTTTTACTCAGATTGGTTTGTTAAATATTTTATAGATCAGTTTTCTGCTTCTGTTGAGTTAGAGTACAATCACCACATAGTATTTTCTTTACTGTAGAGGAACATGTCAAAAAGCTTTTTATATTTGATTACTCTTTTCTGGTGTAGTTAATTCATGCATCGGAATCACTTCAACAGCATTTTATTTGATGTAATCTGACAGAATTCTAAGGGTGAATTAACAAACCTGGCAATCTGAACAGAATAATCTGGAATGTTGGCTAATAAAATGCATTGATTGTTTCTTGTCTTTCACATGAAGAAAAAAAAAAAAAAGAGTTCCTGATTTAATTGCTGACAGGAATAAACAAAAGTTTTTTATTACTAAAATTATTTTCAGCGTATTATGATTGTATTTGGTCTGACTGGAAAGGAATTATCTTTCTCCATATCTTTGAACTTGTGACTCAGACAGTGTTGATAACACATCAATGTTTCAGCTATTGCTGAATGGAGTTTGATGGCATCAAAGCTTTCTCATTTTCCCACTCTACTCTACCCACACCCACAACAAGTAGGTTGGGAGTGGGCAAGAAACCAGGAGAGGGCACATCTTGGAGATCTGACCTGAACTGATGAAGGGGATTTTCCACACCATATGACATTGTGCTCTGCAATACAAACTTGGGGAGAGTTTTTCTTCTAGGGTAGCCATTGGTCAGACTAGCTAGGCATTGGTCTGTCGTCAGAAGTGGTGAGATACTGTCTTTGCATCGTTTTTCTTCTTTTTATACCTCATTCCTTCACTTACTAAAAATGTACTTATCTTGACCCATGAGATTTCTCTCTTTTGCTCTTCCTATTCTCTCCCCCAGTCCTGATGAGGGTGGGGGTGGGAGTGAGGGCGCAGCTGTGTGAGTGCTTTGATGCTGGTCAGGGTCAACCTACCACCATGATATTCAAGTGTTAACTACCTATACCAGTATTTTAAATCTTATTTTTGATTATTCTGTACTTTGGTCATGCAACCACGTAGAGACCTGTCTTAATAAGGTTTTAATAATATATCTGTTCAGACAGATATATCTGCAAGGCCTGCTGAGCTACTATTTTTGAGATATGTCTGCCAGCTGACTAACAGAACACAACAGAGTGATCTAACTAGCATCGTATCTATCCAGCTCTGTCTTTCTGACTATCCAGTCTATGACTATGGCTGCATAGTCTCTTACAACAAATCAAATCTTTATCTGTTGTGAGGAAGGTAGACACTATCATATCCTTCAGATGAGGGAAGATTTTTCTCTTAGTTTCCAAAGATATACTGGTAATATCTCATCCCCTCAAAAATGTTCTGATTTCAGGGGAAGATGATAATTGGAATATGTGGGTTGGTCTCAGACCATTTGGGAGTCTCCACCACATGCAAACATAGCTTGTGCTTTCTCAGAACTTTTGTTAGCTTGTCCACCATTTCAAATAATTTCCCTCCTTCCAAACACTTCTAAGGTGTTGTCATAAGAATTACTCTACTTTCGTCTGTCAGTTCAGGTGAATTCCGCTCATTTTTTGTAAAGGTCTTATTTTTATTTTTGGGAAGTAAACATGAGATAATTCAATTTTCACTCTTTGTTGAGAACAGACTATATATATAGTACATGTTTCATTAGGTTTGAAAACAGCAATGAAAAATGACTCACCCATTTCTAGCTCATAGAAATTCTTAACTGTATTTTGGCAATTTTAAGCATTTTACCTGCTTTTCTGCTACCCTCCTTAACAGGGAAGCAACAATAATGCTTGTGTCAATTAGCATGAGTTAAGCACAGTTAGTACAACTAACTTAACCTTAACCTGCACTTTACTCTCATAGAAGTAGATAAAATATGATCAACAGCTGTCCTTAATAAAAGGTTAGTTTTTGTATGCTCAAGAAAATAGATAACCAAATTATGCAAATGACATTTTGACAAGTGCAAATGTGTTCAGAGGTGTCTGGAACAGATTGTGACTGACAAAAACAGGAACAGCAAATCAGAAAATGAAAGTGAAATGTGAATGGACTAATCACCAAGATATTTTCTATTCAATCCTATAACTAAGGAAAATAAGAGTCTTGAGATAAGACAGAGTACCTGAAAAACTGTGGGGTTTCTGGGAACACCCATGACCCTGCATCTGGAGATAGAACCATCCCTGCAAACTCTGGAGGACCCAGGGAACAGAAGAGAGCCCAGAGAATGCCACAGCCCTGCACAGGACTATGCACAGCACAGCTGGATCCACTTCACTGACTCATCTGACTTTTCTAGGACTCTCCACCCCACCCCGCCTCCCCCCCCAAAAAAAAAAAAGAAAAAAAAAAAAGTTGTGTAATTTGTAAAACTGCCTAAATCTGTGATTACAGTGTTTTGGTATCCAAATGCATTTAGCCTCCACATTATCATTAAGTCTTAATCTGTGACAATATGCCTAGCTATTGCCCTCCTGAAACAATATGTTTCCCAATAAAACATCTGCTTTTCAGTTAAAATGTGTAGAATGTGAAAGTTTGCATTATTAAACAACTTGCTTAATAATGTAATGAAATCGCTTCCTATGATTGTTAAAAAAAAGGCCTGGCAAACTGTCCCTCTAAATACTTCCCTAATAAAAAACTCTAAGTCTTTAGTTTTAAAGATGTACTCACATTTAAACACAAATCAAGCCCTGAATTACAATGAAGTGAACAAATAATGTTCCAGACTGTAGGGAATGAATGATTCCTTAATTTGACTTAGTGAACCATCTTTTCCATTCAGTTGGGGATAGCTTTTCTTTGTTGGTATATTTGCCCTAGGGACACAGCATGACTTTTTCATTATTTCAATTTCTATTGTTTATATGTGTATATGAGACCTATCTTCCATGACTGAGCAGAGTGGCTATGAATGGCATCTGGAATATATATGTATCTTGAGCCAGATACAGAGCAGGTTTAAATCAGCGTAGTTCTTGAATCCATCTGACTGATAGGATTGCGCATTCACATAGGATCAGTCTTCTGTTATCTGTTGGGTGCATTTTCATTGATAGTTACACAATCTGTTTCAGATGAATACATATTTTACCCAAATGTATAATTATTGTGGATGACAGTGGTAGTTAATAAAATTATTTTTAATAAAAAATAATAACAACAATAATAATAAACGCATATCAAAAAAAAAACAAAAGTCCATTGGATATCAGAATTTTGCATTTTCAAAGGGTATGCATGGAAGGACATAGAGCTTTCTTAGTTCTGATATCTGTTTTTCTACGTGTGTATCATTTTATCTTTTCAACCGCTGTACATAATCAATATAAAAAGTATTTTCTCCTTTACAAGATTTGTATTTTCCAGTCATTACAAGACAGTTACAGTCAATTCTTTGGTTTTAGTTAGCCATCTAAATATAAGTAATTATGAAGTTTTTGTTCTACTTTTGATATGTTAAGTGAATTCAGTAAAATGTTCTGTTATTTAAGATGGGAGTAGGGAGAAAGGTCTAATTTTACACAAGCATACTTCTAGAAAAAAAAATGAAATAGAGCGTGCTGTAATTTAAGGTTAAGTTAGGAAAAAAAAAACACTTATTTGTCATGTCAGTTGTTCACTATTTTAATTACATGCCAATGAATAAATTCCTAGAGGTTTTAAACAGGAACAAGGTGTAATGGTTTTAACTCAAAGAGAGTATACATAGGTTAGACATTTGGAAGAAATTCTTTACTGTAAGGGCGGTGAGGCACTAGAACAGGTTTCCTAGAGAAGTTGTGGATGCTCCATGCCTGGAAGTGTTCAAAGCCAGGCTAGATGAAGCTTTGAGCAACATGGTCTACTGGGAGGTATCCCTGCACATGGCAGGAGGGTTGGAACTAGATGATCATATGAAAACCTGAGTTGGAAGGGACCCACGAGGATCATCGAGTCCAACTTCTGGACTCTCAAAGGACCACCCAAAAAAATCAGAACATGTGCCTGAGAGCACTGTCCAAATGCTTCTTGAACTCAAGCAGGCTCGGTGCCGAGAACACTTCCCTGGGGAGGCTGTCCCAGTACCCGACCAACCTCTCCACGAAGAACCTTTTCCTAACACCCAGACTAACCCTCTGCTGTCCCAACTCCATGCCATTCCCTTGGGTCCTGTCGCTGTCCCCAGAGAGCAGAGCTCAGCGCCTGCCCCTCCACTCCCCTCGTGAGGAAGCTGCAGGCCGCCATGAGGCCTCCCCTCAGCCTGCTCTGCTCTGGGCTGAACAAACCAAGGGACCTCAGCCAATCCTCATACGTCTTGCCTCTGGACCCTTCACCATCTTTGTAGCCCTCCTTTGGACACTCTCTAAAAGTTTTACATCTTTCTTATACTGTGGCACCCAAAGCTACATTCAGGACTCAAGGTGTGGCCACGCAAGCACAGAGTAGACTATTGACAATCACTTCCTTCGACCAGCTAGTAATGCCATGCTTGATGCACCCAGGATATGGTTGGCCCTCCGGGTCACTAAGGTACGCTGCTGTCTCATGTTCAGCTTGCTGCTGACCAAAACCACCAGAACACTTTCTGCAGAGCTGATCTCCAGCATCTCATGCCCGAGTCTGCACGTATAGCTAGGATTGCCCCTTGATCTTTAAGGTGCTGTCCAACCCAAAGCATTCTATGATTATACGATTCTAAAACTTCATTTAAGTGTTCTATATAATTTTTATCCTAAAAAAAAAAAAAAAAAGTTTCATGCAACCTTAAATAAGGGGCCTTAAAAATCCAAGTGATAAATGAATGGGTTCAGAAATACTTAAGAAAAGCAGAGGTCAAGAAATTGTATTTGAGATCAAATATGTTCTGAAAAAGAATGTGTGATTTTTATACTTTTATATTCTTCTATAAATAAATACAATTACAACTTCACTTTCTTCATGTTAAGTGGAGGACACAGTGAAGTAGAAAAAGTCTTAAGAATCAAAGCCATGTGCAATGGGAATAATGAAAATTTGGTTTGGATTATTAAAACCTTTGCAATAAAACAGTAATACTTCTTGTGTTTATCTTAAGCTGATTTATTTATTTATTTATTTATTTTAATAGGAAATATATATGTGTTTTAAATGTGTTAGAACTGTAAAAGGGAAATGAAGGGAACCCCAAAAGCTGATGTGAAAAGTCAGGGAGGAAGGAAGGAAAAAGAATGAAATGAATGAGAGGGAGGTTTATCTATAAGTGAAAGAGGAAGAAGAGGAAGTATGGGATGAATGGTTTAAGAATGTTCCTTTTTAAAGTAAGTCTAGTTTAAAATGCAGTTTAGTTATGGACTAGATTCTATGATGGCACATTCATCACATAACTGAACTGATTATTCACACACAATTAGATTTAGTTAGGATAGGGACTCTTATGGGCACTTTAATCATTTGCTCCATGAATTGAAAAGGGGCATGGATTTGATTTACTGTCATCTGGGTGGGTGATAAAGAGCAGCTAGTTGATAAATGTTGCAAATGAATTTGCTGATCGAAGCTATCCTTTCATTTGTTTTGCACAATAATTAAAGATTAATTAAATCAGACATGCCTCTAATGAAAGACTCTTACCTGCAGTTCCCTTCATCCAACTGGAAAATACAAAACAGATCAAGATGAAAATTCTTCAAAGAATGAGGGCTTGGATAAACAGAAAAGGGAATGTTTGTACTGTTCTGTAATTATTGATGCAAGCAATGCATAATGCTTACACTTTACCTATTTAGAACAATAATTACTTTGGACCTGACATTGGTAACATTCAAAAATGAACATGTAATCAATAGAAAACTTGTAAAACACTTTTTTTTTTTTGAAACAAATTATATGCTTGACAGATGTAAGCATAAACTTTAACTGAACAACTTCTAAAACTACTATTATTATATTAGTTATTAGGTATAAATTCTTTGTGATGAGGGTGGTGAGGTACTGGAATAGGTTGCCCAGAGAAGTTGTAGATGCCCCATCCCTGGAAGTGTTGACAGTCAGGGTGGATGAAGCTTTGAGCAACCTGATCTAATGGAAGGTGTCCCTGTCCATGACAGGTGGGCTGGAACTAGATGATCTTTAAGATCCATCGCAACCCATACCATTCCATATTAATGGTGCACAATAAGAACTTTTCTCATTAGTGAATAGAAAATAGTTATTTATTAATAGTCTTTTGAAATCTTACTATGTTTTTTTCTCATTCTCATTCTGTTATTTCACAGATATATTGAGCAGCAGTCAAGAAAGCATATTTGTTTGTCATGATCGATGCCCTAAATTCATCCTCAAGAAAATTACTCTTGCAGTGACTGATTACATTTGCTCAGATACACGATGCCTTATTTAGGAGATCTCAATTGACATGAGATCTGTTTCTATATGTTGGACACTGTTGGTTTCAATGTCTCTAATATGCCCATTTGCTCTTTCTATTGTGTCCCTATTAGATTCACTATCACAATATGTGGTGTCAGAGTTCGCCTTCTTAGCTCATGCTTTAAACTCTAATGTTGGAAACTACTAAATTAACCAAAATAAAAATTGAAAAGAAAAAATATATATATATTCATGGCGTATGTGTTTGAAAGGCCATATCAGTTTTTCAAGATGATTTGGTGGAAAATGGATTGGCACACCAAGAATATTAAATGCCTAAAAACACTTATTTCAGGGGCTTGCCAGAAAGATGCAGGAAAAAATCACCTCAAATTCATCAGTGTGGAACATAATATGAGTTAATGTATGGAAAGTATATTTCTCCCATATGGGGGAGATATATTTTTTAAAGTTTAACTATTTAGAAGTCACTTGTCCATCTTCTTTCTTTCATAGAATATCCTGAGTTGGAAGGGACCCACAAGGATCACCAAGTCCAATTCCTGAGTCTGCACAGGCTCACCCAAAATCAGACCATATGTCTGAGAGCACTGTCTAAACGCTTCTTGAACTCTGACACACTCAGACCACAACTCTGACCATTTCCCTGGGGAGCCTGTTCCAGTGCTCAACCACTCTCTCAATGAAGAACGTTTTCCTGATATCAAACCTGAACATCCCCTCCCGCAGCTTCATGCTGTTCCCTTTGGTACTATTTATCTCCAATGTATTTTAGATACCTATTTTCAGATGGGATGATGCGGTGACAGTAGGTGACAGTCAGCATGAGAGGAAAAATAGGTAATTAGGAACCTAACCTTTAGATAGTTAAATCTATGTTATATGACTTCATTCCTGGTGATTTTGCTGAAAACAACAAGTGATCAGAAAGATAATTCTTTATAAAAGTGATGCAAATATAGAAAGCAAACTTTTACATAACATCAAAATGTACTCTCATATGAAGATGAAAGGGACTATGTAAACTTTCCTTCTAATTTTATGCTGTATTTAATTTTAAAGAGCATCTGAATGTTGACAAGGTACTTAGCTACAACTCTTAGCTGCCAGTAACTACAGATTTTGTTCATTAACTATATTCTTCTCTTTAAGGAATAAGAAAGCTACTAAATTAAATAGTTACACAGGCTACAAGCAATGCAGCAGTTCTGATTGATTTTAATAATTAGAATGCTAATCTCATGATAATTCTACTTATTCCTGAATTATGATAATCATGAGTATCTGCAATAGCTTTTAATTATGTCTGAATTAAAAATAGATGCTTTCCCGGGGTACCCTTCTAGTTTTATATTCCTTGGGCCATTTTAAGTTTCCAGAAGCCACTGCAGAATTGAAAGAATGAAGGAGGATTATCTTCTAAACATGAGCAGTGCAAATGGACAGAGTTGTCTTTACAACGATGCTAGGATATAGAGTACACTGGTGAGGGAAACTTTCAACTTTTTAAAAATCATACCTGGTATTCTCCCAGAACAGTCATACTGTCGTATATCAAGGGCTGGACCAAAGCCGCAATCTATGCAGTAGACACACAGTGCAGAGCAATGCAAGCTGCCAGTATCTTTCATTAACCTCTATATTCCGCAAACTTCAGTTGTGTTATGATTACCTACCATGCTGCTTATACTTATCTATACAAAGGCATCAGATCTGGCCCTTTATGTGACTGAAAATGTGACATAGAACAGACAGACAAGAATAAGAAAGAAAATGTAAAAGCTATTAAGAAAAACAGTTCTAATCATGGCTAAAATGTCATCTCTAAAGCATGAACAATAAATAATTATACACAGCATGTTTTGGTTAACATTATACATCAGGTTATGTCTTTTGCAGTCAGAAATCAAAATATTGTCAGAACTCTCAGTGTAACTATGGTAATGGTAAATTTCACAGTATGAAATCCACCTTAAAACAAAATCAGGACTGGAATTCAATGCTCCAGCTCTTTACAATTTGTTCTCACAGACAATTTCTGATATCTTGACAAGTAGGCCTTCTAGCATATTGTTAACAGAGACTGATCTTGAAACTAAACTTGAAAATAATGTATAGAGTGAGACAATTGCCCCCCTGCCCACCAAAAAAAGACTATATTGGTAATTTGCTTTAATTGAAAATATACCTCATGGCTCCCATATAGTTGATCATAGTTGATTTTGTATCATTCAGGTATCAGGATACCCTTGTTACAGAAGTTCATGTTTCAAGTCTTTGGAGTACAGGCCAAATAAGAGAATTAGATTCAAGGTCAAAATTGATAAATTTCAGTAAAATTCAGGGGAAAAAAATGCTACCTGCTTCTTGTGTCTTTCTTCATTAAATATCTATAAATATCAACTTGAACTCTTCCTGATTTTTAAAAACTGTGCTTGAAAACTTTGACTTCCTGCCCTCATTTGCTATAGTCTTTTATAGTCTTTCATTTATTTAATTATTTCTCTTGATATCTCTGAAAGGCTGATTGACAGTATTCCTTCCACACATTTACAGACTCTGGATATAAACCTTTGTTTATATCCCAAAAACTTGTTTTGCGTACTTGAGTTTGATGATTTTTTCGCTCTTATATATGTCTGCTTTTCTGTTTGACATGTATACTTAAAACTTCTGAAGTTATTATTATAAAAATATACTGCAGGCCAGAGTGGTTACAACTTCAAAATTGCAATGTTGCCTTCAAATGTTTTCAAAACTCATTATTTGTTGGAATGAAAAACTTAGTCTGTTTTTGATATTTATAAACATATAAAATCTCATTAATGGAAATTAAGGTAACATTTAGAGAAATTCCAAGTTAACATCCTGTTCAAGAAAAAATATTGTTTTGAAATTAGAGTTCTTTTGTCAATGTAGTTCATATAGTTCTGAGATATTTGTTCAGAAGTGTTAAACATGTCTTTCAGTTTTTAATCAGAGTTGGGATGTAAGACAGAAAGATGCAACTTCTCATAAATTCTGTCAGTTTTACTGACATCTCAAGAAATTATGGCTGTTTACCTGCCTCCAAAAACTGTTGCATCTGTGTGCCATGGTGAACTGATAAATCAAAGACATCATAAGTGTCTCGGAGAACTTTATATTTTTGCAGGGTAAAATATGTTTTCCAAATACAAGGTGATTATACTTGTACTACACACTTTTAATTATTATTATTATTTTTATTTTTTTTTAGATTTTTTTAGATCAGTTTGTTTTATTCCAAAGCTTGGTGCTTTTCCTTAAAGAGGGAATGATAATGGCTGTGTTCCTTTCCATGGTAACATGGTTATGTTTTAGTCTGATATGGACTTCCTAAAATTAACATTAGTTGACTATAAGAAAGAGAGATTGCAGATGCATAGCCAAGTGAAATTAATTCTCAGAAGGCTAACATATTCATCTTTGGTCAATCAACACTAAATATACACTTTTTTTTTTCTTTCCTCACAAAAATTCACTCATTCTGTGAATTTTGTCCTTAAAGTATCTCTTTAATTTCAGTTAGACAAGTCTGAAGGGACATCATGATTATCAAAATGTAGCTTATTAAATTTTCTAACACAGTCCTCAAGTTCTTATTTATAGAATGGCTTAACAGAAAAATGTCCTAGATGACCTTTTAAGACTTCTATTACCCAATGGAATGAAGTCAAAAGAAAAAGAAGTGGACTGTTTAAAATTGTATTTAGGAACTCAGATAGTTTGAATTTGTCAAAATATGATGTTTAATTATTTGTGCATGTGAATTTATTACGTGAACCAGTTATTGTTTCATGGTAATTTCTATCCTTTTTCAGAATTTCTCTAGAAGAAAAGTAAATTGTGCAGAACATTGAAAATCATTAACCTGAACAAATGCCATAAGGCTAGTGGTTATCCTAACAGGGAAAACAAAGATACTTTGCAAGTGGCAAAGACAGGACAGACCAAAATTCCTCTTGTAATAATATGACTGTCTTTTATGATGTTGTGGTTACTTTATGTCCAAAATCTGACATACTGTTATCACATACTTAAGCCACATATTGAAGGCGGAGGGAAAGTTTGACATAACATTTGGTATTGATGCAAGAGAACCTGTAAATATGATTTTTGCTGTTCCTACCGAAAAGCCTTTGACTCTACTATGACCTGAGAGTGCAGATCTCAAGGCTGGCCTGGGTTGACCTTGGCTTGTTTTAAGCACCTGCCTCATGGCCAAGTGCCTGTTGCCTCTTAAGGGCAGAGCTTAAATTCTGCTTGTGCCTCTGTGGGAAGGGTCTGCAAACACAGTCTTTTAGTTGCTTTCTAAGAAACAAAAGTCTGTTGGGAGGCTGAACTTGGGGAAGCTGTGGGGCTATGCCCTCAGCTGAGAGCAGCCAGAAGGCAGCAACCGAGGATGACACATTAAAATAAACCCAAACTGATTACAGGATGGAGGAGGTCCAAATCACACTGATCCTGGCAAAGAAATCAGAATGATGGTAATGTCGTAAAATCCTCCCCTTCTTCTTAAGGAGGCAGGCACCATCCTTCATCACCCTTCAATCTTAGTGAACACTGGAAGGGTAAGCACAGTACTGAGGGAATAAGGATGATACATAGGAAGGGCTCTTTTGAGATAGCAATTTTAACTGTAGTAGGGTTTTCTGTATGAAATATTTGAACTGTTACATTGTGTGGTGGTTTTACCCAGCTGGGCTGCTGAGCTCCACCACAACCACCCTCTCACTCCCCCTCCTCAAAGGGAAAGGGGAAGAAAATATGATGGAAAGGGCTCAAGGGTTGAGATAAGGACAGGGAGATCACTCATCAGTTACTGTCATGAGCAAAACAGGCTGAGCATAGAGAGATTAAAATAATTTATTGCCCATTACTAATAGACTAGAACAATGAGAAACTAAATGCAAACTAAAAACACCTTCCTCCATCCACCCTTATCTCTCCCTAGACCCCCTTCTCCTGCGTGGGCTCCTCTCCATGGGCTGCAGCTCTGGCCCGGGGCCTGCTCCTGCGGGGGCTCTTCATGGGCCGCAGCCTCCTCCAGGCCACATCCACCTGTTCCACTGGGGGCTCCTCCACGGGCTGCAGCATGGAGATCTGCTCCATGTGGGACCCATGGGCTGCAGGGGGACAGCCTGCTCCACCAGGGGCCTCTCCACAGGCCGCAGGGGAACTTCTGCTCTGGCACCTGGAGCACCTCCTGCCCTCCTTCTGCACTGACGTTGGTGTCTGCAGGTTGGTGTTTCTCACTCTTCTCTCCCAGCTGCTGGTGTGCAGCAAGGTTTATTTTGTTTTTTTTTTTTTTTCCCCCTTTCTTAGATCTGTTCTCACAGAGGTGCAAACAACATTGCTTATTGGCTTGGCTCTGGCCAGCAGCGGATCACTTTGGATCTGGTTAAAACTGGCTCTTATCTGACATGGGGCAGTTTCTGGACTCTTCTCACAGAAGCCACCCCTGCAGCCCCCTGCTACCAAAATCTTGCCATATAAACCCAATACACACTGTTAAAAGATTAATTGGACTAACACTTTTTTCTTTTTTTTTTTTTTTTTTTTAACCTCCATCTGTACATGTGTTTGGTTTAACCCAGTACAATTTTTTGAGTGTACCACTGATGGTGGTACTTTCTGAATATTTGGCAGATTTTCTCTGCAGGTAGGGCAAAAGAATTCTTATGAGGTAATAGGAATGACATGAAACTAGCTAGAGATATTTATGGAGATGTAAAGATGAAGTGTTCTCAGCAGTGCTTCAGCACCAATAAAACAGTTCTAGTTTACCAGTAATCCCAACTCCTCAGTAGGAAATATCAAGGGAAGTTACTTAAACCAATTGACAAAAGCAAGTAGACAAACTCAACCCCTTGTTTTCATGTTTGGCTGTAGGTCAGCCATCTTGAAAACAAGAGTTTTTATTTATTTTATTTTTTTTCTCCATCTATTTCTCTAATGGATAGCATAAATTTGGATTTCTTGGCTTTGACTTAGGTTGGACAAGTAATATGTCCAAAACCTTTTGTCATCCAAACTGATTTATTGCCTTAAGAATCCTTATGTCTTCATTATACCTACAAAATAAGCAAGAAGTCAGCCACTGCAAAAGAGCATGCTTCAAAAGGACAAGGGTTAATAAAGACAGCAAATAAAGACAGCATAAAAGCATACTAGATGATGAACAGGAGAGGTAAAAAAGATTCAGTTTTTCACTGAACATTGGATTTTTTCCTTAAAAATGCGGGGGGGGGGGGGGGGGCGGGGGGGGGGGGGGCAGGGGGGAGACAAACCCTCCAAAGTTATGGCATAGTAATCATTATAGAAACACAGTAATAAAACTGAGAGATTGATTCAGCTTTGGTGATTCATAAAGCAGTTTCACAACCCATTAGCATCATTATAGGGCTAAGCTTTGCTCTATTTTTCAATTAAAATGATTAAAATACAAAAATAAAAAAAAAAGTACTTTTCCCCTACATTGTGGTCTCTTAAGGACAATTTTCATAGTAAATTTTTTCCCATTCAAACTGTTGATTTGGGAAGTTCACTTTTATTCAACTTAGTCTAATAGTTCACAGTTATTTGTTTAGATACCCTAGGTGCAATTGTAAAATATTTTTTATTTCTCTTCTGTAAGACTGAACTGAACATTAACTATGCACAGTTATTAATACTTGGTAGTCATTACTCACATGAAATGTGAATGCAGAGATGTTAATTAAGAGAAAAAGAAAACTGATTTTGGCTTCTGGCAATTTTGAATCAGGTCCATGAAAAGGATTTTATCTAGCGAGTAGGAGTAAAGTGTTCCTCTTATTACATTACAATAAAAATGAATCCAAAATAAGCCAGAAACTGAATATGGGATAAATAACAGAGGAGCAAACATACAGAAAAAGGAAAAAAAAATAATAATAATAAAGAAAAGGAAATAACTTAGAGAGTTCACAGAGAATGTCTTAGAAATATGTGCATCAAACCTTATTAACAATAGATGACAAGTGTTTGATAACAAATAATAACATAATAAAGGTTATAGCTATTCACATTTTTAGTAAGGATTTTTTTTTTTTTTTTAAAGCAAATAATCAAGTTTTCCATTTTTGCACACAGGATACATTATTTACACTGTACATTTCAGGCTGAATTAAAGAACTGTCAAAATTTGTTACAGATTTTTTTTCAAATCTTCTAAATGATTGTTACCAGTTTTTAGCTTTGATAATTTTGAAAAATAAAATTTAGAAAACTAAACTTTGCTAATGAAGCCTAAAAAAAAAATAGATCTGATGTCTTGAGGTTCCATTACATGGAGATATTAAATAGATGCAAACCAAAAAATTAAAGCAAGATCTGTCTTTCTAAAGAGCATAAGAATCAAACAGGAAACTATGTCTATTAAAAGACTCAAAGCTCTGACCTAGTCATATTGCATTTTTTTTTTCCCTGAACAATTATAGCAGAACTTGTTCAAGTAGAGTACTTTACTTTTTCGCTTTCCCTAAATGAATTTGTTTTTTTTTTTTTTTCTTTTTTCTCTCTTTTTTTTTTTTTTTAATTAAAAGGAAGTTGAAAAAACAAACTTAGATGATATAATTGTATAGTAGTCAGGACAACAGATTTGGAAACTCCACTTCTGTGCAAGTGTGCATATATTGACTGAGTCTTAATGAATAAGAAGAAATAGGAAATTTTTTTTATTGTTGTTTGTTTGTTTCTACCAAATAGCGAAATCACATTAAAAATAGGTCCTTAACATCCCAAGATGGATTTTTTTTTCTTTGTTTAATTGTTTGGGTTTTTTTGAAGCAGGACATTTCTGTTAGAAACAATAAGCAGACAATCAGATGTTGAATGCCACAAACTTCTTGTACTGCTAGCATGAGCAGATATGTGTATATCTATATATATATTTAATCACAAATTATAATATGAAATTATCATATTATTTGGCCGGCAGCTCTCCCAAGTGCAGCTGGCGAGGCATAGGCAGGGCCAAGAGTAACAGCGGCAGATTTAAACATGGTCTAATCACCACCACTAGTCCCACACAGAGGCGACCAGCTTGGGGTGGGTGCGTTCCACAGCGGAGCCTGGGATCAAAGCATACAGGGGGGACTCCTCAGCTGGGGAACCCCCAGGGGTGCATGGAGACTTGCTAGGGGCCTGCAGCTCTTCTGAGAGTGGCTGACAAGGCATGGGTAATGCCAGGCGCAATGGTGGCCACTCTCCCTTTGGCAGCCCCTAGAGACCACGAGCAACCCGGAGTGCAGCTGCAGTGCTGACCTCAGGCCGCAGGAAGTGCATAGACCATTCTCCTGGGGCAGGGACAGGTGGCAGACCTGCATGCAAAAGGCATGCCCAGATGGAGAACCTCCTGCAGCAGGTGGCCAAGCTGCAGGAGGCAGTGAGAAGGCATCAGGGAGGCTGAGGAGGAGTTAGACAGCTGGATCCTAGCACAGACGGCAAGGGACCTGCAGCCCATGGCCAAACAGCCTCAAACTCCCTCATCAGCACTCAGAGAAGGGGGGGTGGGGGGCAGGGGGGCAATAACACTGGAGAGTGGAAGCTTGTTGTCACCTGGCTACCAGTGATACAGCCAGCAGCAGCCTGAGGAGTATCAAGAGGGATTAGAAAGCCCTGGGGGCAGCAGTAGAGGACTCAGAACAGGTAGTTTTTTCGTCAGTCCTCAGAACAGGTAGTTTTTTCATCAGTCCTCCTGGTCAAAGGGAAGGGGATTGAAAGGGACAGTCAAATCTGGCAAATCAAGAGATGGTTTCAGAACTGGTGCTACAGCCAGGGGTTTGGATACTTAGACCATGGGACTCACTTTGAGAGACCTGGTCTGCTGAGAGCTGATGGGTCCATGGGTCAGAGAAGGGGAAGTACTTTACTTCACATAATCTACATTGACTGAGCAGCCAGGGATCAGGTTAGGAAAGCTAAAGCCCTATTAGAATTAAATTTGGCCAGGGACATCCAGGGCAACAAGAAAGGCTTCTGTGGGGATGTCAGTGATAAAAAGAAGACTAGGGAAATCATGAGACCTCTCCGGAAGGAAATGGGATACCTGGTTACAGGAGATACAGAGAAGGCTGAGGTACTCAATGAGTTTTTTGCCTCAGTCTTGTCTGGCAAGTGCTCTAGCTACACCACCCAAGTCACAGAAGGAAAAGGCGGGGACTGGGAGAACGAAGAACCACCCAGTGTAGTAGAAGGGCAGGTTCGAGACCAGCTAAGGAATCTGAAGGTGCACAAGTCCATGGGACCTGATGAGACGCATCCACAGGTCCTGAGGGAACTTGTGGATTAAGTTATTTAGACAATGTCCAACATATTTGAGAAGTCGTGGCAGTCCAGTGAAGTTCCCACTGGCTAGAAGAGGGGAAACATAACCCCCATTTTAAAAAAGGGAAAAAGGAAGACCTTGGGAACGACAGGCCAGTCAGTTTCACTTCTGGGCCTGGCAAGATCATGGAGCAAATCCTCCTGCTATGTTTGCTATAGGCTATATTTGTTTTATCGTGGTATATTTTGGTTTCTGGCTTCCCTATTTACACTTAATTTGCCTATTGACAAGGTCCCTAATCAGAAAACCTCACTCGAATCAGCACTCTCACTCTCACATGTGTTCATAAATTGGTGTTACTAACCAGGTTTAGTTCCCATCACCACCTTCCTTATCATTTACTGGTTTGAGTGCCTGTATATTCTTTATGGCCTTTCTTATTATCCCTTGTTCCACTGAAAAAGGTCTTTGACCAGATTCCTTTAAAGGAGTTGGCACTATCTTTCCACATACTCTTACAGTATTAATAATAGTGAGCTCTATAGTAATAATGCAGGTTAAAAGTAGATTATGTGAAGGTGCTTCCACAATGCTCTTGCATCTTCCTGGTCACAAAAGATAGATTGGCTGTCAATTACAGATGTAAGTAAAAAATGCAAGAAAACTTTTTTTGTTTAATGACACCTATGCAGTTGCTCCAGTGAACAGAAGACCTACCATCTCCTGTATGGACTGTATAAAACTGTTGTACCAAGCAGAATAATAATCTATTATCAGAAAAGTAATTCCGAAGATTCATATGCAATGAGACACAAACCTGGGGAAGATATTCCAGTCATTCTCTCTGTCATGCCTCACTTTTAATTTTTGCAGTGAATATTGCATTTTAAAGTGTAGATTTAGAGATGTGCTAGAAGGTGTTCCTTCAGTTCAGTGAAACTAAGTGATACGGAGTATTTCAGAGAACCAGATCCTATATATTACAAAATAATTAATTTAGACAGCAATCAATCTGCTTTGATATCTCCAGTTATGGAACCTTTTTGAAAAAAAATGCAGGACTTACTATGGCAGTGATGAAAAGTCATGCCAGTTCTTCATCTGGAGCTCTTACACTTCACTGAAATTTGTGATTTGATCTTATGCTAGTACTTCATAGAATTCTGATTCTTTGTGAGGGATATGTAACATTGCTGAAGCCATATTATGACTATTTTTGGTGAGTTAATCTTGGCTGTCTGCCAGACCCTCACCCAGCTGCTCTCTTACTCCTCTGCTTCAACAGGACAGGGAGAGAAAAAGAAAGTGTTGTTGCAACTCCTCCACAGGCTGCAGAGTGGATATCTGCTCTGACGTGGTATACCATGTCAACAGGGGAACAGCCTGCTCCACCATGATCCTCTCCACAGGCTTCAGAGGAAATTCTGATCTGGTGCTGGGAGCAACTCGTTCCCCTCCTTCACTGACCTTGGTGTCTCCAGGGTTGTTTCTCACATTTTATTTTTTTTGCACTCATATCTTTCCTAGATGCTGTGCAACATTTCTTATCCTTTCTTAAGTATGTTATCACAGATGGATATCAGTTTGGCTGATGATGTCAACTTTGAACAGTGGAGGGTCAATTTTGGAGCCAGCTGGAACCAAGCGTGTCCAACATGGGGGCTGCCCCCAGTTACCACTCATATAGGCCACCCCTGCAGGCCCCTGGCCACTAAAATCCTGCAACATAATTCCAGTACACTCAGGTAAAGTTGTTTTCTGTTCAAATATTCAAGTTTCTTATACAAGAAAACCTTATGAATTTATCCGTCCACTTTCTAAGCTATAGTTTTATAGGCTAGAAGGTTGTTTTTTTTAATATATAATTTATTTATTTATTTTCCCATCATGTTTATATATCAGCAATTTGTTATCTGCCAAAAACATCTGGGGTAATTTCTTCAGGCTATCCGTGGCACCCACATGCTAAAGTTTAAAGACAACTATGAGATTCAATGTAATTTTGTTTAGCTGCTGTTAAGGGTTAAAAGGCCATCAAACAGCTACTACTAGTGATTTACGGCTGATTTAGTCCAGAGGAATTACAAGGTGTTGAGGAAATTGCAGGATATGAAGGACCAAGCGTATGTGTCCAAAAGTATGTGAATGTGGCCAAACATATGCAATTTTCAGGAAAAGGCAATTCTAGTTCAGATGAAGAAAACAGAAAATTCTTGATGAATCCAACTTCTAGAAGTAAGCTGCTGTAATATGTTAGAGCTGCTGTAATGTAAGTTACTGTGTGGTCTATACCATCAATTATCCTGTGAATTACTGAGAAAAAAAATGTTCTACCTTCAGATCATGAATTATGTGCAACTCATGCAAAACTTAAGGTTTAGGCTCTTATTGTATGTAAGATAGTTTCAGTTACCCTCTTAGAAGGCGCATGCAGTATTAGTGATTCCTTGGAATAACTGAAGAGCAGGAAGTGTCTGAAATGACTTTACTTGCATTTATTTTTTGTTATAAGGATAATAAAATTCATAATAATTTAACAGGTAATGTTGAGAAACAATCTCATTATCTTCCCTAGATGTGCACTTTGTTTTCCTATGGTAGATTTTGATTTCATAGTTGCCACACTATTGTAGACAACATAATAACTTGCTTGATGAAACTCATGACTCTCAGTCTGGGTTACTGCAGAGCAATTGCCAGTTTTTTTTTTTTCTTGTTTTACTTTTTTTCCTTCATTTTGAATCACTGGTGTTATATGAAATTTCTACATTTGACCAAATACCATACTGAAACTAAGGGGTTGATTCTTCATGGTCACTGTATTAAAATGGATGCTCTTTATTTACTCCACTGCCTGTCTGTGTTTACTATTTTATTTAGAAATTCCCCTGTATGTAATACTATGTATTCAGGCAAGGAGGAAGCATACGAAGATTATTTTTATAGAAATAATATAAATATTTCTTGTTCCCCCAAAGCTATTATTTTCAAAGCCACAACTTTCACAAAGCATTTATTTTTCTGATGTGAGGCTATTTTGCAGGTGGACTATTTAAAGGATGCTATTACAAACGACAAGGCTATTGACTAGGTTTTGGCCTGATGTTAACTTAAATGAAGATAAAAACTACTGGATATGATTTAAGAAATTGCTGGACATAACATAATGGGAAGCTGATGGCACTTATAAAGACAGCTCAGTGAGGGATGGCTGGATATCACTGGTGTTTAACGGGTATGAGAGATTGTGAAACTGCACAGATACTTTGAGGGGAACATTGGAGACCTTTGCGGAGGTACAAGCATGCAAGGCCAACTATCTAGGTAACCACATCAGTAATACCATATATAGCTGGGATTACCTAGGAAACAAATATCAAATTTCAGCATAGAATTAATTAATAAATTAAATTAAATAGATTAAATTAAAAATAAGATTATTTAAATTAAATAAATTAAAATACTAAATTTCAGCATAGTTAAGGACCGGACTGATAAGGGACAGCTTGTGGTCGGGGTCTATTATGGGCCACCTGATCAAGGGGAGCCTGTTGATGAGGCCTTCTTGCTTCAACTACAAAAAGCATCGCTCTTGCATGCTCTCATCCTGATAGGGGACTTCAACCACCCAGATGTCTCTTGGGAAAGCTACACAGCAGGCTGTAAGCAATCCAGGAGACTCCTGCAGTGTGTCGAGAATAACTTCCTGGTCCAGGTATTAGACAAAACAACCAGAGGAGAAGCATTACTGAAGCTGGTGCTCACCAATGCAGATGAACTCAATAACGAGGTTAAGATTGGAGGCAATCTGGGCTGCCAGTGGGAGTGACCACTCCCTGGCTGAGTTTGTGATCTAGAGGATTATCAGCTCGTTGAAGAGCAAAGTCAGGACCCTGAACTTCCAAAAAGAGAACTATGAACTAGTTAAAGACCTAGTGGACAAGATCCTCTGGAGCACTGTCCTTAGAGACAAAGGAGCTGAACAGAGCTGGCAACTCTTTAAGGATGTTTTTCTTAGAGTGCAAGAGCTCTCCATCCTCCTGTGTAAGAAAGCGAGCAGAGAGGGCAGAAAACAGGGACCTGCTGGGCAAACTGAGGTGCAAGGAGGAAATGCATAGGCAGTGAAGGCAGGGACATGTGCCCTAGGAAGACTATAGAAATGCTGTCCAGAAGTGCAGGGATGGGGTCAGGAAAGCCAAGGCACAGATGGAACTGAGTTTAGCAAGGGATGCAAAGAATAACAAGAAGGGATTCTATAGGTACATTGCTCAGAAGAGAAAGGCCAAGGAATACGTACCCCCTCTGATCGATGAGAAGGGTGAACTGGTAACAACAGACATGGAAGGGATGCCATCCAAAGGGACTTGGACAAGCTAGGTAGTGAGCCAATGTGAACCACATGAGGTTCAAAAGTCAAAGTGCAAGGTGCTGCACCTGGGTTGGGGCAATCACAGACAGGCTGGGAGAAGACTCATTAAAAGCGGCCCTGTAGAGAAGGACTTGAGGGTTCTGGTGGACAAAAAGCTTGACATGAGCCAGCACTGCAATTGCTGCCCAGAAGGCCAACTGCATCCTGGGCTGCATCAACAGAGGTGTGGCCATCAGGTCAAGGGAGGTGATTGTTCCCCTCTACTCTGCCCTTGTGAGGCCCCACTTGGAGTACTGCATCTAGGTCTGGGGACCCCAGCACAAGAAGGATGTGGATCTGTTCAAGCGGGTCCAGAGGAAGGCCATGAAGTTCATCAGAGGGCTGGAGCAACTCTTCTATGAAGAAAGACTGATAGGGCTGGGGCTGTTCACACTGAAGAAGAGAAGGCTCTGGGGTGACCTCATTGCAGCTTTTCAATACTTAAAAGGGGCTAACAAAAAAGAGGGAGGGCAGCTTTTTGCTCAGGCAAACAATGACAGGACAAGGGGGAATGGTTTTAAACTAAAAGAGGGGAGATTTAGATGAGAGGTTAGGAGGAAATTCTTCACTCAGAGGGTGGTGAGGCACTGGAAGAGGTTGCCCAGAGAGGTTGTCAATGTCCCATCCCTGGAGGTGTTCAAGACCAGTTTGGATGGGGCTTTGAGAAACCTGATCTAGTGGGTGTCCTCCCTGACCATGGTAGAGGGGTTGGATATATATGATCTTCCAACCTGTTCCATTCTATGATTCTATGATTTAGCAAATTTGTACTGAATGGGCAAAATGTAATTAAGGCAGTTTGTTCAGTAGAGCAAGGAGGGGACTGAGATGGAAAAAAAAAAAAAAAAAAAAGAATTACAGGGATGATGTAAAGGAGGGCCAAGAAACAGGAAAAAGAGTAATAATGCATGTGATCATGTAAATATTGTTGTCTGAGGGTACTTGGGAAACAGCCCTGTTTTTGATCATCTGAGCAGGGCAATAAACCAAGCCTGTTTTTCTAACCATTGCACAAGTCAATTCTCCTGCTTTCAAGAGGATGGATGTGAGAGTGAGGCAAAGGGCTTCTCTTGTCTGTGAGAGAACACCATCAAGGATGATCAAGCATGCTGGTGTCACCATGTTGGTTTAAATTCCAGGTCTTATAGCATTGGCAGCTATTCACTGCTTCATGATATACTCTAAACAGAGTTTTGTTTGTTTATTATTTCTTTTGATTTGTTTTTCAATTCCATTGTTTGAACGGGATTATATTTCTGATTTTGTTAAAGATCACTCGATGTAAATACTGCTGTAAAGGATTCTAATAATAATAAAAAAAATCATGTAGGACAACAACATGAACAATAGGTTATATG
Source organism: Cygnus olor (assembly GCF_009769625.2). Classification (NCBI taxonomy): domain Eukaryota; kingdom Metazoa; phylum Chordata; class Aves; order Anseriformes; family Anatidae; genus Cygnus; species Cygnus olor. Next base: position 18,938,689 of record NC_049169.1, on the reverse strand, counting down.
GTCTGATGGCAAAAATATCTAGCTGTTTATTCTTCTAGGTCACCTGTGTTCATTATTTCATACAGAGATTTCTAATTCAGAATAGCTCCAAGATATAATATCACGATACTGATAATCTTAAAGTGAGTTGCATCATTTTGCCATGAGCCAGTACACACTGCACTTCCTTATGCTATCAACTACCATTCTTTGTTTTTTTATACCTAAGAAAGCAAGGCTGATCTTTCTTTTTGCAGATGGTGAAAATTGTTGTTCATAAATAGGTACTGCTATTAATGTGTTCTCAGGACACAAGAAATGGAGGTTTATAATGCAAGGGCAGTGTCTCTTGTTCTCTATTGATTTTTTTTTTTTCTATTGATTCATATAATTGATAGTGCTCACCTTGTAACCTGTTCTCAAGGTAGCCTACAGTGTCAAGATGGAATTGTTTTTCTAGATCTTTTCAAAAAAACATACTAGCTATATTATGATGGCCTAAAAAAAAAAAAAAAAACTTTTCTACAGCAAGACATAGCAAGATTGTAGCATGTGTGGGTGCTTTCAGGGGCATAAAAATTTGTGATACTAGCCATTGGTCTAGTATAATTGGTGATACTAGACATCATAAACATCATTCCTTAAAAAATACCCTGCATATTCCACCATACCCTTTTTTTTTTTTTTTAGAAAATCCTCCTCAGCCTTCTTAACACTAGATCTGCTTCCATGTGATTTTTTTTTCCCACTAATTTTTCACGTTCAAAGGAAAGATATTGAAGATTTCAGGTTACTTGAAGAAAATTAGCATTTTAGGGGTATTTCTCATATCTAACTTTTCCAGATTTTTTCATAGAATTATCATAGAATTGTTTGGGTTGGAAGGGACCTTAAAGAACAACCCCTTGCCATGCACAGGGACACTTTCCACTAGACCAGGTTGCTCAAAGCCCCATCCTGCCTGGCCTTGAACGCCTCTAGGGATGGGGCTTCTTCTCTGGGCAACGTTTCCAGTGCCTCACCACCCTCATGGTAAAGAATATCTTCTGAATATCCAATCTAAATATATCCTTGTTTAGTTTAAAACCATTACTCCTTGTTCTATCACTACACTCCCTGACAAAGTGTCCCTTCCCAGATTTCTTGTAGGCCTCCTTTAGGTAATTGAAGGCTGTTATAAGGTCTCCCTGGTGCTTTCTCTTCTCCAGGCTGAACACCAACTCCTTCAGTCTTCATAGAAGAGGTGCTCCAGCCCTTTGACCATCCTCATGGCCCTCCTCTGGACTTGCTTTAATACGTTCATATCCTTCTTATAGTGGGGGCCCCAGAACTGAATGCAGTACAGCTCTCATGACAGCAAAAATAGAGGGGGAGAATCACCTCCCCTGCCCTGCTAGCCATGCTTCTTTTAATGCAGCCCAGGATACTGTTGGCTTTCTGGCCTGCAAGTGCACCGTTGCCAGTTCATTTTGAGTTTCTCATCAGCCATCAACCATTAGTAGAGAAGGGCTCACTAGTGTCTATTTCTCAAGGAATGCTTCTGAAACATGATGCACTATTTTATCTTAACTACATTGTATTTCATTGTATGTAGTAGTGATGTTGCTATTGTGTTCTCTCTCAGGAAATTAAAAAGGTCCAGCTGAAGGACTGATGTCTCCTGCAGAGATTATACCATTCCAGAAGGCATAGGAATCCAAAGTGAAGCGAGATGAAGCTGAGTGAGTAGAAGACATAAGAGTTAATGAAATATTGCAAGTTCATCTAGATTATGTAGGTGGTTTCTAACTGTTGAAACAAATATTTCCAATTACCACTCGGAGCTTTTTGGGCCATCTTCTTCAGTTGTAGAATGTCATGGTTATAGTAAAAGGGTTTTTTACAACCTAGAATACAGTACGTTAAACTTATTCCTCTTGTGTGATTGTCAAGTCCTGTAGCAAAATAGTTTGTTGTGGCATCAGCACAAAAAGGTATATTAACAGTGCATTTGAATTCTCTATTACTATTTTTTCTTTGTTTTTCTCTAAATCATTGGCTTATATGACGTTAGTATGGTTTGAAGTAATTATGAAATTTATTTTAATGGAGGAGAATCGTATTCTTTGTTGTATATTTTTTACTTTATGAATCTTCTTTATCAGTCTCTTCCCACCTGAAGTAATGCTGAGTGTAAGACAATGCATATATCTCCAATGTTTTCATTGCTGAAAGGAGCTCAGTTTACAGGTCATAAATTTAGACACTGTGACTGTATTTGCAGCTTTTCATTACAATACAAGAAATAACTATGCTTTTCAGTTTAACTCATTTATTTTGATAAGAAAAGAGGGGCGTTACTTTTGGAAACTTCTTCATTGCATTTATGTTTAATAAAATCCACTCTTTTAAGAGTTAACAATAGAGAAAAGATTTAGAATATCTTGTCTTTCACTGCACGTGAACAAAAGTATTTTTGTTTGTTTTATGTTCAATCAGTTCCTATTTCAACCAAGTCTCTGTCCCTGTGAATGGATTATCTGATAGAGAAATTTAATAGAAAATTTTAAAGATGCAAATTAAAAGATTAAATAAATAATTCTCAAGTATTTTACAGGAAGAGAAGGAGGAAAATGTCAATCTATATCTCTCAAAATATTTTAAGTTAGTGTGGTGGTTTAAACACAATGGGCAGCTAAGCACCATCATCCTGCTGTCTTACTTCTGCTCCTCAGTAGAACAGGGAGAGAAAATATGATGAAAAAAAAAATTGTGAGTTGCTTCTTTTGATGCAGCCCAGGATACAGTTGGCTTTCTGGGCTGCAAGCACACATTGCCAGTTAATTTTGAGATTCTTAACAACCAAAATACCCATGTCCTTCTCACAGCTGCTCCAAGCCTTCCTCTACCCACCCTGTATTTGTGCTTGTCATTGCCCTAACCCAGGTGCAGGACCTTGCACTTGGCCTTGTTAAACTTGATGAGATTTCCATGGGACTACATCTCAAGACTGTCTAGGTTCCTCTGAATGGCATCCCTTCCCTCCAGAATGTCAACCAAACCACGCAGCTTGGTTTCATTGGCAAACTTGCTGAGTGTGCAATGGATCCCACTCTCCATGTTGCTGACAAAGACGTTAAACTGTGCTGGTCCCAATACTCACCCTAAGGGAACATCATGTGACGCTGATCTCCATTTGAAAATCGAGTCATTGACCACAAATCTTTGAGTGAGACCATAAAGCTAATTCCTTACCGACTGAGTGGTCCATCCGTGAAATCCACATCTCTCCAATTTAGAGAAAAGGATGCCGCGTGAAACAGTGTCAAACACTTCGCACAGCTCCAGGTAGATAATGTGAGTTGCTCTTACCCTGTCCACCAATGCTGTAACCCTGTCATAGAAGGCCACCAGATTTCTCAGGCACAATCTGCCCTGAGTAAAGCCATGTTGGCTGTCACCAATCGCCTCCTTATTTTCCACGTGCCTTAGCATAGTTTCCAGATGGATTTGCTCCATGATCTTGCCAGGCCCAGAAGTGAGACTGACTGGCCTGTCGTTCCCAAGGTCTTCCTTTTTCCCTTTTTTAAAATGGGGGTTATGTTTCCCCTCTTCTAGCCAGTGGGAACTTCACTGGACTGCCACGACTTCTCAAATATGTTGGACATTGTCTAAATAACTTAATCCACAAGTTCCCTCAGGACCTGTGGATGCGTCTCATCAGGTCCCATGGACTTGTGCACCTTCAGATTCCTTAGCTGGTCTCGAACCTGCCCTTCTACTACACTGGGTGGTTCTTCGTTCTCCCAGTCCCCGCCTTTTCCTTCTGTGACTTGGGTGGTGTAGCTAGAGCACTTGCCAGACAAGACTGAGGCAAAAAACTCATTGAGTACCTCAGCCTTCTCTGTATCTCCTGTAACCAGGTATCCCATTTCCTTCCGGAGAGGTCTCATGATTTCCCTAGTCTTCTTTTTATCACTGACATCCCCACAGAAGCCTTTCTTGTTGCCCTGGATGTCCCTGGCCAAATTTAATTCTAATAGGGCTTTAGCTTTCCTAACCTGATCCCTGGCTGCTCAGTCAATGTCTCTGTATCCCTCCCAGGCTACCTGTCCTTGTTTCCACCCTCTGTACGTTTCCTTTTTCTGCTTGAGTTTGGCCAAGAGCTCCTTGTCCATCCATGCAGGCCTTCTGGCGTTTTTGCCTGACTTCTGTTTGTTGAGATGCATTGCTCCTGAGTTTGGAATGTTAACCAGTTTTCTTGGGTCCCTCTTTCCTCCAGGGTTTTGTCCCATGGTACTGTACCAAGCAGATCCCAGAAGAAGGCAAAAGTCTGCTCTCTTGAAGCCCAGGGTAGCAAGCTTGCTGTGCTCATTAGGATCTTTAGAGGATCCTTGCTGTCCTCAGGATCCTAAAGTCTGCCATTTCACGGTCACTGCAGCCAAGGCTGCTCTTGAGCTTCACATTCCCCACCAGCACATCCTTGTTGGTGAGAAGGAAGTCCAGCATAGCACCTCTCCTCATTGGCTCCTCTATCACTTGGAGAAGGAAGTTGTCATCAGTGCATTCCAGGACTCTCCAGGATTGCCTATGCCCTGCTGTGCTGTCCCTCCAACAGATATTGTGGTGGTTGAAGAGAATCAGCGCTTGTGAATGTGAGACTGCTTCTTTCTGACCACAGATGGCCTCACCTACTCAGTCTTCCTGATTGGGTGGCCTGTTGCAGACCCCCACTATAATCTCACCTGTCTGACCCATAAACTCTCTGTCAGTTCCTCATCCATCCCCAGGCAGAGCTCTGTGCACTCTGGTTGCTCACTGACATAGAGGGCAATGCCTCCTCTCATCTCCCCTGAGCCACAGCCTTCTTCAGGCCAGATCCACCTGGTACATATGGGCTCCGCCACGGGCTGCAGCATGGAGATCTAAACCACCATGGTACCCCATAGGCTGCAGGGGAACTTCTGCTTCAGCGTCTGGAGCACCTCCTCCCCCTCCTTCTTCACTGACCTTGGTGTCTGCAAGGCTGTTTCTCACTCCTTGCTCTCCCAGCTGCTGTTGTGCATGCAGATTTTTCTCTTTCTTAAATATGTTCTCACAGAAGCACAAGCAGCATCACTTACTGGCTCAGCTCTGGGCAGCAGCAGGTCCCTTCGGAGCCAGCTGGAACTGGCTCTTATCTAACATGGGGCAGCTTCTGGATTCTTCTCACAGAGGCTACCCTTGCAGCCCCCCTCTACCAACACTTTGCCACGTAAACCCAATACAGAGATATTTTCATCAACACTATTCTATTCTGTTTGGGTTGTGAGAAGAATTCCAATTTTCAGTATATTTTGTAACCCTCTCTGTTATTTTCATGCTGATTGATTTCCAAGCTTAAATGTCAGACATAACTATTTTGTGCTGGATGTTTTGATTTGTTTAATATTTCCACCGTGTCCTGTTGAAAGAACCATTTAAAAGCCTTTTGATTGTTTCTTTTTGTGTTCAACAATTTTGTTAAGACATCTAAAATAAGGAATCTTAGGATACACTTATCAGGAAATTTTCAGTTTTACCGAGGTACCCAGAACTGGTTTGTCACTTTGGCCAAGCAGTGGAAACACCTACAAATATTATATAAAATTATTAACATTTTTCACACTAAAATTGTTGGGAGGGCATGGGGTCAGAGGAACATGGGGTCAGAAAAACATCTTTCTGCATCATAAGAATAAGTAAAACATAGAAATAATTTCTAAAGGGCTCAGAGAGGGTAAAGAAGAGGCTATTAACACTAGAAGTTTCCCCACATTTAAATAAGTCTTTGGCAAGATACTACATCAGAACTGAACATAGTAAGCATCAGCAAAGAGAATAGCAAGAGGGAAAAAGAATTCACTATAAAAATGTGCCGTATCTTCAGCTAATATACACTAACATTGTACCAATGACTTTGGTGGACCAATATTTATTGATTGATTCTACCTGAGAAAGTAATGCAAAAAGTACTGAATTGGTGTATAAGGAGTGATACATTTTCTTTTTATTTAGAGGAAGAAGATTGACACTTACTAGAAGCCAGAAAAGAAGTAGAATATTCAGACTTGAAAAAACAAGCAAATAAAAATTTCCTAGTGTAAAACACTACAAAGTGTATTCTGATGTGTGACCAGTATAACAAGTGTTAATAATTAATTTTATGAAAGAAAAGCTTGTCTTCTTAATTTAACCATGGTTTCACATTAGTAATCCATCAGCAGCAGTTGCAAATGATTAGGGTTCTGCCTCTTCTGTTCCCGCACTTGCTCATTCCTCAGGAAAGATTACCATCCCTGTTCAGTTCAGTTTCTGTGTCACCTTGTTATAACCTACATTGCCTGAAATGGTCAACTGAAATAAATAAAATGATGTAGTGTGGTTTACTCTTAAGATGGCTTGTCTCACTTGTCTGGTTTAGACCAAGGCCACACAGCTGAATCAGCACACCTGAGGGTGTCATAAAATCCTGCAAACGATGGGAGCAAAATATCTTAAATTAGATCCTTCTCCACTGGAACAGTAATGGAGAATGGAAGTCACAAACGGAAAGAAATTGGATTATGTCACAAATTCCACGTCTTTTACAGCTGTAAGAGAGCAATCGAATTCCTCTGCACATATCACCTCCTCAGCTGAGTCAGCCCATGTATCCTGGAGGTAGAAAGCAATATAAGGAAGCAGAATCTTCACTGCTTTTGTTTTGAATTGTTTCATAGGATCACCAGTCTTGAGTATATCCTGGGGTCTCAGTTCTTAGAGTATTTACACAGCTCCTGTTCAGGCTTCATTCCCAGATTGCAGAAATGTATTTCTGATGGACCGTAGCATTAAAGTGCGTTTCTATTTAGAAGAAGCCATAGATTGGCAAAATCATACCAAAGCCACTGGAAAAGTTGTTTGCAATTGCACATACTGTATAAGTTTGTCACTGTCCCTGTAATATACCTAATGACAGCAGTCAGACTTTTTTGAAAGACTGAACTACTACTACCCTGCACCACTGGAAAGAGAAATTGTGTAATCTATGCATTTAATCAGTAATACTGCTGACAGCTATATGTCTATGTATATAATGTACTTTAGGCGACACTTAAGCACCTTCTTCAGTCACTTCTTACAGTATATTTATCACAGTAAAAATATATTACCTGTAGCATATAAAAATCTTTGGACATTACACTCATTCTTTCAAGATTAAGAGGAAGGATAGTCCTTAACAGTTTAAGACACCTTGCCAAAATATCACCTAAAGCAGTGGGATTCAAGTCTAATTATACATTTGACAGGCTCTAGAACAAAATGGAAATTATCCCAGGAATGTTGACAAGTACAAGACACAAAAGGAGAGCTGTCCTGAAATGGTTAGTAGCCAAGCTCATGAATTTCTTGCAGAAGATGAGATAGGAACTTTGAAAATGTTCTGAGCTATTTCTAAGATATTTAGACAACTCTGAAAATGAATATTTGAAAATAAAATAAGACATAGTTCATAAAATTCATGTTATGAGTTTTTCAAATGATCATGTGTTAAAACAAATCCTACAGACATACAGTTCTGTATCATGCCCTAGCCTTACATTCTAGAACCGCTGGAACCATAGTCAGACATGGCTTTAATATTTACCTGGTATATAAACAGCAAAACTGGAACTGAGGCTTTCTCATGGAAGAAAAGTTTTACCAGCCAATTATTTAGCTTGTTTTCTATGACATTTGATGATTCTTAGAAGAAGAACTTACAGTTTATTTGGTATAAACAAAAACAAAGACAAAAACAATGTCACTTAAATAAAAATGGATCTTTCATTCATCAGTCATAACCAGGAACAGAAAAACGGTGGCTTTGGATCACCTTTAAATCTGAAGAGAAGTGTTTAAGGCCATATAAAATTAACCAAACCCCAAATAATTAAACATTGAAAAAGTCTGAGTGAATTTTTTAACCACCATTGACATACTGACTACCTGTTTGTAAGAAATAAGGTTTCTTTCCCCTTATTCATGGTTCCTACAAACCCAGTTTGTATGTATTATTTAAGGCTGTATTAAACAAGAGCATTTTAATGTGATCTTCCACGCTGTTCCAGAAAACAATTTTCCCTTATTCAATGTGCATGTTTTGTTTTGGTATGGTGATTTAAGAATATGGCTATCTTCAAGTTTGAAGGATCATGGCTTTCAAACGCTTAGTAGAGGGTAATGTTCAATCACTGCATTTTTTTTTTCTATTTCTACATCCTTGCTTAATGTTTTTTTTTTCTCCAGAAGACTATTTCCTTGCAGCTTTGGCCTGAAGTCTTCTGCCTTTCTCTGCATGACTTAATTTTCCATAGCTGCTGATACGAAGAATGATATGCCCCATAAACCATTTAAAAGCTTGTAGTTCTACATGTACACCATCACAAGAGGAGTATGGAGAGGACGTGCCCTCCTTTGACACTTCACATGTGTAAGGTAGAATCAAGTTCTCTGACAATCTGAGAGGAAAATTCAAACTAAACATTTCAAGTTAACTTTTGAGAGATGTTCAAATAAATAACATGCTACTGTTACTGTGTCTGTTCCCATACATATTAAAAGGTTCCCAGAAAGCCTGCTGAGGTCAATAAAGAGTTTCTCATACTATTTATTTTGTAAAGCTCATTCCATGAGCAGGAAATATCACTTATATGATTTTACATGATATATATATATGATATATAGTGATATATATGATATATATATCATATATATATGATATATATATATATATATATCATGTATAATGATATAATCACTATATCACTTTATATGAGCCTAGTGTGATTTCCTAATTTTCTTTATTTACTTTCTTTCTTTAAAAAGAAAGGGAAGAGTGACAAACACTTTTAGTTTTGAAAGTAGTAGAAATGGATAATCGTAGACAATTCCTGTCCTCAGAAATTCTTAACTGTGTTGGTCTGGAAATCTACAATATCACAGAAATTTCTCTCTGTTTCCTTTTAGGATTTTAAACATGGCTGCATACTTCAGCTTTATGTCAGCATTAATTTGTCTTTGACAGATGAATACAGGTCTGAAATACTATTCTGTTAACATTAGTTTGAAGTCACATCATGCCTTACATTGACTTGCTATGTTTTGAGAAATGCAAACTATGTCAGTTCATTCTTCTCCTATATCCCTTTCTTTATGTCTCTGGACATTTTATCCAGAGTCCAAAATGTTTTTATCCATAAACCAATGAATTTATCCATAAACCAAGGAAACATAAATACAAAAAGTAAAGTTTGGAATCATCACCCATAATTTTGTCTTTTCTTCATTATGTTTTCCCCCTTTTTTCAGTGGTGTTGATGAAACACAGAAAATCTGACTTTTACCATCTAGCACTAATACAGTACAAGTTTATGAAAAACTGCTTCTGTTTACAGCACCCAGAATTTCTAGATGACCTCCCAGTAAGTACTAGTTCTACTCAGCTCATAATAATACAGTATGTCTTCAGCCCAGATTGCCCAAGAAGAAATTTCTCCTGTTTCAGAAAGACATACATGGCAAGTCTCTGCTTAAGATAGATTGCAGATGTTTTCTAATGTTATTCAGGTTTGTAAAGTTATCAATTTCATTAACAATGAGAAAACGATCACTTTCTTGATGAAATTTTCATCCAGAACAAAAACCTTGCAAACCACAGAAAATATTCCAGTGGTCAATGTGTAAGGGACATGTGGGAACTCAGCAGTGGAAAGATAAAGACTGTCTCTTGCACAAGTCCTGTTCTGGTTTCTGGTAGCTAGATACTGGATGAGGTATACATGTCCTCTCCACATTTTTATTTTTTTTAATATTGTAATAGCTTTCATATCCCTCTAATTCACAATTGAATACTCCTATGTTTAAGAAGAAAGACTGTATATTTTAAGTTATAATTTAACTATTTTATAATTTATATAATTTTTAATGAATTTATAATTTGTAAACCATTTTGGAAATAGTATGCTTTGTAGTCTAAATAAAGGCCCTAGAATCCAGTAGACTTTTATTATAGTCAGTCTGGTATATTCACTGTGGTTGTAGTAAGTATATTTGGAGACAAGTCTGAAGAAAAGCTGAGAGAACTGAGAGCTTAAAACATGAGTCAGCATTCAGATCATGCATCTCTAATTGTTTATATTGTAGGCAGAGAAGAGTAATTAGAATTGAGCCCTATGTGAGTAATGTGTGTTGATTACTGTTAGCTGACCAGTGAGATGTGAAGGACAACCTAGAAGTTGGCAACTATGATTAAAACTGATGTTTGATTCCTGCAAAGAATAAAAACAAACTAGTTTGCTGTCTTCAGACAGATTTGTACTGGTTTGTATAAATACAAAAGTGGAAAGCATAGTGACCGTAGTTATGGCTCAGTTATTTCTTGATTGACTATATATTTCTCACATACACACACATGTGCAGTCACTGTGCATTCTTTGTGTTTGTTTCTTAAATTATTGACAGCATTTCTAGAATGTCTTTATTAAAATCATAAGTTTGAGGAAATCATAAAAATATATACTTTTTCTTTTATCAGAAAAAAAAGGGGGTGAGGGAATTGAGTGTTCTTAGAGATTATTTTTTTTTCTACTGATAATACTATTTTTTCATAAATCATACATATTTGTGGGGCCTGAAAACAAACAAACAACAACAACATCGAAGGTATTTTGTCCATAGGGAAGATGCAGTCAATGAAAAAGAGAAATTACCAGTTTACCAAATGGGTAAATGACCTAGGAAAATATACGATTATGATTTAAGTTATGAACATTTATAGTTGCTTTCTCAAATTTATTTATTAAAAAAAAAAAAGTAAAGAAAGGGAAATTTGGGGAAACAAGGATATAGAGAGACAACTGTAGACTTTTTAGACAAATTTGGAGAATGATGGAAAAATTGACTTAGGAGATTTAGGAGAAGCATATATATGCTTAGGAGAAGCATATATAGTGGTTATAGTTGAAGGTGAATTATACTTTGAATTCAGAATTCTAATTTTTTTTTTTTTTTTTTTGCATTTTGGGGTCTATGGATAGGAGCTTAATAATTATAAAGAAGCAAATTATAAATAAAAAAAATGCTGGACACTGCTATGATCAAATGAAGAATAGTATAGAAGAATCTTATTTATGACAAAAATTAATAATTCTAAATTATTTTTCCCAAAGGGATAGAAAATCAAAATCAAACCCAAGCACATATTTTTCATAATATTTTCCATAGCCAACAGCACTTAATTCAGAGAATATCTTTTCCTTGGTAAAGATGGAAGAAGCTGCTCTTTAAGAAACGTAAGCAATGAATGCCTGTATTCTACTTTGAGAAACAGTGCACTTGACTTGCATTTAGAAAATAAATGTCAATTTCCAAGTAACAAGCTCTTGAATTTGACATTTAATAATCAAATCTATTTAAGTTCAGAGAAAAAATGGAGACATACTATGAGTAGTAAATGCTTATTACTACCAGGATAAGACCTACCCCCATACTTTAAAATAATGTGAATTTTGTAGATGAAAGCAGAATAGTAAAGAAGATGCACCTGATAATTTTAGTCTGCTTTGAGGTGATGATTACATCCAGTGATGAGTCAATAAGAATTGTGTAAACTAACAGCTGGAGAGACTGAAGCTTGAAAGCTTTGTCCAGATTGTTAGCATAATGACAAGTTCATCCTGAATCATAATGAATCAAATAAATCACAGCATATTACACAGCAGAAAAAGTCATGACACCTAGCATTTTTGAAATTCTTCTGGTAAGGAACTACTTTTGATGAACAAAATAAGTCACATTTTCTATCACTTTTATCTTTCTCTAGAGACTGTCCGTAGGCTCTAACTACTAATAGAGAGAAAACTCCTCAAAGCCTTGGAATTGATTATTGTCTACTTTGGTGTCAAATTTTTAGTTTATATTAATACAGATGTTCCAGCACTGATAACAGGAAACATTAATATTGTGCTTGGTAAAGAATTATCTTATAGAATGAATGAAGAGATTAGCATAGGACATAAGAGATTAACATAGGACATAAAATTAACTTATAAGTGTTTAATTGGCAAAGAGGCAGTATGGATCATATAATGTACTCAAACTAGATATCTACAGTTAAAAAACATCTGTTTCTACATCTGGACTACTGCTGACATGTTTATCACAATATATCTGTGTATATCTATATCACTGTTTATCTGGGTCTCTGCTGTGGTATCAGGAGAAAGACTGAATTTCTTTTCAATATGAGAATTAAAGTAGGCAGTCAACTGCTTTCACAAAACCTTTACTGGTCACTTAGCTGTTCATTTGTATCCTCTTCACTGAGACAATAATATTCTGTGGATGCTTCTAATACTTTTCAATCCAAAGGAAAAAGCTTTATATAAACCATTGCTGAGGACATGGAGGTTTTTTTGTTTGTTTGTTTGTTTGTTTGTTTTGTAGGACCTGTCAGGTGTACAGGCACGTGATGGCTGTAGAGGACCTTGTTATTTAAAACTGGTAAATGGAGAAAAGGTTTTTAAAAATGTTTCACATTTGTTACATTCTTAAGTGACTTTGTTTCTTTTATTTCTGTTGTTATGACTGGGTGATCAATGAGACAAAGGTGTATGTAATTAAGTTTTCAATGGACAAGTGAAGAGCTCAACCATCCTTCCTCCTTTGAGTAAGAAGAAGAATACACACACTATAGCAGAGCTATTTGTCAGTAGCTGTTTGGAAATCTGACCCAGGATGAAAATCATTCTGCAAATTCCTCCATTTTTCAAGAACAATAAGGGAGTTCCCACAAGATATTTGAACAATACTCTGCTCTTTTACATCCCAACTTTAGCTCTTTAAGCTTGTAATCACTCCCTAACATCTATGGGGCACACAGACACCTGTGTGAGAAAAATAAAGTCGAAAGGATAATGTGAAGCTAAGCCTGCGTCACTGAGGCAATACAAAAATTACTTGTCTTGACTCTTCCATTAAGTTTGCCAGATGGACAATATGATACAAAAATACAACATTACCATTCTGTTTTCAAATTTCTAAATTACATAAAGTAGCCCTAATGGATATTGATACACATCTAATTAATTACTGTATAGTGTTTCTTCATTCTGCTTTAAGGAACAGGTACATATTTTAGTATTTTCAGATTTATCTGTCACTTCTTTTTCACAGGTGCAGAATTATCACCCAGTTTGATCCTGCTCCATGCTTTCATCAAGAGTAGTTTATATCTGTAATATAATAGCATTATTTACATTTTTTACATTTTATTTAAGTTATCCAAAGTTCTTCTGTTGACTGTGATCAGTTTATGTTATGTATTCAATCCTTTATTCCTTTTCATTTTTCTTCTAGGTTATCTTCTGCAGAACACAGTTTCACACACACATTTTATCATCTACTACTAAGATAAATAAAATAATTATATTAACAGTGATATCAGTTGACCACAGATGTGCTACTTAATACTTCAGTTCTAAATGAATGTATTTTCTATTGTGGATTAAGCTAATTCATAGCTTAAGGCAAATTTTTATTAATAAATCTTTTTCTCCTGGTATCTGCTTATTGGTATCTGTCTACAAAGAACACTACTGCTGTATTCCACCTTTCCAAACAACTTTCAGGGTAACCCCTATAGTCATTGACTCATATTTTTGATTCTGTGGTGAGGTCAAATGTTCACGTTAAAACTTATAACTCTTAGGAAAGTGATTTCTGTGTACACCATATTGCAAGGAACCAGGTAATCTATAACAACTATCTTGAGCAACTTGATCTAATTTGATCTGGTGCTGAGCCAAGAGCTGGACCTGAAGCCCTCTGGAGGTTCTTTCAAGCCTAAATTACTCCATGATTCCATGATTCCATTAGTTCATCAAACTAAAATTAATCATTGTCCATCTGACTGGTTTACCATCTTTTCTGAATAATTCTAGTGAAAATGTTTGAGCCCAGAAAATAAAAGCAAATAAAACCAAAGCCAATTATATAATACTTAGTATGTAACTTTCTCTTTGTACATATACTCTCTTCTATACATACTCTCCCGTATTTGAGGAGAATATTATGTTAAATTAATCTGTCTGCACCACTTGACTAACTCAAATGCCCTTTGCAGAAACAGCAAGATTTCTTTTCTGTTTAGCATACTCTTAACCACTCCTTTATATTTTTCTTACATGCTTTTTCCTGTACCTTTTTTTCATTACATGTCACACCTAATAATCATTTCCCCTCCTCCTGTATATTAACTTCATATTCTCACTTTCACACCCCTCTTCTGAAACATAGTGGTAAAGACACCAACAAATATATGTTGTCGGTGACTGTGGCTTCATTTCTAATTGAGAACAAAAAATATTGACTAAAACAATAGTATGAAAAGAAAGCAACATGCACATGCCTTACACTTTATATACATTTAATTTTTCCCCCATAAATACTCTATTAGGAAGACAATTTCACATTTCTCTTTCTAAAACATAGACACATAGAGAAAAAAGTTATTTCTGTTAAAAGCTGTACTCTTAAATTTCATAGCAGTCAGTGTGACAAGTCATATTTTAAACTTCTCAGAACCAGGATATCTCTACATTAAAAAATTGATCCCATATTTACTTTTGTTCAATATTAAAAATATGCACTAAGATGTTTTCAGTTTAATAAATAAGGCATTAAGTGCTTCTATAGTTATAATTGTTTATCTATAAAATCAGTTACTGACGATAATATAAAATGGAAATAATAACAAGGTATGTTTGGTATCAAGCCAGCAATTCATTTTCTTGCTATTCTGAATTCTAGATATGATATCATTGATGAACCTGATTAAAATACTGATTATGCATCAATAATAAAAGGAAAAATTCATTATAAGCTAATAATCTAACATCAAATATTAAATTTCATTATAATATTGATCAGAACATCATTTATGTTATTTAAAGGAATCTTCTCTCCTTGAGAATAAAAAGTTACAAGAGATAAAATATTTGGATGTTCTTTTATAGTGACAGTTATTTTTTGACTTAGGAACATATTAAAGTTTCTAAATTTTAATAGTAAGTTTTCTATAAATGTTAACCTTTCATTTGCCGTCCCTATTTTCATTCAGAATATACTGTGTGATAATTTCAGATGATATTGTCAGATAATTACTTGCAGAGACATTGGAGATACTCTGAATGATAGATTTCTGTAGACAAAAAGTACCCAGGGTAAGTAGGAAAAAAAATATATATATAGTGGGGCTAGCATAGCAAATTATAATTTCATTGTGTCATCTGTAGAAATAGAATAAGAATTTTAAAGAATTTATAGAATTTTGATCCTGGTTTTCATATTAAATATGTTTTAAAATCTTTAGGAATCATAAGATCTTGCATCCAAAAGGTTGGATTAAATCAAGAGGTGCTTTTGATTCAATATCTTTGTTTTTTTTTCTTTCAGTTGCAGATTCTTAGAAAAAGACTAAAAGAAAGTCAACTCTGAAGTGAACTGATTTCACTAGTAACCCCCGATTTTAGGCTATTAATGACTTAAAGACTTCCAGACCCAGAGTTATATTCAAGCTAGCCTAGATTTACTCTGAAACTGACCTTTTCTGACATCTTTTCTTTGCTATCTTAAACCAGTTAGTAATCCATGGAAAGATTTTCTCACATACAGTTACAGCTTAGTTCCCATAACTGGAATTCTATAAAGCTTTTCTAAATCCAAGTGTATTGTATCAAACCAGAGCTGCATATATAACTCCTTCAAAGAATACTGGAAAATTGATGAGGTAAGATTTCTCTCGAGAAATGTTACTTCTTCCCCTATGCAGCAGGTTTATCTGTGTCTATTAATTTTATTATTTACTATCAAATTCTTCAGTACACAGTCCATTAAATATGATTTTTGCCACCCCTAGTAAGGGTCCAGGGACTGTGCCCTGAGCTGTGAGCAGAGGTCTCAGGTCTGGCCTGGGCTCCCCTTGGCCGCAGCTGGGCTGAGCTGGTTCCAGTGCCTGCCTCTGGGCCAAGTGCCTGCTGCCTCCTCTGCCTGAGCTGGGCTCCGCCAGTGCCTCGATGGGAAGAGTCTGGCAAAGCCAGGGAGTTGCTGCCCAGCAAACAAGAGCCCCTGTGGGGTTGAGCCTGTGGGATGTTGTGGGGTCACGCTCACCTTGCTGGGAGCAGCCAGGAGGCAGCAGCCTGGAGAAAGGAAATGTAAAAAAATAAATTTAAGAAAATCTCGGTACAGAGGAGGAAGAATGCCTCTAAGAAGTATTGGAATGACTATTATAAATTCTTAGTGCGATAAATGTGGTGAGTTTATTTTTGCTCATAACAAGACTGAGTGTAACAAATACAGAGATCATATCATGACCTTTTTAAAACCTTTAAAAACCTTTTTAAAAAGTGTCTAATAGAATCATATGTCTGAAGTTCGGTATGTCCTTTCATAGTATAAGGATCAAAGGATCAATACATGATCACATTTTGTCTACTGCTTTTGAGTGATCTTTTTCTTTTTCTTTTTCTTTTTCTTTTTCTTTTTCTTTTTCCTTTTCTTTTTCTTTTTCTTTTTCTTTTTCTTTTTCTTTTTCTTTTTCTTTTTCTTTTTCTTTTTCTTTTTCTTTTTCTTTTTCTTTTTCTTTTTCTTTTTTTTTCTTTTTCTTCTTTTTCCTTTTCTTTTTCTTTTTCTTTCTTTTTCCTTTTCTTTTTCTTTTTCTTTCTTTTTCTTTTTCTTTTTCTTTTTCTTTTTCTTTTTCTTTTTCTTTTTCTTTTTCTTTTTATTTTTCTTTTTCTTTTTCTTTTTCTTTTTCTTTTTCTTTTTCTTTTTCTTTCTTTTTCTTTCTTTTTCTTTCTTTTTTCTTTCTTTTTCTTTTTCTTTTTCTTTTTCTTTTTCTTCTTTCTTTTTTTCTTTCTTTTTCTTTTTCTTTTTCTTTTTCTTTTTCTTTTTATTTTTTTTTCTTTTTATTTCTTTTTCTCTTTTTCTTTTTCTTTTTATTTTTCTTTTTCTTTTTCTTTTTCTTTTTCTTTTTCTTTTTCTTTTTCTTTTTCTTTTTTTTTTCTTTTTTTTCTTTCTTTTTCTTTTTATTTTCTTTTTCTTTTTCTTCTTTCTTTTTTTCTTTTTTTTCTTTTTCTTTTCTTTTTTTTTCTTAAATTATGTTGACTATTCTGAAATTTCAAGGTTACTTTTCTTGCTGAATACATTTTCATGGCTTTGTTCCATATGTAAGATGCAGTGCCCCACTGGGAAGAGAAATAGGAAATTACTGGAGTGTAAGGTGGAGTACTGGCAGTTATGTCCTTATAATTTCTTGTGCATTGGGCAAAGAGTGTTTGACGAATAGCTGCATCACTATCAGAGCTCAGCAATTTACTTACTAAAGAGTTGAGGGTGATGTCCAGAGACCTTTTAAAGTTAAATGATGAGAATGCAGAACTATTATCAGATCATTCTTTTCTGATTCACAAACATCTCTCTCTCTCTCACTCTCTGTGAAATGGAAACATTTGTGTGTGTTTTTTGTTTCCCAAGAACAGAGTGATAAACAGTTTCTAAAAAATGGACAAACACCTATAAACAGATGGAGGTGAAAGCTCCAAAACTACCTTCTTTTCAACTCGGCTTTCTGTGATCCTTCCATCCACTACTCTCTGCTATTGCCATTACTGTGATTGTTGCACTCAAGCTGCAGCTCTGAGGACAGACAAATTGCAATATCCTGCTGATACAAAAGGTAAGATTCCCAATAATTCACAACAGAACAGAGCAAATTGCTATATAAAAGGACAAAGCATCATTTCACAACATTTGAAATTCCTCTCTTACATAGAGCATAGTTCTACAGCATATGAAATGTTGACCCGAGCTCCAATCTATGGAGCAAAGTTGTACCACTGCATTTCACTTGTGAGTTGCCAAAAATGTTGCTGTAAACTGTTTTATATATGTCTGTCCACCAAGTTTGCACTAGCATCAGGTTAATTAATTAGTAGCTGTACATGCACAATGATTGCTATTTCACCTATTAAGAAGAAAATACAGTTTATTTTAATAGAGTATATCATTCAATCTGTGTGATCGGTGTATCAGGACTTTACTCATGACATATCTCCATGTATTTGCTACTTTTTTAATAAGTGATACAGACACTAAATGGCAACTGAGTAGCCTGTTGAGAACAATTAACTCAAAGCAGATGGCACTACAAATACGACTCTTAAAGGCTCTTTCTTGTCTGGGATTTTCGCCTTCCTTGTTGATTTTGCCCCCTGGGTGAATTAAGGTCTTTACTGATAGATTTAAGATCTCCCTGACATTTGATTAAGCAAACTTCTTACAGAGATTGTATTAAATTTTAATGTTTGTCAGAACTGAGCAGCAGTTTTTATCGGATGTTTCTCACCATGTCTAGTGTTAAGTATCATATAAAGTGACTGATAGCTCAGCAACAACAAATCCTTAGAATGGAGTACTAGTGCAAAGACCTGAACTAACAACAACTATGAATCATTAACCCTAAGGGCCAGTAATGTCATCTCCAAACAATGTGGTCACTTTTCAAAGACATCAAGAGATACGGAAAGTAATTTCACTGAGCTGTATATAGAGTACGTATTCAAAGTACTTGAAGCTTCTAAATGCTTATCCTTCAAGAAGAGTTGTTCTTCTTGACTTCATTGAGTTGCTGCATGTGTGAACATCTGCCCATCAAGATTTCAATGAAATTTGAGGCCTTGTGTATATGTAAGGATAGCAGTGAAGCATCTCTCACATTGTAACTGAAGCTTTACAGACAAATCAGTGTTGAAGATGTGTCCATCAGGTAAATTCTACTCTAAAGGGAACAAAATTATCCCCAAGCAGTTTCCAGTTTTAATTCAACCATCAGTTCCAACGGTACATTAAGCAATGGCATTTGCTGCACCTTTAGTTGGTGCTAAAAGCAGATTACTTATAGATATACATATGGATAAAGTATCTATGGATATTTTAACAGCCCATATGTATGATACAGAGTATCTTGGAGGTACTGAATGATTGACAGGAAAGTTTGTAAAGGTATTAAGTACAGTCCTAGAACTGAAAATCTCAACGATGATCACTTTTTTTTTTTTTTAATAAATATTCCGTCCAGTTTTTGATAAATATATATATATATATATTACTAATTTTCACTGAAAGGGAAAATAAAATAAAAATAAAATGTATTGCTATGCAGGATTCTGCTTTTATAGAAGCCTGTAATACAGCTTACTGTATTAATGTTTAGCAGAGATGGGAAAAACTCGAAAAAAAGCTGTTAGCACTGTTCTGAAAAAGCAGCAAATAGAAGACAGCACTGTATCAAAATTTAATAACTGAAACAATTTCAGCAGTGTTTCCTTGAAAGGAAATCCTTGAAAGGAGTTTTTTTGTTTTTGTTTTTGTTTTCCTGATTATTTCACTGCAGTTTTCTGGGTCCTTCAGAATCCAAATAATACAAGTTTGAATATTATGGTACTATTAGTTTGAATATTGTGTACAATAACATGCTAAATTCTCAATCAAAGGTTGCCAGCATGCAATATTACATAAGTTTAAGAAGTTTAAGGAACTACCTCTTTTTTAAGGTTATCATCATGTATCATCATGCAGAATATAAATGTAAAGATAGCAACGTAAAGACATGAAGTATCTTCGGGTAAAAGATGGGAAATGTAAATAATAAATAAAATAATTCTCTGAGTCCTAAAAGCTAACCAGAAACACCACAACAACTGTTTCAGTAGAGCCATACTACCCTAAGATTCTTAATAACAGTTTTATTCTCCAGAAGACATCTTTATCTCAGTTTCAGCAGCCATATAAGGTTTGACTCGTTTTCAGGAAATAGGAGGCAGAAATGCCTCAATAATTGTTTTGCTGGGACTTTTTCAGGCTTATAATCAACATTATTAATAAAACTTTTGGTGTAGATTTAATTTTTATCCTTGTTACCTAAGCAACTCTATAAAAGCTAGCAAAATTATTAATATGAAAAAGAATATACATTAGCTATCTGCAAGAGATGGAAAATTGTACATAGAACATGGGAAAATAGGGATCGACCAGACTAGGTTCTACATATCTAATTTGCTCACAGCTTCATTTTTATATTAAAATTAAGTTTCATTTATGACTTTTGACTCCTATTAATGTCATAGAGACATAGTGATGTGTTTACAGAGGTATTGTCTTATTCTGGGACAGATTCCTCCTAGAAGAGCTTTTACAATTTTTTCATTTAGATTTTGATGATGACAGGAGAACTTTTGTTTGTTTGTTTTGCTTTGTTTTGTTTTGAGGTGAACAAAAAGTACTTTCTGCATATTCTGATGAATCTCAGGTGAAATGCGACACCATTGGGCTTCACCCATGCTAATGTTAAATGTAGGGGAATGAACCAGCATTTGTGGACATGAGAGTGGAAGGATCTTTGGAGATAAAACAGCAGGATAAAGTCCTCCAGCTGTTGCCTACTTCTAAAGAAGAAGGCAGAGTCACTACCAATCATCAAGCTATAGTATCTTCCACAGACCTGGGTACTGCAGTATTGCACAGTACTGTAAAGGCTAAATGAAGAATATTTCTTTCTCATTGACTTTGACCCAGTGTTTATCCCAAATGCTAAGGCAAAATTTGGGCTATAGAATTTCCTGGTTTTATTGTTTCACATCATATGCAGCTTCAATAATTTCAAATTTTATCTGTGAAATTTGGAAATCATAATTCTTTCATATAGAGAAATCAATTGATCAAAAGTTAATGAAGCTTTTCCAGATACAGTTTAACAATACTTATCAAACAAATAGGACAAGTATATTATTTTGTTTCAAAAATCTTCCAGTATGTGTAGTAATACCTAAAACAGTGCCCATTGATCCTGATCCCAGATCATCCAGTTTTTAGTAAAGCCCCATTGTTTCTCCATCTTGTAAAGTAAGTTACAGATGCTCATCTATATTTTATCTTACATATTTGAAAGCAGTTTTCAATTAAATTATGTCTTTGCTCAGGGAGCTTTATCCATACACACCATGAAAAGAAAGTGTTACCTGACAGATTATTTAGAAAGGATTGCGATTTTAAGATTAAAAATAGATTTTCACAATCAAAAATTAGGAATAGAAAAATGAAAAAATAAAAAAGGCACTTACATTCTTCAAGATAGGATGTTTTTTTTCCATACAATGTATTTTTCTAGTGAATTACTCAGTCTAATAGGAAACCTTCCATAGTATAATGACTGATATAGCATATTACAGCTGCCTGTAGGTTTTGATTCTTTGTTTTGTTGGTGTTTTTGCTTTTGTTTTGTTTTCTGAAGTTCAATTTGTTTCTGTCTGTTTTATTTGTATATCTTCTACTGTGGTCAGACTATCCCCAGACTATCCTAAAAAACAAATGGTCATTAATTGTAGAGTACATTAAGGCATACCAGCAGGATAACAAAGTTATGAGATGAGTGAATATAAGCACATTAGAAAAGATAAGTTTTATTACAGTGGAATAATCTATTTTTAAAAAAGCAATTAAATGTTTACCTTTTGTCCATCTGGAGTCTAATTCTGATCTACAGTGCAAGGTAATATTTTGTTTTGATGGTTCATTACTTTACACAGAAAGTCCTTATTACCACTAAGTAGACCTATTTTGTTATCCTTGGAGGAAAATGCTTTTTATTTTTTAAAAGTTGTGATGATTGCTAAACATTTTAAAGTGAAAAGGGATAGTTGCTTGCATAAATCTTAGCAAGATTGGTAGCCATAAGCATGCCAATAAACTTTTATAGATCTGATAAAATGAACACTTTAAAAAGTCTTCAGAAATGTATTAGAAACAATCTGTAAAGCAAAATGAGTCACTTTTCCATCAGTGTTTTTAAGGTTCTAAAGTTTACTGTTATTGATAAAGCACATAAAAAAGTTAACTACTTCTGGAAAAGAAAAAAAAAGAAGTTAAACAGAAATTAGTATTTACTCAGTTCAAAATTTATATGTATGCAAAGCACAGTTTAAAAAATATATATACATGTTGTAGCATCATTTGCTTAACTTCAGAATAGTAAATTTATGAAACATCTGAATATCCTTGTGTATGGGATCCCTACATAAGCACTTGTCTGCTACCTGACCTTCAAGGAGTAGCTTCATATTCCTAGGATTCACTTTTTGCATCCTTCTTTTTATAATTCTACTTAAACTATTAAATCTGTGATAAACTACCTCTCATATAATGGTTCAACCTGTCCTTTTGGCTCCTATTTAAAACAGAAGCTTCAGCTATTGTATTCAATGGAGGATGCAACCTCTGGAGGTGCATATTGTGTGTCTCCCAGATCAGCCTATTGATCAGAAGGTAAGAGCTCTGCAAAAGAATTGCAGGTAACAGTAGTTACCCATTTAAACACATTCATCACTGTAAAGCTATTAGTATTCTTAGCTAGTGATCTTTGGGTGTATAAACTGGGAATAACAAGCAAGGATACAGCATGTAGTTTAGAGACATTTCTAAAGAAGAGAAACATGTCAGCTGATGGATTTTCATTCCTTTTTAGCACTTCAATTTTACATATATTTGTCATAACAGAATAGAATAAAATGATTATTTTTAATAATGCTTAGGGAAATAAAGGTTTTGTAATATCAGTACTGTTCTTGATTTTTTTTAAGAAGATAGCGAGTGAGATCACTATAACTATATAAAAAGGAAATATCCAAGTTTAATTCTCTAGACAGACCTAGTGTCTAGTATGCCACATTTTATAGTCATCAAATAATTGAGTGACATTTCCAAAAAATCTGATTATATGACAGTAAAAATAATCCCCATACTAAGATATTTTTTTCATGTATGAAGATTTTTGGAACAGATAAATGAAGATTAAGATTCAGTATTTGCATTTTTGCTTTGTGCGGCTTTGTATGTATACATGTGTTTCTGAATGTATAGATAGTGTATAAACATGTGCAATCAATATATTCAACTATTTTAATACACGAATTATAATTTTTGCATTCATATTTTATATTAATGTTAATATTTTAGTAAAATCCATACATATTGTCTGAATACAATTAGAAAGATAAATCTATGTAAAAAGATTCAAATAATTCATACTAAATTTTCACCAGTCTGCAGCTCTAAGAGGCTTTAAACCACTTTTTTCAATATGCTCATTTCCTTTAGAGCTCCTGCTGCTATTTAAAACCACTGTTCACTGATTCATTTATTTTTGAGGAAGCTATTTTTTCAGCTTTCAAGATTCCTAAGACCCTACATTGCAGTTCATCTTCGGACATATTAAGGTACATAATCAATTACAAGAAAATGGAACCTTTGTATTTCACTTGAAAATGCATTTTGCCTGTTCTTTAGTTTTTGCATTATGTGAAAGAACCATTATTGAACATGTTAGTAGTATCACATGTTAATCAAAATGTATGTAATATCTTTTTAGTACAAACAAACTACAGAACATTTATATGCTTCCAAGAAATTATTTAATTTACTGACACTTGTGTTTTTACAACCAATTTTTTTTCTGCTCATTTCCTTTTTTTTTTTTTTTTTCTGACATGACAATCCAAAATGTTTTAGCATTTCTTTCTCTTAATTAAATTGGATTTTTGGCTCCAAACCTATTCCTTTTAATATTAATGGAGAAGAGTAAGCCTTACAGCTTACACATTTTTTCCAATCAACATGTCAGCCATTATATTCTAACTGTAACAAAGGATACCACAGTCTGAAACTTAATATACCGAAAGGCTCCAAAAGCTACCCTTGAAGAAACAAACTGAAACAAAAGAATTCTTCTTTTTTTCCTATTCTGTAATATTTGAAGGAGATTCCTCACTTCATATAACTGAGGGTTTAGGTTTTATTTATACAACTTCTGCCAACTTGGATGAGTACTTCAGAGTTGACAGATTTGTAGCTTTCAGTATTTGCTCATTTTGGTTGGATTTTGTGACTAATTAAAAATATATATATATAATTTCCCAGTTATTCAAAATGCATCTGAACTGTCTATGAACTATTCTGGAATTGCGTAACTGATAAAAAAAAAAAAAAATCTAAGCTGTCTACACACTGAGCTGCACAGGGTTACTTACCATCTGTAGCCTTCCAAAAAATCATGAAAAATCTTCTTTTCCATGAAACATATTTTTTCTTTAAACTATATCTCCAGATATACATTGGTAGAAAATAATGGCAGAGTTAACACAATATTTACTCGTTCTACCACCAATCCTTGTCTAGATGACATTAGAGTATAACAGCATAACAATCCTGCCTAGGTGATACAGGATATAATACATTTTTCTATAATACATTTTTATTTTTTATTTTTCTTTCCATTGATTCCAGAGCCCATAGAAAAATATAAGATATTTTAACAAACTGAAATATATATAAAGACTTTTTGGTGGTGGTGGTGGTGCTTTTTTTTTTTTTTTTGTGACACCAGTCACTGTTTAAAATCCTTGACATAGATCTCATTTAAGTAATTGAATTCTGGTCTGAGCTCTGCTAATTCCAGCTAAGGAAGTCACATATTTGAATTAACTTAAAACAGTTCCCAAAGGAAGGCTGGATTCTTGACTAATGTGGTATGTCTCACCACTTCTGAGAACATTTTGGACTCGGGCTAAACTAGCTGACCACTTTATACAGTGGCTGCTCTCTCAAACTGAAGGAAATTGTTATATCATTTTCTATATTGCCCCTTGGTTGGGGGGGGAATTTTTATAGTAGTACTCAAACATGATTTGTGAATTGCCTTCAAATGCCAATTAAATTCCTTTTATTATACAAAAAGATTTGCTTATCATAATATATGTATATTTAAACCTGCTTGCTTTCAGTGGCTTCTATAATGAACAATTCTCATACTTCTTAGCTTGTCTTTAAAAAAAATAAGGAAAATATGCCAATTTAATTCTATAAATATTAAATTTATAGGTGAAGTCCATAAAAAACAGCAAAATATTTGAAGGAGGGAATGAAGAAGACAAAATATGGATACAAAATTATATTTCCTCTTAAAGTTGAAGACACATTACCATTTTGAAACAGCTGATTTCAAGATCAACAAGTTTACCTTTACTGGTCGTATTCACCATATGTAGCCTTTGTAAAAAAGATGAAAGAAATTAATTGAACTGGTTGTAAAACTTTAGTTCTGAAGTCTATGTACTTTTGTTAAAAGACTTGTTAAAAGAGTAGTCCAAGGTAGCTACTGCTGTTTCTGAAGTAAAAAATTGATTCAGGTGGTAAAGCAGAATGCTTAGAAGACTTGAGTTTGTCTCAATTCTTTAGATTTTAGGCAAATGAATAAAACTTAAACAGAAGGCACTCTACAGGGTTGGTTTCTTTTTTTTTTTTTTTTTTTCTCAAGCAGATGGAGATATAATAACTTAGTCTACAAGATGTGAACAGACAGCTTGCTGGAATATATCCACTGTTGAATCTCCATCAAACACTCTTGAAGTACAGAAATAGGATTTGTCAAGGAATTATCAGCATAAAGCAGCAATAAATCTGTATGTTGTCTGCATAACAATGATATTTTAAGCCATTTTAGGTATTAACGTCAGTGTAACCACAGATAGAAAGAAAGAATCTCAGAAGTAAAATTTTAAGGTGGATGCTAGGAGGAATTCATACAAATCCTGTTAATCATAATAAGCAGGATTTGTGTGCTTATCTCTTTATATACTGGGTTAATTTGTTACATAATACATAGAGATTTGCAGAGTAGAGACCTACCAACAGAATTAGACCTACTGCATAGGCACAGGTAATATTTATAGGAAGCCAGTTATAGTCTGACCATAGTACATCTATGCAATCCGGTTAATCTACACAAGCAGGATGTATTCTACACATCTGAAATATTTGCAGCAGCTTTACATCACACATACAGTGAGTTCAACATATCTGTACAATCATTTTATTTAGATCATAAGCAGCAGTCACTCAACCTGAAACTGAATAGATCTACTGGAAAAGAAAATAGCTATTCAACCTGACAAAACAGAATTACCATCCCAGCTTGATGAATTAGACTGATATGAAACTGAAAAATAAATTTGTGATCTAAAGGAAAACAAAAAAAAAAAGGGGGAAAGTAATATTCAGATGGAGTGTCTCTATCATGAACTGTCTGAAGTTACTGATTTTGCATAGTTGAAAAAAATACATGACAGAGATCTCACTGTAGCTCACTGCATAATGCTGATTTCAGAATAATTTTTTTGTCCATATTAAGATCTCCCAAATTTGGTTATTTATTACCAGTAAGCTGAAAGATATATTGGATAATTATATTTTCGGAATGAACAGTGAAGTAGAATTTTTAGATTTGCAACAGAAAAAGTTAGATGTGGATATTTTGTAAGCACTCCTGTGCTTATATAATGCATCATCCCTAAATGTTTTCATACTATGGGCTGGGGCTTGCTTCAATATTTAAAGAAGTTTGAAACAGTTGAACATTCTGAAGTTTTTCTTTCCTAAAAAAAAAAAATTAAAAAAAATGGTATCCATATTTTTCTTTGACCTAAATTAATAATTTTCTTTGAACTAAATTGACCATACTTTTATTTGACCTAAAAAATGTAATGCATATTTTTTTTCCTTGAGAAATATAGGTCATGAGATTACTTAGAAGACTCAGAATAGATACTAGCTACTACTGTATATATGCAATTCCAATTGTATCTAGATTAAATTAAGATTATGTTTTACTAGTCTGTTGAGATATTTATATACTCTGGTTAAGCATTTTCCTTTTCACAAGTTGCCTAAAATTTATATTTCAGTCATCATAAAATTTCATAGAAACTATGAATCAGAATGAACTCAAACACCTTCAGATCCCTACAATGTAGGTATCTTAAATTCTGATAATCACCCCAATGCAACTACCCCTACAGTCACACACACACACACACACACACAAAAAAAGCACTTCTCAAGAGTTATTTACCTTTCCTTTGTAGAATACGCTTACATATTAATGCTGGGAAGAAGTGAGTCATACCTGGAAGTGTTTCCTTCTATCTAATGGATATAAAACAAGTAAAAATGCTAAGTAGATATCTAAAGTTAGGAAGTGAACTCTGTCTTCTCTCTTGTTTGCTTGCTTGTTTGATTGTTTTCAAATAATATTATCTAAAAACTTATTTAACTTCAAGAAAGAAGAAAATTAGGCAGTTGTATCCATAGTTGGAAAATCCACAGAAATTCAGAGATCATTACCAAATTTCCTATTAGAATAGCCAATTCTGTCCTGTTGCAACCTTCACCGCAGCATGTAGTTACTGTTTATTCATATTGCCTTAAATTGTCTTCCTCAGCAGTTTCTAACCTCTCTGTTTCACTGAGCATGTTCTGCCTAATGTCAACAGCATGTTCTTGAGAACTTTGTGATCCTGTTTATTAATATGTAGAAAAATATATATAATATTTTTGGTAATAACAGAAATTTGGAAAATACCAGGAAACCTCTGATCCTCTTCAGGGAATAAATTAATAAAAGTCCTGGACAGAGTACTTTTGTGGTTACTGGTTAGGGTTTCTATACATATATATATATTGCTTTTACCTAGAACTATGTTAATAGTTTAAATGTTAATGTTTAATGAAAAAAGTAATATTTGTGAGTGATATCGATAACATACTATTCTAGTCAAAGGGTTTCATCTCTAACATATTACTAAATCACATTTTATTTTATTTTATTTTATTTATTATTTTATTTATTTTATATTTTTTATTTTATTTTATTTTATTTTATTTTATTTTATTTTATTTTATTTATTTTCCTTGAGCATACATGGATATTCCAGAACCTACAATATACTTAACTTGCATTAGAGGATTGGACCAACTGACTCTGCCTTATATCTTATCTAAACCATTTTAGATTTTGAGGTTTCAGAATATCATTTAGTTTCTTGTATTTTTTTTCAGGGAAGATTAATTCTAAACCATTAAAATGCTGTTATTTTAGTATTTAATAGAAATTTTGTATGTTTGTTTATTTGTTTGTCTTCAGTAAAACACTACTTGTTAAGGAATATATCATTTATCTCAATAGGGACAATCACAGAATCTGTAGAACTATTCAGACTATTGAGAAAGAACAATTGTTTGTTCCTTACACAAGAAGCTTCCAATATTCATCATAATCATCAAATGTAAAATTCATACTGATCTACTAACTTGAAATTATACATCTATACTGGTATCCAGGGTTGTCTGATGAAGATGAAAGAGAGACTCATTAGAATAATATATGATCTTCTAAAAATCTCTTAGGTTATTAGATTATTTTAGAAAAAAAGTTTTTGTAATGAACACATTCATTTAAAAAAATACTTTTCACCTATATAGATTTAACATTTCTAAACAAAAAGTCTTTGTTTTAATATTCTTCATACATTTTCAAGGTATTAAATTACCCTGGCTTACAGATTGTGAAGGAATGGTTATTGGTTTTGGCAAAATGGCAAATGGTTTTGGCAAAACAAAATGCCTAATATGGAGATGCTATCACTGGAAATACTTAAGTATAGTCAGTGAGGTATTCAATACTTTTAGAAAATGTATGAAGTGGTTTCTTGAGATACCTTTCAGCTTCAAAGTCCTATTATGTCTTCAATTGTATTTATTCTAGATTAGAGCTGTTAGTGTGGAATTGATGTGAAACTACCAGAAACTACAAGACTCATTGACTAATATCACAAACCAGATTTGAGCTCAGGTATTTTGTGGATGGATAAAAGTTCATAAAACACTTACACTGTATTGTCCTTAATTGAATCTGGATTGAGGTAACTGCACCTTTCTACATAAATATGTCTAAATTAAGTGACAGATAACATTGTTACTGAATTTCTTTGCTCCAGGAAGTTGAACACATAAATAGGGAAATAGGATAAAATAAGTGACTTAGAAAATTTATTATCCCACATTTAATGATATGGATGAAAGGGAGAGAAAGAGCTTCTCTTAGCAGTTAGAATGCCAAAAAGGGAACAGGAACTGCTGTTCTTTCCATGACAGCAAATAACAGCATTTTCCACTTTCTTTCTCTTATCAGGCTACTACATGGCATATTGTCCCTTCACCAGAGTCAAATGGTTTTATAGATTAAGTTGAGAAGTGGACAGAACTTCAATAACAAATCATTTCCAAACAGCAATTTCTCTTTTTCATTATCAGTGGCATACACTTGATTGACAGCATCCATCGCAACATAAGTACGTTTCCAGAGTTTGTATGCTGTTCTCAGTACAATGCATACGCACAACCTCTAAAGACTGAGACAATGTGAGGACAGGAGTCTTATTTGGTTTCTTATTTTATTGAACAGTTTATCTGTCATAACTGTAAGCTTTGCACCTGCACCATTCACAGTATTGCCTGTCAAATATCAATTATCTACACCTGAAGATTCAGCTAATATACCTCTTGCTGGCTTTAGATGTTAATTCTCTTAAGTGTTATGTTCTGAGCCTATCAAATACTTTTTTTTTTTTTTTTTTTTTTTAGTTCAGCAAGTACTTAATACTACTCATTTAAACCTAGTAAAATAATTTAACTAAGAATAGAATCATAGAATCATTTAGATTGTAAAAAAACTCTGGGAACATCAAGTCCAACCATAAGTATTATTTAGCATTATTAGTACTGTTAAGTTAATTGATAATTGACCTGCGCCAATCTAGTGTTTTTTTCAATACCATGCACAAACGTGTGTTTGGGGTGGGGTATAAACAAATCAAAATAGAAAATTACATCTCAGCGACATGTCCACAAGAAAACACTTATCTGATGTTGCATTCTGCCTACCAGAATTCAAACCTGGCAAAACTGAGTAATAATTTATTTTTCTTAGTCTTCTATTTTTTTAAGTTTAAAAATAAAGTCTGCTTGCATGAAATAGAATTAAAAATAAAAAAATAAAAATAAAACAAAATAAAAATAAAAATAAATAAAAATAAAAGAAGCATGACATGATTTATGTAATCATACATTCTTGTACTGAACCAAGAACCCTACTGAAAAGTGTTTTATTCTTAAATTTATCTGTTACCTATAGAAGAAAATGTTGTTAATAAAATCCTGTCCCTGCCTTTGTCTTAAAGTATGATATACTCTTTTCCAAGATGGTCAGTGAGAAATTCCGCATTTCAGGTAAAATTTCAGCCTAGCATTTTTATTTTTTTTTTCCATAATGGCATGTAGAATCACCTCATTTACAATGTTTATATTTTATTTTTGAATAATTAGGTGATGGTAAATACTACCTTACATTGCTGATCTCTAAAATATATATATATATATATATATATATATATATAAAGAAATAGAAAATATCCCCAAAACTACTCCTGTAAAAGTAAAGACTTATAAGTCTTTATAAGAAGACTTCATCTGAAACACTTAGCATACTTTGACCATAGCTCTTTGAGAAAGAGTGCATTGGAGAAAATCAAGTTGACTACAATTTGACCTAGAAAACATAGTCATCATGAATCACTGGAAGATGTGGTTTTGTTGAGTTTAAAAGTAACTGATAAAATTAACTTCAAATACATGAATAAGAGTTGTCAATAGAAAGGAATTAAAGGTTCTTCATGGAAAACAGAGAAAATGAGGAGGATATGTTTATGAGGAGGATATGTTTGTTCATGTAAAACAGAGGACTTTGAAACTAAAAATAAGAGTAAAACTTTATGTATATGGAAATACATGTCATCATTAATCATTTTGTACTAGATCTCTTTATTTTCTGAGGTTTTCTTTCTCTAGGCATAGTAGTTCAGAGGCTGGTATTTGGCTTCACAAGTGATAAAAGTGATTAGACTTACCTTTCTTGAACAGTTTTGGGACTATCAAAAAAAATTGTGTGAAAAGATGAAATTTTTCCTTTTCTTAATCTAAATAGTCTCATGATATTAATAAACAGTTTAAAGTAGAATTCTTTTGACATTCAGGCTAAAACATCCCAGCTGCATAGTACCAATCAAAAGAATAAACTTGTCTTCATAATCTAGCATTGAAAGAATTATCTTTCAGAAACTGTAGCAAACAGTTAAATCTTACACTTATTAATCCAACTGGATTCCGGCTATCCTAGGCTATTACGGGTTGCAAGTCTTAGACCAATTATTCTGCAGTAGACATTTCAAAATGATGGTTTAACATTTAATTTCTGAAAAGGTAGGGGAAAAAAAAATCTTGTACATTTCTAGATCATATTCTCTGTAGATCAAATAGTCTGGAGCATTGTTATGTAGTTAACACATTTCTTAACACACCTTTGTGAAGACATAATTAGCAAGAGAAAAATCTGATGTAAGTTCCTTACCTCTGTTCATCTGGAAAGGTGCCTGTGACAAAATACACGCTTCCATCCACTTATTCTTCTACCTATCATAACTAATGACTGCAAATGCAGAATAAGATTTTGAAAGAAACAAAGAAACAAAAACAAACAAACAAACAAAAAATATCCCTAATCTCTTTAACATTTGTGTAAATTTTTATTTTAGCATTGAGTAAAAATTAAATATATGCTTAAGTGACATATTATCCTAAGGACTAAAAGAGGAACCCTGAGAAATGTTAGTGATGCTTCCTAATTAATTTCTAACTCTATCATTTTCACTATATTTTCATTATAAGGTATATTTTCACTATTTTCACTATATGCAAAACAAGATCTTTCAGCAGGATTCTGTAAAAGTGAAAAGGAAAAACACTGAAGTGAAAGTGATCGACAACTGCACATTAAACTCAATTTATAAAACCAAATATGCAAGACTATCTCAGAGGACATGCACATTCATTCAAGCTTTGAAAAGTGCATTTCTCAACTAAAGTACTTTAACTACATATTCCATCCTCCAACAACGTTTAAATACCGCCCATAAAAATGTATATGATTTTCAATGAATTGATAAGAATATAGCTGTGCAACAGTGCATAACATATCG
This sequence comes from Cygnus olor, assembly GCF_009769625.2. Taxonomy (NCBI): domain Eukaryota; kingdom Metazoa; phylum Chordata; class Aves; order Anseriformes; family Anatidae; genus Cygnus; species Cygnus olor. The sequence continues at coordinate 18,906,656 of NC_049169.1, read as the reverse complement.
TAACCCTGTATTCATCATTTTAGGATGTGTTAGGCCAAAAAAGCAATGCAGTTTTATTGGCAAGCATTCTATGATCTATATTTAATGGCTAACAGATTTCTGAATTAACTAGACCAGTTGTACAAAGCAAGTGATCTCATATTGTAAAAGGTTTCCTCATGATAGATGTGTTTAATTCCTTTTAGATATGAAAATTAGATCTGAAAAGGTCATGGAAATGCTTACACATAGCATAATCAGGTAATTAAGTCAGATAATTCAGATCATCTTTAAGTGATTAAAATTCATACTAGTGACACCTGATTAAAATAAATATTTTTTGAATTCTACATAACTGCTTTTTATAGTGAGACAGCTAGCTCAGTGGATGAGGAGAGAGCTGTAGGTATAATCTACCTTGATTTTAGCAAGGCATTTGAGCTGGTTTCTTGCAGTTTCCTTGCTAATTAGCTGCTAAGATATGGACTGAACAGATGAACAAGATCAACAGAAAACTGGCTAAAATTCTGAAGCCAAAGAGTGGTAGTTTATGGCTCGACATTGGACAAGTGGAGTTTCTTGGGGTCAGTACTGTCCCCACTACTGTTCAGTAGCTTTATGAACAAACTAGATGTCAGGACTGAATGCACTCTCACCATAGTTGTGGATGACATGAAACTGGCAAGAGATGTAGATAAGACTGGAGGGAAGAGCCACCCTTTCAGGATGATCTCAGCAGGCAGGAAGATCGGCCAGCAAGAACTGCATGATGTTTAACAAAAATAGATGTGAAATCCTGTACCCAGAACAGAATAATTACAAACTCTGTAATTACAGGCTAAGGACTGATGGCTGGGGAGTACTTACAGGTTAGGGACTTTTGGCTGCACTAAAAAGTCCCTGGGAGTCCTAGGGGACAGCAAGCTCAACATAAGCCAGTAGTGTGGCCTGGCAGCAAAGAAGGGGTGTCCAGGGTGTCATCAGAAAGACTGTAGAAAGCTTCCAGGATGTCATCAGAAACACTGTAGTCAGTGGATTGTATGATATGATTATTCTACACTATTTAGCACTTGGTATGTCACCCTTAGAAAAAGTGTCCTGTTCTGAACTCCAGTGTTCTGATCTTCCCAGTTCAAATGAGATACTGAAAAACTGTAGAGGGTCTATCAGAGGGATACCAAGATGATGAGGTGGTGCTTGACTTATGGGAAAATAATAATAATAATAACAACAACAATAATAACAACAACAATAATAACTTTTTTTTTTTTTGAGTTTTTGAGGAATTGAGTTTATTCAGCCTTGAGAACAGATGACTCAGGGCTGACAGGGTATGTGTGAGGGGAGAGTGTGGAACCACATTCAACCATGCTGTTCCATTATGTTAAAAGTCCAGAGAAGATGGGATTACTATCTTCATAAGGATGCACGGTAACAGAACAAGAGGCAATGGGAAAAAGCTGCCTTAGGGGAAATTACATACGTAAGAAAAAAATTATTGATTTTGAGAACAATTAACAACAATGAACAATGTTCTGCCTGAAGAAGTGATAGCACCTGACTCACTGGAAATATTCAAGACTCAACCTGACAAGGCCCCAGGACCCTGGAAAATCTGAGTCCTTGCTGGTTGAATCAGATGAGCTATGAAGGTCTATTTCAACCTAGACTTTTTACGATTAATGAATAATATACACAGGTATCTGTTTTTAGATGGTGTGTGTTTAAAGATTAAATATTTCTCTGTTCACGAGTATGATTTTTTTTTTCTGATCCATACAGCCACACTAACCTAGAAATTAACATAAATTCTTTTTGGCCCTTAGCACTAACCAGAGTTTAAAATTCTCTACTGTGAATTACAAAATTCATTTTAAGCAAAATTAATCATGGAATATCCCCACTTGGAAGGGACCCACAAGAATCATTGAGACCAGCTCCTGGCTCCACACAGGACCATGTACTATGCATTAGAAAAATATTAAATGTGATAATGAAGTGCAGCCACAAAAATAAGTTCTTTGCTTCTTTATGTCTTCTATCATGAACTATTTATACTTTTCAGATGTTCTTTATTATTTCCTCATTCCTCTTTTTTTTTTTTTATCATTTATTTAATTAAACTATCAGAGTTAAAAGTTCTATGCTACAGACAATATTCTGTGCAAGGACCATGTCTAAGTTCTTGCAAAATGCAATATAATAACAATACTGTAAAAAAATATTGATCTATCTCGTATATCCTGGAGAATTATTTTTGAATGCAATTTCACAATAGAGTCACAGATTTAAGTTTGTATGAAATCAAGATCATTTAGTCTACTTTATGCAGGTCCTGGTTTCTTAGATAAGGTTGCTCAGGTTTAGTCAAGTTTTAAATATCTCAAAGGACAGACATTTCACAGCTTCTCTTGGTCACCTGTCGCATTGTTTGATCACCCCATTTTGACTTCTTTTTCTTTATATATAGTTTAAATTTCCTTTGTTGCAACTTGTGCCATTGCATATTTTCCTGTTATTGCACTTCCAATAAATGTGGTTATGTTAACTAGACACTGGTTAAGTGTTTGAAAACAACAAAAAGTTTTTCCTCTAACCTTCTCTTCTTAAGGCTGAATAAAGTCAACCTTCTTTGAGCCTCTCCCTGTACATCATGTGCACCAAACTCCTAAGCATGTTAGTAACCCTCCACTGGACTCATTCCAGTTTGTTACTGCCTTCTCACACTGGGGAGCCCATACAGGGACACAGTACCCCAAATATGACCTTGAAAATGCCAAATAAAGGGGAAGAATCACATCCTTTGACTTGTTGGCTAAGTTATACTTAAACAGCTTTGATTCGCCCTTAGTAAACTTGTTCTGGTGCTCCCCAGCCACCATGGGCCTGGTCATGGTATCCAAGAATATTTTCTCCATAATATTCCCAGAGACTGAAATAAAGCTGCCTATCTTGTAGTTACCTGGATCCTCCTTCTTGCTCTTCTACAAGATGGATTTGCTATTTTTGCACCCATCAAGACCTCCCCTGTTAACAGTGACCTTCCAAGGCTGATAGAGAGCAGTCACACAGTGATATTGACCAGCTCCTTAAGAAACCTTATATACATGTCATCTGAGCTATGAATGTCTGTACATCCACTTTACTTACATGGCACATCTTTCTCTGCTGTAGGTAATGTGTCATTCCTTCACCACTTCATTGCTTCATAGTCTTTTATACTCAAACTATGTTTCTGTATTTCTCTGGGTACTCCATATCTGCTTCTGTTTTCTGTGCTCTTCCTTTCTGCCTCTGATTTTAGTCAGGAATTCCTTGTTTATCCATGTTGCCTTCTGCTATTCCTGCTCAACTGGCTGCACATTACAATGGACCATTCTGTGTTTTGAGGAGGTGGAAGGCTCTTTTAGGTCTGTCTAACTTGGGATACTTCCAAGCAGAGATCACTGAACCAGATCAGATCTTCTTTTTTGTAGTTCAGGGTTTGTATCTTATTATTTGTCTACGAGACTTTAAAATCTACTGGCTCATGATTGAAGCTTCTAAGGCTGTCATTGGTTTTCTTATCCTTGATCAGTTCTTCCTTGTTCCTGAGTAAAAATTCAGTGAAAGTCCACTACTAGTCACTTTCAAACATCTAACAGTTTGAAGTACATGTGAATCATTGACTTAAGAAATATACATATCTAATGCCTGATTAAAATTTCTTTATAGAAGGCAGTGGTGAGGTGTTGGTAGCAGGAGGGCTGTAGATGTGGCCACTATCAGAAGAAACACAGGCTGTCCCCATGCTGGACATAGCCATTTTCAGCTGGATCCAACGGACCCACTGGAGGACGCAGCTGAGCCCCAAGTGCCTTCTTCCCCCAAGCAGCGCAGGGGAATGGGGGAATGGCGGTTGTGGTCACTGCTTAATGCTTCGTCTCTGCAAGAGCACTCTCTGCCCCTTCTCCAGCATGGGGTCCCTCCCACGGGATGCCGCCCTTCCTGAACTGATCCTGCATGGGCTGCCCACAGGCAGCAGCTCTTCAAGAACTGCTCCAATATGGGTCTGTACCATGGGGTTCATCCATCAGGAGCAAACTGCTCCAGCACAGGTCCCCCACAGGCAGCAGCTCCCCCAGACCCCCTGCTCCTGCATGGGCTCCTCTCCACGGGCTGCAGCTCTGGCCCAAGGCCTGCTCCTGTGGGGGCTACCATGGGCCATAGCCTCCTCCAGGCCACATCCACCTGCTCCACCGGGGGCTCCTCATCTGCTCTGTGTGAGACCCATGGGCTGCAGGGGGACAGCCTGCTCCACCAGGGGCCTCTCCACAGGCCGCAGGGGAACTAGTGCTGCGTGCCTGGAGCACCTCCTGCCCTCCTTCTGTGCTGACCTTGGGGTCTCTGCAGGTTAGTTGGTTCTCACTCTTCTCTCTCAGCTGTTATTGTGCAACATTTTTTTTTTCCCTTTCTTAAATCTGCTCTCACAGAGGCTAAAACAACATCACTCATTGACTTGTCTCTGGTTAGTGGCAGGTCCCTTTTGGAGCTGGCTGGAACTGCCTCTTATCTAACATGGGGCAGCTTCTGGACAGTTCTCACAGAGGCCACCCCTGCAGCCCCCTGCTGCCAAGCCCTTACCATGTACATACTGAGAGAAACAATTCTTTAGACACCAAAGCCAAAGAATAAGGAGGTGGATGACATGTTGCAGGTGCCAGAGCAGCACACAGGAGGTGACCATACCCTGAAGGAAGGTGCAGCCTGTGAAAAGCGAGGGGCTCAAAACTGATCACAGTACTCGAAGTGTGGCCTCACCAGAGCAAAGTACACAGCGACAAACACCTCTCTGGTCCTGCTGGCTACACTATTCCTCATACAAGCAAGGATGCCGTTGGCCTTCTCGGCCACCTGGGCACACTGCTGGCTCATGTTCAGGTGAGCATCAATCAGCACCCCCAGATCCTTTTCCTCAGTACAGCTTTCCAGCCACTCTGCCCCAAGCCTGTAGCATGGCATGGGGTTGTTGTGGCCACAGTGCAGGACCTGGCACTTAGCTATGTCGAACCTCATCCCATTGGCCTCTGCCCATCAATTCAACCTGTTCAGATCCCTCTGCAGGGCCTTCCTACCATCAAGCAGCCTAACTTGGTGTCGTCTGCAAACTTACGGAGAGTGCACTCAGTTCCCTCACCTGAATCATCAATAAATTTATTAAAGAGGATGGGCCCCAACACTGACCCCTGGGGACCACTCGTATCCGGTCTCCAGCTGGATTTCACTCCATTCACCACCACTCTCCGGGCCCGGCCATCCAGGTATTTTTTAACGCAGCAAAGCATGTACCTTTCTTTTGACTCTAAGCCTTCACTTTGAAGGTCTTGTCTCCTTTAACTACAGTTACTTTCACATAGCTACATATGCCATTTGTACAAGTTTGTTTGTTTGTTTGTTTTTTCCATTTTATAGATGTTTTCAAGATGCCTTTTTATTGGGTTTTCTGGTGAAATCTAAGTTCAGTGAAAAAAAAATATCTTGAATTATTTTGGTAGAGATAAATAGTACAGAAAAGGAAATGTAAATACTACAGAAAAAGAAATGTAGTTCAGTTTAAATTTCCTTTTGAGCGTGTTACATATTTTTTTCTATAATTTTAAAATAGAGGTACAGTAAAAAATTATCCTTCCCCTAAATCTATACTGGTGTTACAGCTGAGATATGCTTAGTCCAAGATAGAAACTGACTACCTATTTATTCTTTTCTCCTTGCAGAGAAAGTTCTTTTCATGTACCTCTTTACTTCTCTTGCAGTTCTACAAACTCTTGAAAGCTTCATTCTAATATATGCAGAATACATTATTCCTTATGAGCATTATAACCACATCTTAGATATTTTCAAGATCTGCTCAACACTTTTTCCATGCTTTTTAACACTTTAATAAAAATAATTCCAGTGTCTCAGTATTGTGGGTAAATATCATTTTAGAGGCTTACAGAATAAATTCTGGGCTCAGAAAGCACTTGAAGCATTTCTTGACTTTAACCTGAGCCACATTACTCATCAAAAATTTATCCAGATTGTACATATCTTTATTTATGTTCAGGGATATTGGCTACGTTCCACATAAAATTGTCTCTTCTGTCTTTCCCTTTACTTTTGTTTTTCTATTTAACGTCTTCATGTCTTCAAGGGGCATTGAAAAGAAAACAAAAAGAAACACAAACACCAAAAAACAACCACAGAAAAACACAAGAAAATGAATGGAAGGAGTACAGTAGGTTGACCTACTGCAGAAACCTCTGATTGTTTGTTTGGTATGGGTAGAATTCACCTATCACTGTACAGAAAGCTTCATAGGAAATCATCTTTTTTCAGTTTGATAGTGTGGTTAGTGGAATGGGGTCTATATTTAACATGTTTCAAAAGGAAAAAAAGTTATATGTTTATCTAGTTGGGAGACTGTGTTAAATTGCACAGGTTCTGACAGACTGCACACCAGACCCTCAAAACCAGAAATTTAAAAAAAATACAGCCCAACATGTAAAATGTCTTTATCTACTTGCCAGCTAAATTGTGATAGATCCCAGTGGTGTGTGGGCTTATTTATTTATTTATATTCAAAGTATTTCTATATAATCAGAACCCAAGACACAAGTTTTGAGGGAAAACAGAAAAGGAAATTGTTTTGAACTCAACACCTAAATGACTCTCATCTATAACTGCTCTTTCACCTCTTCAAAATATTTCTTTTAGCGAAGGTTTTTGCCACTAACAAGCAATACACGTTAAACCAAAAAGTGGAAAATTTATTTTATAATGTTCAAAATATTTTAAAGGTAAAATATATTAATACAAAGTATGTTTCTCTCATTTTTTGGTTATGTATTGATTATGTACACAATGAAGAAAATTGTCCCTTGTGAATAATAAGAATCTAACATGTCTGCTGGACAATAAATATTTTTTAATATTTTTATTTACATTACCTTTCCTAAGCCAGGTTTCACATTTCATGCCTTGATGGCTTTAAAGTTGTTTATTTTTCTTATCACAGGGGAACATGCTGAGAATTCCTGTCACTTATCTGTCCTCAAGGACGTGTGTACTGGACTTGTGCAAGTTTTTATAGAGGATAAAATGTCTTTGTTTCACACCACCAGAGAGCACTGTTGGATCATTAAGATTTGGCTTTTTTTTCTATCCAGACATTAGCTAAAATAATGAGAACCAAGGAGACAAATAAAACTTAACTAAATATTCTTTCTTACCACATGACAAATGTCACCAACACATAAGGCATAATAAATCCTTTTTTTTTTTTTATTGTTCTGCATTCTTTCAACATTCTTTTCTTTTAAAGTCCTGTTTTCTCAAGGTTCCAATTAGTGATACCGTTTCTACCATAAACTTTCATAAAATTTGTTTTACTCACCAGTCCAGTGGCACAGCTGTGAGCTGTATCACAGAACATCTATTAATATCACTTTTGCTTTCTCATTCTGGGAAAAAGAACCATCATCCCTTAATGTCTCAGTAAGTAATACTGTGCGATGCTGAGGTCTGTGCTTGTATTTTTGTACCTTACCAATGTGCCAATCAACATGAGCTAGCAGAAGCTACCATACTTTCAACTTTACAGGGGAGTAAAGAAAGGCAAACAAGTTCAACTAGGAAAAAGAAAAAACAACAAAAAAAGAGAGATGTCAAACAATGAATGATGAAACAGGTGGTAACTTGGTTTCCCAACAATTTTCTGCTAAAACCAAGATCTACAGTGAAGAACCTGAATTTTTGGTAGGTTAGAACAATATTCCAACATTTGGTGTGTCTAAGTATAGACATGTATGCCTATGGCTAGACGCACACAGCACACACATAGCATACTAATTTATTTAAAAATCTCTTAATTTTACAAAGAATCTAGGCACCTCTCTCTACACAGATGTTTAAATGATGCTTTTCTCTAAATTGACTGAGCATAGGTTTGATGCTTTTTTCATAATGAAAAATCTAACCACTAAAATTATTCAACCACTTGGTAGTTTTAGGATTTAGGATTTCAAGGCATTTTAAGATATATTTTTTTAGGATTTTTCAGAGATAGAGGATTATTTGAGGCCCTAACTTTTACTTAAATTTCTAACTTTTCATTTAGATTTAGGTGTCTATATGCATGTTTCTTTTGAAACTTGGTGATGAAACAATGTAAGAAAAGCTGAAATTAAAGTGCTTTTTTTAAACTAATTATGAGATTTCTACTGTATCAAAAATTAAAAAATAATATATATAATATATATAAAAAATAAATAATAAAATTAAAAAATATACCGAGAAAAAAAATTCTAGACAATGAAATGTGTTCTAGAAAAAAATGTCCACCTGAAAAATACATCTCATAATTTTTTACACCTAAATTTAATTACATGCATTATCATATTGAGGAATATTTTCTGAGAATTCTATTCTTCTTGTGCTACTAGGAGAAGACAATTAAATTAAAATGAACTAAAATGAACAATAAAAAATATCTTTATTCCATCCTTGATGATGTCTCATTTTTCCTAATTTTCATTTAAAAATAATAAAAGGAAATTATTCTGAAATTAATATATCATGATTAAGTGTTAACTAGAACATTCTTACCACATTGAGGCTCGGGTATTGCAATATATAACTATTCAAGCTATCACACAATAGCAGACAAATCCCTATTTTTTCTTGTTGCTGTTGTTGATTCCTCAGCATACTTTGTACTTAGAGTAAACTCTGGAATAGAATATAATGCAAGAACATCTTTCAGTGTTTCCAACATTCATGGTTAAACAATCTTTTCCTGTTGGTGCATCTGCAAAGTAAGCATTTTTCCTTCCTATCATTATTAAAATATAATGAGCTTTCTTCTGTTATCACAGCCAAGGCCAAGTTGATACAGATGCCACTGAAATTATTTGAGACTTTCCATTGGCTCTAGGATGATGAGAGAAAATATTTGTTAATTTTATGTCCCTCCACCAGGCTTTACTGAGAAAAAAAATGTGCATTGGAATTTTTGCTTGGGTAAGGACTTCAAAATATTTATATATTCAAATGAGAAGCAGGACAAATATGATAATCTTCTTAACCTGTTTTCTTGATTATTGCATTTGTCTGCTATTGCATTTTTTCATATCTATATGATACATTATTTATCCTCAGAATGCATTCTCACACTTTAAATAAAAATAAACTCAACAAATATGAAGAAAAATATTCTCTGTAAATAATACTTCCCTCTCATAAAATTGTTTTATATCTTTAACATAATTTTTGTAAAGATATTCTTATGGGAACATCTGAGAATTTGGAACGAGTGTGAAAGGAAGAAAAAATTGGGGGGGGGGGGGGATTTTTTTTTCCTTAATTTGATTATTCTGATTATTGATTATCAATGTTTTAGAGTTTCCGTGTAGCACAGTTGTATTTCAATCACAGTTGCTTTATGATATCAGTGTAATATCAGGGTAGCTGTTGTGACTTTAAGCAATTTACAAGTAATTGAGAAATTTAGTCCAAAGTAATTTCTATATGTACCCCAACTTGAGTAGTATTTGCTGCAATTCAAAGTTAGAAAAAAAAATTATCATGTTGTTTCTTCAGAAACATCACCCAACTATTCAGGAGACCTTCAGATCAGTAGTCATATTTCAGTTAAACAACATAACATCCTACACTACAGCTGCCGTAACATCATTAAGTCTAGTAAACTATTTTCACCAGATGACAGTGATTGTTACAAGTATGTCCCATTTCCATGATGCTAATCCTAAAGACAACATACATCCCCTGATAAAATTTGTTCAATTCATTGAAGTAATGGACTGTGTTCAAAAAGAGTTCAAATCTAAGTACCAAGGACCTTCTGCCATAGATTCTTCTTCATGTGTAACATGTGATTACAACATCTCTTCATGTTAGTAACACAGGTTTTAATATCCTCTCCTAGTATCTTGTTCCTTTTCCATTTAAGGCCCCATCTCTGTACTGTTACGGTATCCTATGGGGTTGATAAGGTTCTGTTATAATAACTTCTTTTTCCTTTCTGAAAATCCTTTTTCAGTGGTGGCATTGACATGAAAATTTCCTCCATATCACTTGTGAAAATCAAGTATTAAAAAGAATTTTAATAAGTGCAATCATATTTTAATCCAAACCCATTTTGAGTAAAGCTCTTTAATCAAAACTCTTTCACAATGCAGGAAAAAAATAGGACTAGATTTATGAACTTATTCAAATGACATGACAGTAAAAATAGGCCAGTGGGATGCAGAACTTTCTTATATAGACTTTTGTTTCCAACTCTATATTTTGCTTTGAAATTTTGCATTCATTGGACATTTGGAAAGTCTCTAAATTAACTTTTACTCAGTAAGCCACTTATACACATCATGACTGCAAAATCTACTAGCTTTAATAAAGTCCTTCCTTTTTGAAGGAATAAGGGCATGTATATTTTGTATTTGATGTTAAAGAGACAGCCCTTCTAATAAAGAAAACAACCACACTGACCCTTCTTAGACACCAAAGCCTCGTTGAAGTCAGCTGGAGAAGGTGGGGGTAGAAGGAGTACACCATTCTTTCTAAAACACTAAAACACTTTTCCCTACCTTTCTCTACTGCTGTTTTTCCTGTCAACTCTGTCATTTCTGTTTCTGCTACTATCTACACAAGAATAAACCTTATCTTTTTTAGAGATCTGTTAAATTAATTCATCTGGAAGAATTATGAATCATAAAGAACAGAGAAGTATATAGCCACTGTGAATAGAATGTCTAGAGTAAACAGAAGTTTAAAAGATAGTTATACAATAAAGATGTAAACATGTTAAAAATATTTTCTGTCCCTGCAGGAAGAAAGAAGACATTTATTACTATAGGTATTTAATGTCTTCTAATTTTACACAGTGAATAATTTAGTTATGGAAAGGCAGAAAATTTGCCATGACAAAAAAAAAAAATCACTTTCTGCAAATACCAAATAAATGAGCTGTAGTAGAGCAACTAAACAGTTCCATTCCTTAACTTCTCTTTTAAGTTAAAAATATTTTTCCTTCTAAATTTAAAGATACAACATTCTTACTCATAATACCCTTGCCTAGTGCAATGTATGCTTCTATAAGTTGGTATCAAGCTCCTGTAAGCTGCTGAGCAGCCTAGAGCAGGCTTACTAACCTAAAGAAAAATTCCACCTTCATGAAATAGCAAATTCATCTTACAGAGTAAGGTATATTAGAATAAATAGCTAAACAGTTTATAAACTCAATTCTATAGCTGGTTGAGTAAATATTCCTTTTGACTCCAGGTGAGGTCCCCTGCAGAAATATAATTTTCTACACAGCTAGAACAGAGTATAAACCTCCAATCACTCTTCATGGACTGCGTAAGGAATACACTTATGATTTATCTTAAACTTTTAATGAATTAGACTTACTTCCTACTCTGCATGGACTATGCCGTACTTGTATGCATAGTTGTGCCCTAGCCATAAGAATAGTTCAAGGGGTCCTTGAAAAAAATATTTTGCAAAATACTCCACAGTGTCATGTTTACTACTAAAAAGACATGAATAAAAAGTAAAATTTTAATTAGATAAATATTGCAGGAGAAACACTTTTAATGATTACCACTGATTACAACTATATATATATATATATTTTTTTTTTTTTGGACTGGTGGGCTGATAGTAACTGAAGAAAGTATTATTAAAATTGTTATATGAACATCCCTAATTTTCCAGTGAAAGTTCTAACTACCAAATTAATGACCATGGTGGCACTACTTTCACCACCACTCCCCCTCTTAACTCTTGTGCTGCTCCCATTAACTTAAATTCTGAGAAGAAGCTAGGCTGGCTACCTAAACTGGGATCAGAATTAAGCTTTCAGAAGCAGGCAAGTGTCTATCTACTCAAAAAAAAAAAAAAAAAAAAAAAAAAAAAAAAAAAAAAATCCATGCAAGGCTACGATCAGCCATCCAGGAAACTTTTAGGCTTAACAGACTTATCCAGGCAAAATCTATAAGAATTTAAAAAGGGTTGCTGCCGTATACCAAAGGCACAAAATACACTGTTGATGAGACTAAAGTAGCCAATATTTCATCTGTGCTTTTTAAAGTCTGTGTTCAGAAGTTTGTCATCATTATTTTAGAAAACATGATTTTTTATAATTTTTATGACTGTATATGTTCTGGATTCTAAGAAGGCCAACCTTATCCTGGGCTGCCTCAACAGAGGCGTGGCCAGCAGGGTGACGGAGGTGATTGTCCCCCTCTTCTCTGCCCTCCTGAGGTGTCACTTGGAGTACCGCATCCAGGTCTGAGGCCCCCAGCACAAGAAGGAGGTTAACCTGTTAGAGTGGGTCCAGAGGAGGGCCGTGAAGATGATCAGAGGGCTGGAGCACCTCTCCTGTGAAGAAAGGCTGAGATAACTGGGGATGTTCAGCCAAAGAAGAGAAGGCTCCAGGGTGACTTTATGGCACCTTTTCAATGCTTTATGGAGGCTTATAAAAAAGATGGAGAGTGACTTTTTACTGGGGCAGACAGTGATAGGACAAGCAGGAACAGGTTTAAACTAAAAGAGGGGAGATTTGGATTAGATGTTAGGAGGAAATTCCTCTCTCCGAGGGTGGTAATGCACTGAAACAGGTTGCCCATTGAAGCTGTGGATTCACTGTCCTTGGAAGTGTTCAAGACCAGGTTGGATGAGGCCCTGGGCAGCCTTATTTAGGGAGGCTGGAACTAGATGATCTTTAAGGTCCCTTCCAACCCAAGCCATTCCATGATTCATATGCTATGGACTATCCCTTTGGCGAGTCTGGGTCAGCTGTCCTGATTCTGTCTCCTCCGAGCTTCTTGTGCACCCTCAGCTTTCTTGCTGACAGGGCAGTATGAGAAGCTGAAAAGTCCTTGACTTGGTGTAAGCAGTGCTCTGCAAAAACTTAAACATCAGTGTTTTATCAGCATTATTTTCCTCCTAAATCCAAAACATGGCACATACCAGCACCTATCAAGAAAATTAACCCTATCACACCCAAAACCAGGACAATATTAAACAGCACCAGTCCCAAGACCGACCCCTGATGGATACCACTGATCACCAGCCTCCACCTGGTTATAGAGCCGTTGACCCCAACTCTCTGGATGCAACCATCCAGACAATTCCTTATCCATGTAATATTACACCCTTCAGATTCATACCTCTCCAGTTTAGAGATAGGGGTGTCATGTGGGACCATGTCAAATGACTTGCAGAAGTCCAGGTAGATGACAGCAGTCAGTCTTCCCCTGTTGACTGATGTAGTCACTCCAATATAGAAGGCCACGAGATTGGTCAGACACGATCTGCCTTTGGTGAAGCCCTGCTGGCTGTCTTGAATCACCTTGTCTTGCATGTGCCTTGACATTGCTTCGAGGAGGATCTATTCCATGATCTTCCTGGGCACAGAGGTGAGGCTCACCAATCTGTAGTTCCCTGGGTCCTCCTTTCTACCCTTTTTAAAAAATGGCAGGTTCCCTTTTTCCAGTCACCAATGTCTTCACCTGACTGCCATGACTTTTAAAATAGGATGGAGAGTGGCTTGGCAATCACATCAGCCAGTTCCCTTATGACCCTGGGATGCATGTCATCAGACACCATAGGCTTGTACGTGCTCAGTTTCATCGGGTGGTCTTGAACCTGCTCTTTGCTTACAGTGGGATGGACTTTTCTCCTCCAGCCCCTGTGCTAGAGGTTCAGGGACTCAAGAGACATGGTAAGGCTGATTGGCAGTGAAGAATGAGGCAAATAACTTGTTGAGTACCTCAGCCTCCTCCATGTCTGTTGCTACCAGTTCTCCCTTCTTGTTTATCAGAAGGGGTACACTCTCCTTGGCCTATAGATGAAAGTACCTATAGAATCCCTCCTTGTTATTCTCTGCATCCCTTGCTAAGCTCAGTTCCATCTGTGCCTCAGCCTTCCTGATCCAATCCCTGCTCGAGAAGATGGCACCCTTGGCTATTTTGGTGGCACAGGTTCTAACACAGGTGGTTGGTTGGTCCAATTTTATATGGTTGTCCTTTCCTGGGTCCTGACCATTACTCACACACTCTCCTTTTTCGAGCCCCAGAGCATCGTATCTGTTTTGTAGGGGCACTCTGGGGACAAGTGGGAGACTCCTGCTGCTCCAAGCTGAAATGAGGGTCCAGTTTCCTTTGTTTTGTGAGTGTGTCAAGTCCATCAGCTCAGGGTTGGAAATCAGCTTACCTTTCCCTTGCCAGGACTTAAGGCAGGGCTGTTGCTTAGCCCATGTCAGCGCACAATACCGTGCATCAATCTCTCACTTGGGTTCCTGGATGCTACACTGCCTGGTGCACCCCTCTCGCAACATGGCAACTTGCTGGAAAAGTTCATCCAGCTGGCTACGTTTGCACCCACAGCACCCACCTCTGCCTTCAGGGGACTTCCAGATTCAGGAGTTCCCTGGAACTGAGGGTCTGGGCAGCTCTTTCACAGAATCACAGAATCACAGAATGTTAGGGATAGGAAGGGACCTTGAAAGATCATCTAGTCCAATCCCCCTGCCGGAGCAGGAACACCTAAATCATGTCACACAGGAACGTGTCCAGGTGGGGCTTGAAAGTCTCTAGAGGAGACTCCACAACCCCCCTGGGCAGCCTCTTCCAGTGCTCTGTCACCCTTACCATAAAAAAGTTTTGTCTCATATTTAAGTGGAACCTCCTAAGTTCCAGCTTACACCCATTGCTCCTTGTCCTGTCATTGGGTGTCACCGAGAAGAGCCTGGCTCCATCCTCCTGACGCTCACCCTTTACATATTTACAGACATTAATAAGGTCACCCCTCAGTCTCCTCTTCTCCATGCTAAAGAGACCCAGCTCCTCCTCCCTTTCCTCATAAGGGAGATGCTCCACTCCCTTAATCACCCTCGTGGCTCTGCACTGGACTCTCTCAAGCAGTTCCCTGTCCTTCTTGTACTGAGAGGCCCAGAACTGGACGCAATATTCTAGATGTGGTCTCACTAGGGCAGAGTAGAGGGGGAGTAGAGGGGGAATCCTTTCAGACCTTGGGAGGTCTGTTTGGGTGTAGGTCTCTGCCTGGGCAGGTTGTTGCCCCTGCGTCTGGGTTCCAGGGTTCCAGCCTCATGCAGGCACTTGCAGCAGGTGGACATTATTTTTGTTTCAGTTGAAGGCTGCTTCTTGTTACTCTCAGAACAAAGTGGCTGCCTTCTGCCCTCCCTGCGCCAACTGCCACACAAACGGCCGTGCCACTGCCTGGACGCACCCTGCTTGGCCGTACTCCTAGGGGATGGTTTTGTACGTGTGGGGGCGGCTGCTGCTACTCCTGGGCCCGCCAAGCCTCATCAGCTGCTTTCATGAAGGCTGCTGGCTCCCAGCAGCCCTCTCCACTCCCTGTGGTTTCCTTGATGCAGAAAGACCTTTGCACACCACGATACCCCTGTGTGCTGCAGAACCAGAGCTGATTGCCTTGGCAAGTCAGTATCTCAGTATATGCATATTTTTCCATATTTCCAATATTTTTAACAGCTGAGCTATTCTTTTTTTTTTTTTTTTTCATTCATTCATTTTTTAAACATGAATATACAAAGGAAAGATAATATTTACCTTATTATATCACTCATCATTTCTTTCATATCCAAGATTCTTCTTTATCAATATTTATTTCCTAACAAAATTAAGTAGTTGTATCAGGCAGGTTTGATAAGTGTTGCAGTTATTGCAACTCATAAATAGGTATGGATAAATATATGATAAATACAACAAAAGCACATGGTTATTGTGTAATAAAGGTTCCAAATCTAGAATAAAGGCATCTGGCTTTTAATAAAGACATCATGACATGTCTGAACTTCATTAGGTACAATGCTTACTAAGACAGAGATCCTATGTACAGTTACATTCTTTCATACTTAAACATATATTAAATGTCCAAAATAATTCCTTAGTTGTCACTTTTGCCTGAATGAATAAAATGAGAATGTTGCCTTTTGGCTCTATTCCAAGGACACTTCACACACTGTATATAAATTTACTTGCAGCTCTTAGTAACAGTGATCTACATAGATTCAGGATCTGCTACACCCCTGTTGGAAAGGCTGCACTCAACCTAAATCAGAAATCATAATCATTTTTTGGGTATTTTGATACCTAAAAAGTAAATGGTATTTCAGGAACAAACTGATTAAAAAAATCTACACAACAGTTAACAAAGCTGTAAATGAATCTCCCCTTTATTAAATTCTAGGGAGTTTTAAAGCAACATCCATAATATTATATAATGATTCCATCACATTTTGTCATCACATCTTCATTAAGCTCTGTAGGATTGTGCAATGATAAAAATAAACAAGTACCTGAAATTAACAGAATCATAGAATGGTTTGGGTTGGAAGAGACCTTTAAGGATCATCTAGTTCCAACTCCCTTGTCATGTGCAGGGATACCTTCCATTAGATCTGGTTGCTCAAAGCCCCATCCAACCTGGCCTTGAGCACTTCCAGAGATGGGACATCCACAACTTCTATGGGCAACCTACTCCAGTGCCTCACCACCCACATAGTAAAGAATCTCTTTTGAATAGCTAATCTAAATCTCCCCTCTTTTAGTTTAAAGTCATTACCCCTTGTCCTGTCACTACATGCCCTGATAAAGAGTCTCTCTCCAGCTTTCCTGTAAGATCCCTTTAGGTACTGGAAGGCTGACATAAGGTCTCCCCAGAGCCTTCTCTTCTCCAGGGTGAACAACCCCAGCTCTCTCAGCTTTTCTTTATAGGAGAGGGCCTCCAGCCCTTTGATCATCCTTTTGGCCCTCCTCTGGACTCACTCCAAGACGTTCATGTTCTTCTTATGTTGGGAGACCCAGAGCTGAATGCAGTACTGTAGGTGGGGTGTCACGAGAGCAGAGTAGAGGTGAAGAATCATGTGCCTTGACCTGCTGGCCACGCTGCTTTTGATGCAGTCCAGTATACAGTTGGCTTTCTGGGCTGCAAGTGCACATTGCCTGTTCGTGTTGAGCTTCTCATCAAACACCATCACCAGCTCCTTCTCCTCAGGGCTGCTCTAAGCCTTTCTCCACCCAGCCCGTATTTGTGTTTAGGATTGCAGGACCTTTCATTTGGACTTGTTAAACTTCATGAGGTTTGCACATGCCCACCTCTCAAAACTGACAAGGTCCCTCTGCATGACATCCCTTCTCTCCAGCATGTTGACCATTGAATGTGACCAGCCAGCCAATTCCTTACCCACCAAGTGGTCCATCCATCAAATACACGTCTCTCCAATTTAGAGACAAGGATATCCTGGAGGACAGTGTCAAATGTTTTGCACAGCTCCAGGTAGATGATGTCAGTTACTCTTCCCCTGTCCACCAATGCCATAACCCCGTCATAGAAGGCCACCAGATTTCTCAGGCACGATCTACCCTGAGTGAAGCCATGTTGGCTGCCACCAATTACCTCCTTATATCAAGGTGATCTCCGATCACCCCTACAGGTACATGAAAAGGACTGAAATTATTTTTAAAAATAAACATATATGGCACAGATTTAATATATTGCTCTGGTCTAGGAAACAGAACATCTGCCTTTATGTCTGTACATCTGAGTCTGTTTTAATAGCACCCAGATCCACACAGCTTTACGCAGTGTGTAACAGCTGTAGGCTGTAGTGTTTAAAAGGCAAAAGGAGCTTAGTTACACATTTTTCAGTTAGTTACAGTGGCAACTGTCAACGTCCATTAAAAATATTGCCTTCAAAGGTACTAATTCTGTGCTACGCAGGCATTTGTTTTCATTTGGAGTTTGGGAGGGGGCTAGTTTGTAAAAGATAGTTTTCCTTTGTTCTTCAACTGATATTTTTTCTTAATTTCATTTCAAAACAAAAGCAAGTGAACAAACAGACCTGCATACTCTTTACAGACAAATGAAATAATTCATTTTGTTTTCAGAAGTTCTCTGAGCTGTTAAAAATAGAGGGTCTCTCATCAGGTGTTGGTATTCTGCAGGAACATAAGTCATGCTACCAAAACTGTACACTTGTGTGATTGGATGTGCGTCCACCAACTGGTCAAACACATTCCTTTTTATTTGACAGGCACATGCCCCTTCACCTGATGAAATATAAAAGTTGTCTCAGTTCACCTAATCCAACAGTTAAACTTTTGTTACATGGGAAAGTGTGTATCTCGTGTACGATAGAAACCCTTAATACGGTGCTGGAATGGAAGATGTACACTTGGTAACATCTTTCAGCAAAAATCTGTGTTCTCTTTCCTAAGAATGCAATAAAGAATAACTTCTAGACAGGATTAATAGAAGTTTTGCAGAATAATCTGGTTGTGGATTACTGGGGAAAAAAAAAGGCAAAATTCTTTTTGTTAGCTTCCCACAGGTAAGAGAGCATCATGGGTATACATTAGGATGAAACTTAGTTTCTGTTCAATTTTTGTAACAAATCCATAACCACAAAGATATTTATTTTAAAATATAATAAACAAGTAAGCAAATAGCACATTTTAAAACTGTGACAGAAGCTATGCAATGCAGTCCTGAAGCCTTCTAAAAAAAAAAAAAAAAAAAAAAAAAAAAAAAAAAGAGAGAGAGAACTTTTAAACAAGTTTTACAATGTCCTGTCAAAATGATAGCACACTACCAGTAGCACAGTACTGAAGAAGAAAACTTCTGGTCATTAGGGAATGCCAAAACCACCGTAATTCTGAGCTTTGTGTATTTATCTTGAAATGTATGGGATCAACATCTGTTCCAATACAATAAATAAATAAACAAAACAAACATAAAGAAGGAATGAACTATTCCTTGCTTCCTATATAATCCTGCTTTTGGTTATATAAATTGGTACAGAACTCTTTGATATCCATGTGCAAAGCATACAGAAGATATGAAGATATTCATATGATACATGAATAGTGGTAAAATATGATCCACAAATTGGAATGGTAAATTAGAAGTAGGTTTACATTTACTGAGAGAATTATATCTTTTGGGGATATTTCTTTATACAGAAGAATGACTTCATGGCTTTAGCCAGAATTGAAAATAGAAAAGAGCCTTTGATATTCTCTTCTGGGTCACCTTGTTTTCTTCTTCTTTTTTTTTTTTTTTTTTTTTTTTTTTCATCTCCACTGGCTTTACTAACTAACATCTGAGTCTTGCTTTAAGCTTGCTGATTGCATTGAGTTTGTATTTGCTATGCAATAAGCTGGCACTAAGAAGGATTTTGATCTTTAATCTGGTTCAAGGGATTCTAAGCAGCTATGACTACAGCCATAGGCAACACATGCTCTAAATGAGATTGAAGGACAAATTAAAATAAATAATGTTTGAGTAAATCACATTGTCCTGGTTAAATGCATTTAACAATTTCATTTTCCCTTGCAAAGCAGGTTTTTAAGAAATTAACAAGTGCTTTACTTTTTGATGTAAGCACCATGAATCTTTTTTCCACCCTGGAAAGCTAATGTCATTAAAGTTGTCTCTCCTCCTTGTATTACAATAGCTTCAAAGCTTTTGGATAGAGAGCTAGAGAGAAGTCAGAGATCTGTAAAATATATTGCTATATTTATTGCCAAAGGCAAAACATAGTAAATTGGCCAAGGCTTTCTTAACAATCATAGTTCACTTGAGTAATGATGTTTTAGGCCTTTTGACTAACAGTAGATCCTGCAGACAGACAATAGCAAATTTATATAGTTTGCATTTTTCTAAGAAATAAAGACTAGTAATGAACTAGTTAAAGAAAGAACACCAAAAACAGGTTAATTTGATCCAGTTATTTTAGTAATCTTCCACCTGCCAATATCTACATTTCTTCAGTAACATTTTTATGATGTATTTTTATGCATATGTATATTTTATGTATATATACATAATATATATATACATAATACATATACACAATATGTATATTATATACATATACATATTTATACATATACATAATATGTATATTTTATGTATATGTATATTTTATGATGTATATTTACAGAAAAATGAATAAGTTACTGAAAAGGTTGTCCAACATTATAATAAGAGGAAAAACTACAAAAGATAACACATATGATTTTGAAAATATTACTCTAAGAAGCAAATTAGTAGAATAACTAGGATTTGTCAGAAGATTATCTAGGCTAGCCAGGTAAAGTGTCTTATCATTTATCTTGTGGCAATGTAGCCCTGTTTGACTGGATGTCCAGAGAGAGAAGAAAGAAACAAAAAAACAAAAACAAAAACAAAAACAAAAAACAACCCTCTGAAAAAGATATCACAGCACCTTGGAACGTACCCTATTAAGTTCATCATTTACTTCAGTTATACTTTAAAATAATACAAATCAAAATATTTAATTCTGTATGTGTATATGAATGTATGTGAAAATCTCTTCCTTCTGTATGTGAATATGCTTATATATGAATATATATGAACATATGAATATGTTCAATGTCTATAAATACAATATGTCAAAGCAGCATATGCACAGGTTTAGAAAGGAAGAATAATTTCAGAGTAATACCTAAATGATCTTTTCTGACTTCTACCTTTTTTACTGTTTAAATTCATAGTTCTGGGGAAAAATCCATACCATTTTTGAAACAACTTGTTGCCCTTACAGAATTCAGGATAAAGTCCTGAGGACTTTTGCATTATTGCTAAAACATGTGGTGATTCCAACAAGGTTAATATTCTATCCATTTTGGATTAGGAGTAATTCAATCCCTATTTATTTCATCCAGCATTATTTCTCCATGTTTCGGTATTTCCTTTCCACTACGAATCATTTTTCATGTAAACTCCTCACATTTAATATGGAAAGACCTTGACCTAATTTGACCCTATAGTACCAGTGCTCAGAGAACTCTAGTAGTTGGGATGTTCACTATCTGCTAATAGTCAAAGTCCTTGTTCAAACACAGGCTTACATTGCTGTTTATGTACCATTCCCCCTTCCTCCTCCCCATCCCTCAACAACTTCTGGAGATCTTGTTGCAGGAATGATTGTGTCTTGTCACACAACTGTAAACCTATACATTTTTTTTACCTATAACTGAAAAGAAGTCTTTAGGCTTATTGAAGTTGTACTCTTCTTCAGTCGTGCCCCATGTGGGATGCCGTGTATTCTCACACTGCTGTTTTGAAAAGAAATAGGATAAAAATAGGATTAAAGCTGTTTAAGTTCTTCCATTATGGAACCCAGTACTGATTTTTTTTTTCACATTCTGTTACCATATATTCAGCTGATAACTACAATATTAATCATGAAGACACTGATTTTTTTGTCTCTTTTACAATTCCAAAATCACAGAATCACAGAATTGTAGGGGTTGGGAGGGATCTCAAGAGATCATCAGGTCCAACCCCCCTGCCAAAGCAGGTTCCCTAGAGCAGGTTGCCCAGACAGGCGTCCAAATGGGCCTTGAATATCTCCAGAGAAGGAGACTCCACAACCACCCTGGGCAGCCTGTTCCAGTGCTCCGTCACCCTCACCATGAAGAACTTCTTTCACATGTTGGTGCAGAACTTCTTGTGCTCCACTTTTTTGGCCATTTTCCCTTGTCCTGTCCCCACAAACCACTGAGAAGAGGTTGGCCAAATCCCTCTGTCTCCCACACTTAAGGTATTTGTAAATATTGGTAAGATCCCCTCTCAGTCTTCCCTTCTCAAGGCTGAACAGACCCAGGTCTCTCAGTCTTTCCTCATAGGGAAGATGCTCCAAGCCCCATATAATATATGTGGCCCTCTGCTGGACTCTTTCCAGGAGATCCCTGTCTTTTTTTTTTTGTACCAGGGAGCCCAGAACTGGGCACAATACTCCAGGTGAGGCCTGACCAGGGCAAAAAAATGAAAAATAAAATTCTAAAAGTGGCCTTTCTTTAGCTGCTGTTGGGAACATTTCTGACCCTTCTCTGCATTGTCATTTCACTCAATATTTTTGGTCTAGGTCATTTTATATTCTAGTCTCTGGTAGTATGCCATGAATTTGAAGGACCACCATGCACCAGTTTCGAGAAAAAAAAGAAACTAGATCTAGCTTCAAAAATTATTTTTATTTTATTGAATATAAATCAAGTAAAAATGCAGTTTAATTCACATCGGGGACAAGTTCTGATGTTGTATTCAAAAACTGCTGGAGAAAGAGTTCATATCCCTGAAAGAATTCCCAGTTGCATGAAAATAGACAATTTAAAATGATGATTCCCAGTAGAATATTTTAATCACCAAACTGTAATGTACTCCAATGCAGAAGGTGTTAAAAAGGTATTTAGAGAGCTTTAAATCTGGAGTGCATCTACAGATAAAACAACAGATTTGGGGGATGGAGATGCCTGGAGGATATGGACTTTTAGTAAGGTTTTTTTGACAAGAGAAAGAGATTTCATTGGAAAGAGATGTAAAACATTTCTATTTCATCTGAGGAATCGGCAAGGTTGGCAAAATGCCTCCAACTCACTTAAAGGAAAACAGTCATTCTTTTCCAAGATAAGGTTAAACGTTATGAAATATTTCAAATAGATACAGAGGAGAAAAAAAAAAAAAAAAAAACAAAAAAAAAACCCATGACATTCCCTTTCCCACACTACAAAAGCAAGCAAACAAGCAAACAAAAACACCATGGGAAAGAATGGGAGGTTAGTGCATCCCTTGCAGTATATCAACCAGATGAATAACACGGAGTTGGTCATCTATGTGACCAAACTATCAGGGTATAATAAAATACAGACTCCTCGAAATAACTGTTAAGAATGCAGATGGCTATAGATGATGGCCAGGGCTTGATATGACTTTGACATGCTAACAAAGAGTATTGTAACTCTCAAGTAGTACAGGGATAATCCCTGATTAATATTAACAGTCCCATTCATATGATTTCAAGAAAGGCAATAAATGATCTTCTTTGGGTTGTTATACAAAGCATAGAATATTGTAAAAAATAAATTATTGATGGATCAGAGTTGCAGTTCTGTGTGTTTTTAATCAAATACTGTGCCACCAACAGTATTTAATGGCTATCTTTTGGAAATATTCAGTGAGAGTTAGCAATGAAGTGCAAGAGGTCCCCTGGAACCTCTTAAACCAGAAAATATTTAGTGTTCTATTCAGGATTTTGTTTGACATTTGGAGAGCATATTAGAAGATCACTTGCTCATAGATGCAACTAGTATTTCACCTCAGCAATGTGTATAAATACATGAGGGGAGGGTGTCAAGAGGATGGAGCCAGTCTCTTTTTCAGTTGTTCCCAGCAAGAGGACAAGAGGCAATGGGTGCAAACTGAAGCACAGGAAGTTCTGGCTGAATATGAGAGGGCACTTCTTTACTGTGAGGGTGACAGAGCACTGGAACAGGTTGCCCAGAGAGGCTGTGGAGTCTCCTTCTCTAGAGATATTCAAAACCCACCTGGATGCCATCCTGCGCAACATGCTCTAGGTGATCCTGCTCATCAGGGGTTAAGACTAGATGATCTTCAGAGGTCCTTTCCAACCTTGGCCATTCTGTGATTCTGTGATTCTGTGATCTTGTTTAATAGTTTGTGTGTGCATTATTTGATAGCTTATGACATCTTTGCATTATGAAGCAGCATTGTAAGACTCTGCATTTAATTAAAAACAATACAAAACCATAACAAAACCAACCAAACAAGGAAATCAACAACAGTAACAACAAACAACACACAGATGTTTGTGACTGGCCTTTTCATACTGCACCAAAACTGCACAGTGCTCAAACCTATATAACACTATCAATCTACCTGTAACACACACAATGTTTCTCCTATGAAAGGTTAGACTCATTCCTTTCACCAAACATGAAGATTTTTTCAGCAATCTCTATCAGAAGTCAGGGGAGAGAACCAATCATCACAAGAGCTCCCTTTATACTAAAAGCTGTTTCCTTCTGTCAAAAAAGCATCACTGGTCCGAAAAGCTTCTTGTTGCCATTAAATACTAAATCATGTAATTTCTTCCTTTCTGTGATCTTCTCACTAGTTGGTTGATTTGCTTATTGATGTCTGAAACAGGGATCTGCTGATTATGTGCATCTACAACCACAGTTACAGAATCTTCTCTCCAGATAAATTAATTCCCTTACTTCAGATTCATCTCTTGATAGATTTTGATCTTGACATTGACTTTTCTAAGAATGCCAAAGTGCTCTTAGTTACAATGTCTAGTACCATTAAAAAATAATAAACTTTTAATATATATATGTAATCTCAAGAAGCAGTTTTTACTAAAAAAACAAACAAACAAAAAACAAACAAACAAACTGCATATGAATATTTGCTTGAAAACAGACAGTAATCTGTGCATGGAATAGCTGTTAACCTTTTAAATCCATGCAAGATTTTTCTAGAAGCTAAATTACAGAAGTCAGTGGGTTAAAACTGGTGTAAATGCCACGAGTGTAGAGACTTGAAACACTGTTCAATCAAAAAGATCATATTTGATAGCATAGGCTTTTTATGCTTCTCAAGACTTTTCTGGCTTTTATGTATAAAATGTATCATTAGAGAAGGGCAGAGAAAACTGAAGGCCTAACATTAAGATAATCTGAGTATTTTCAATAATTTAAAAAAAAATATATGACTGGTAACTTTTGAATTAGCAACTTCATAGTAAAATACAATCTTTATGTACTAATAACAGAGTTAAATCACTTTCTTGGCATAAGGCAGCATGGATAGCATGAAACATTTACATATAGAACACTATGCATAACTCCCTGGGTGAAGTAAATTCTTTAGTAAGGTCTTTCTGCTATATCCTTTTTGGTTCATTGTATTGCCTTTCACAATAATCCATGCATACTGATAGTCCTAAAACACATTTAGTTCAAACAGTACATCAAACTGCTTATTTTACATTATTGTTTAAAATTAACTTTGATTAGGTGAAATTTGCAAATTGTTAGAAGACAGAAAAATATTACAATGGGTACATTAGATTATGCAGTTATGACATGCTTAAAGCATTAAATATAGACAAGTTACAATGCTCAGTAGTCTAGGGACCCTAAAAATTTAATAAGCTTTAGCTGCAGGCAAGAATCTAGCAGCTGCAGGGACAGAGGAGGAGGAAGGTCTAAACTATTTGTAGTATGTATTTTGTTGGCAAAAGTAATGTATCATCATAACCATTCTTTCTGTTTTATCCCTGCAAGTTCTCACAAATTGTCATCTCATGCACATATCTATGCAATTACCTACTGGTGTTTTTTATAGATTTTTCAAAATAATAGGCAAAAATTCATAATCTAAAGAATCTTATGTCAATGTTCTAGAAATATTAAGACTCTACATATCTATTATTTTATATTCTGGACATGCTCTGTTCCCAATAAACTGTCTATGACCACAAGATTAAACTTCATATATAGAATATCTTTTAGATAAATGCCCTTGAGTTTATCGTTGATATATCACGATATATATATTGAAACAATATTCCATTAAAAGAAAAATAGTTCTCTCTTAATCATATTAACAGTCAGCATAGGAGTTAAAGTCATAACAAAACATTGTTTTTCTGCTATTTACTCAGATCTATTCTCTAACTTAATTTTCCAATTCTGCTGTAGAAGTAATGACATTGCAGATGATGCATATATAAAGAAGATTAATATACTTAAAGAACATGAATTGTTGTTCCTACTACAACAGAGATTTCTGGAATTGCAGGCCACAAAAATGGTGTTTGGTCATGGTTCCAACCAACCTTCTGCCTTGCAAGTTTCACAGATCTTGGCAAAACTCAAATAATCCCATCACCTAATTTACTTTACCTGAATCTGATACAGTCTGCTTCTTTATTACTAAATAGTGTTCTGAAAAAGAACTGTTGCATATCTCACCATTATTAGATTATGATGTTAAAATGTCAGGATTTAGACCATGCACTATTGGTGAAACATTCAACTCCAAAAAGATATTAGGAAAATCATTTTAAGTCATTTATTCTAGTGATACCTCACTCACTCTAGGCTAGTCTTTGTGAGGTTAACAGATTTTTTTGTTGTTGCTGTTGTTTTGTTTTGTTTTGCTCTAATTTAAATGTTATTAGATGAATAGACAATTTTTTAAAATTTATCTAAAACCCTATCTTGGCTAGAGAACACACAAGGCTAGAGTCAAAGAAACATTAAAAAATAATAATACTTGTTCTTACTTGCTGGAAAGTAAGTCCTCAAACATAACGGCTGCTTGGAAAGTCAAACACCATAAGCAGGAACATCCCACCTATCTCCTTCTTTCCCTGAGAATTTATTGATGAGCACAACATGCATATAATATGGAATATCCCTTTGGTCAGTTTGGCTCAGCTGTCCAGGCTACGACCCTCTCAGCCTCTTGCCTGCCCCAGTCTAATTACTGGGGATGTTAGGCAGGGCTAAGGGAGAAAAAGGACTGGGGAGAAAAAGCCTTGACCCTGTGAAAGCACTATTCAGCAATAGCAAAAACATTGGTGTGTAATTAACAGTGTTTTAACCACAAATCCAAAGTACAGCACTATGTGTGCTTCAACGAAGAAAGTTAACTCCATTCCAGCCAGACTCAGTACAAAAATTTTATCTTCCTTAACTCATCAAGGCAGTTTGGCACTTAAAGATAAATTCTGCTTGGGAATTTCATTAGTTACAATTAGTGTTAGTACTACAATTTTAAGAACAAATTTATTTAGAATCATTTAAGAAGTATCTTAAGGGGAAAAGTACTTCTTAAAATCAAACCTTTAAAAATGTTAACAAAAAAAAAAAAAAAAAAACAACAAAGAAATATATAAATATATTTTAAAATGCTAGCATTGGTGAATATATTGTATCTAGGGGTTTATCCATAGCAAGTACAAAACTCTTCTCTTATTCAGTACTTTATGCAGTTAGGTTAGCGATCATTAAATAGCTCATAAATAGATCATAAAATAGCTTAATAATTGTATTTACAAACAGAGAATAGGCTTTTGGTCTTCCAACCATTACAAATATTATTTAAAAAAGAAGCTGAAACACCAGACCTACAACCAGGAAATTCAAAACATGCAAAGGGTTTATCAGAAAACATAGACTGTATCTTTCCTGAAGCTGTCAAAGCAGTACAGTAAAATTACAGCAATTTTCAAAATAAATGAAGATTCTCATTCTCACTTTAAGCTGAGTCTTATGGTATGAGGTCAATAGAGAGACCTCTATTGTAGGTATATTGTAGGTATAGGGTATAATAGCTTTAATACATCTGGCATAAGGAAAAAACAGTCAGTGCAAGGCTCACCCAGTTGAAGTATAAGCTGAAATACTACTTCTAAGTATCAGTCTAACTGATAGTCCATATAGAGAGAAATATCCTTCCAGACTACAAGTTTATAATGTTTATATTTTAATACATTTTTCATGAGAACCATCACCAACTATACAGCACTTTATGAGTACTGTAAAACTGTGAATAATTTCTGTTGGGAGACTTCACCTAAATGGAAGAAACACTTGTTACCTTATAGAAATCAGTCAAAAGATTAACCAAACAGAGTTTAAATTGCACTGCCACACGAGGTAAAGTTCTGAATCCTCGTTCTGAATCCTCCATAGAGGGGGAGTGCTATGTCCCTCCTGAGGGACAGTGGAATGACGTCTTAGTCATCAGATGGAAAGATGTAAGACCACCAGAGACTGAGGGGTTTGCCCTTTTCCAATAGGGTTTCTTCCAAAACTTTCTTCTGCTTCACTAGTAGTGTTTAGAAAGTCACCAAGTATGGAGTAAGCTAGATTTCCAGTACAGGAAGTCCTAGAGACTTGATTCCTCTGCTGCATCTGCCTTTTTGTTGATTTTGTATACTTTAGAACCCACAAACAATAGATGTAAGGATCCATCAGATGCATGGTGCTACAAAAAAAAAAAAAATACAAAAAATGACATTTCTAAGAGCAGAATCCTAACTTTTTTTCATGCTTAATGTCTCATAACAAATGACAGAACACCAAAGGTAAATCATATTAAATATGAAAAATATAATAACATTACCTTTTTATATTAATATTTCAACCAAAAAAAATAAAGTGCTAAATTTGAATACATCTAGGATAAACTAGTAGGTGTCTTGTGAGTTACTTCTAGATCAGTCAAAGAAATAATGCAGGAAAAATGTCAGGATAAGGAATACATCAGTACAGACTGTATACATAGAGGAACCTCAATGTAGCTTTTAATTTGTACATGGCATTAAAAATGAATTTAAGCTCAAACAATATAGTTACACCCATTTTATCACTGGGAAGAGAGAGCTCCAAAAATCAAGTAATGCACCAGCATAATAATATCTATTTTCTTTTTATTACAGTAGGTTTTGAACCGAGTAAATATTAAGGAAAAGACTAATGAAAAATGTTTGCAACACCATCTAGTCTATCTGTGATCATAGAAGAAAGACTGATTATCACGGTATGATTTAATAGAAGATGGTATTAATCAAATGCACTAATGACATCACTGAGTATGTTGAGCTGTAAATTATATGTTTTTCCATACTCCTATCACCAGACAGTGAGTGAAGAGCTTCTCACAGTATTAAGGAAATTATATATTTACCAGTTTCCTATTGTCAAAAATATTTCTTAAGCCTTCTCTCTCCTGTTTTTATTTTGTTAATTTTTTTTTTTTTTTTTACAGCTTCCCTTTCTTACCATCAGGAAGAGGTGTTTTCAAGGAAGAATCATAGGACAGAGTGTAGAAATCATTATCATTTTCATATCAGCTTCTACCTAGGACTAGATTTGCTGTTTTGGAAGTAGTTTCAGCTTCATTCTCCTCACAACTTATATGTTGTATTTTTGTGGCTGTCAGTGCTGCTCCATTTCACTCTTTGTTGTTCTGTACTGATCCTCTACTAGAAAATCAATATTGTAGGGAACATTCCTGCATTTTATTCTTACAATGAGACAACAGCAAAACCTAAGAATGACACTGTTGAAGAGTTATGTAACTGTCTATCTGATAAATAGGAAGAATAATACACACTCCACTAACAGTGAATTTGTCATAGATGCAGAGATGAATGAAGTATACCTTTCCAAAATGTGTAAGAAGTATTTTTCACACATGGCCTGTATTAAATTAATTATTTGTAACCATATAATGTCTGGAATAATAAACTTATTTAAAAACAACAACAAAGAAACAAACAAAAAACAACACTTGTACTTCTGGATTTCTATTGAGATGCTAACATACTGAAATGTGGGTGAAAAATGTGGCATGTAATATTAAGATCAAGACAAATCCTTCATAAAGACAAGTCCATATAAAACAAAATATCCTCTGTTGGATATAACAAACATTCTTAAAATGAATAGGTGGAATTTATGTGCATGGCTAAGCTTCTAAAATAAACAAATGTTCATGGGGCAGTTGTCACAATAAAAATTATGCTGTCTGACTTTTGCTAGGAAGCATGTACACAAAGAAGTGGCAGGAAACCGCTTTGTTTTGTGAGGATTCATAATGCTTCTAGTTTCTTTATTTCAAAATATTTCCATGCTCCAGTTATAATCTGTAATAAAGATTCTGGAAAATGGACTTTTATGAGTATAAGTACAAGAAAGTATTTGAAGTGATTTTACAATGGAATTATTTTCATGGATGACTTGAAAAAAGATGATAATTCGGTTTTCTTTTTTATTTTTTATTTTTTCTCTTGTGCAATATGGTGATATAACAAAGTGCTTGTGAAGAGCATATTTTCAGATTTTAAGAGAATGAAATAAGCATCAAATGATCTAAGTAATGAATTGGGCAACAGCAGGAATAGAAGATGAATAAAGAAAACTTTAGGCAGCCATTGAATTAATCCATGAATTAGTCATAACTCAAAATTAGTTTGCATGAGTATTTTTTAAATGGTTATCTGTAAGTTATGTTTATTACATTAAAAAAAAAAAAAAAGCAGAGATACACGTTTATTAAATAAGTTGTCAAAATAACTTATCCTTAGCTCCCACACAAAATGTACAGACAAAATAATAGCATTCCTGAGAACAGTCCTCCAGCTAATCTTGATTCATAGTGCCACTTTATGTATGGGTAGTAGAACTGGGACCATTTTATCTTTTCCTAAATGTCTTTTGAAGTTTATGGTCATTGAAAAATCCATGCAAATAAATTGGTGAAGTAAATGATATATGCAGGTCTCATACAGAGTATCAAAGCACTATGGTGGCTTAAATCCCTATAGAAGCGACAGGAGACAGGATGAAAGAGTTTGCTAACAAATGTCTGAGGTATTTTTTTTTTCCCATTCAGATGAATGAGTTCTTAAAAACAGAAAAGAATATTAGAAGATCAATTTATAGTAGCTCTAATAGTTTATGTTAAAGAATGTTAGAAGCAAGACCACCTTCTCCAGCTGCTCTGGCCCAGAACTGCTCCTGCTGGGCTGCTGGGGCCCAGACCAGTGCCTGGAGACCAAGGGTCTCTTCCCAGGCCGGGGGATAAGGCTGCTGCTTTTGTCTCTGTGGGTTCAGCCAGTAGCAAAGCTGAGCAAGTATCCCAGAGCCACAGACAGGACACTGATGGTGTGGGTCACACAGACTGCCACAGGCAAGGTGCTGCCTTCAACAGCACAGGACTCACATAGAACACAACCACCCACAGCCACATTCCCTCCTTCTCTTGTGCTGGCAGAGACAGCAGGTCTCTGGCGCAGGGGCCCACACAACATCTAGACCATCATCCCACGCACATTCACAGATGAACTGAGCACCATCACAGCTCCTCTGCCCACCTTTGCCTGGTCCCTGGGCCACCTTAACTGAGACCCCACTGGTTCCAGAAGCTGGCACCACAGGCCAAGGGTGCCCACACCCTGGTCTGACTGCAGCAGCTGGAACTCACTCCACTCACACCAACCCCCCAGTAATTGGCTTTTAGTTCTTGCAGCACTTGTGCCCAGTAACTGGCCCTTAGTTCTTGAGTCCTTGAAGCACTTGTGCACATGAGACTAAGCATGAGATCACTCAGAGAGATAGCTAAGAAAGGATTGAATAGAAAGATAGGACAGACTGCACTGATTATGTGCAGGGTTCAGCCAGACAAACTGTACTGGGTTTATGTGGCAAAGTTTTGGTAGCGGGTAGCTGGCTGCAGGGATGGCCTTGGTGAGAAGAATTCAGAAGCTGTCCCATGTTAAATAAGAGCCAGTTCCAGCTGGTTCCAAAGGGACCCACTGCTGCCCAGAGCCAAGCCAATAAGCAATGTTATTTGCACGTCCATGAGAGCAGATTTAGGAAAAATAAAAATAAAAATGCTGCACAATAACAGGTGAGAGAGAGGAGTGAGAACCAGCCCTGCAGACACAAAGGTCAGTGCAGAAGGAGGGCAGGAGGTACTCCAGGCATGCAGAAGTTCCCCTGCGGCCTGTGGAGAGGCCCCTGGTGGAACAGGCTGTCCCCCTGCAGCCCATGGGTCCCACATGGAGCAGATCTCCTTGCGGCAGCCCGTGGAGGAGCCCCCGGTGGAGCAGGTGGATGTGGCCTGGAGGAGGCTGTGGCCCATGGTAGCCACCGCAGGAGCAGGCCCTGGTCCGGAGCTGCAGCCCATGGAGAGGAGCCCACGCAGGAGCAGGGGGAGCTGCTGCCTGTGGGGACCCATGTTGGAGCAGTTTGCTCCTGACGGATGGACCCTGTGGACCCAGACTGGCCTATTTTATACCCCTTTCTGTGTATTTTCCCCTTTGTTCCTCCCATGTCTCTTCCCTTGCATGTTCCTTCATCATACCCCCATGACCTCTTCCAATATCCTGGTCCCTCAGGTTTGCATCCTTGCTAATTTTAAAGACATGGTTTTTCAGCGGTTTGGTGACAGCCAATCAAGTAATGCCACTGATCAGGTTTTGCTTCTTGTCTTTGCCTCCATCTTTTTTGTTTGTCAGGCTGGTGTCTCAGTATATGTTGCTGATGGCGCCCCTTCTTCCTTAGTCTGGCAAGGTCCTCAATCAGATAATCTTCCTGACATAAATATTTCTGTGTTCTACCTCCTATTATCAGTTCCCATTATTGCCTCCCTTACTATTTTGTTCAGGTTTATGTCTCTGTATGGCCTAATTTATGGTCCGTCCCTCCCCCCCCTTTTTTTTATTTTTTATTTTCTCCTTTCTCCTTTCTCTCTTTCTCCTGGCACAGAAAATTCCTTTAAGCAGATATCCTTAAAGGAGCAGATGATTTCACCTTTCATGTACCCTTACGCTTTAATGAAGCTGCAGTACTTGACATATCTCCTCTTAGACAGCATATTTTGGCTTAATGCTCTTTCAGAATTTATATTTCAGATTTAACAAATTAATATATTTTTTACAATTTTTTCTTACCTTTGGGTAATTTTGTAAGTATTAATAATGGTACCATAACTAAAATTTGATTCCCTTTTGAAGTAACTATTTCTTTCTTACTTTTTTTTTTTTTGTAAATGCATTCCTGCTGTCCCTCTTTCTGCATTTGGAATTAAATTTTATTCATTAGAAATTTGGTCCAGTTTCAGACTTGAATAGAAATGGGACAAAAGGCTCACCATGCCACTTAACCAAAAAATCCTCCAGTTTAGCTGTGCGCACTACAGCACTCAATTACATTTACTTCTCTCAGAGGAATGAATTTTAAAAATACTTCCATGCCAAGCTGATGATAGTTATCACAATTAGTGGCTGCACTTTATATGCTATGCTATCCTAAATTAGATCAAGTAGATAAAAATATTAACAATAAATTTAAATACAAGATTCTTTCATCTAGTTGCATTTCTTATTGAATATGAGTTGCCTTTGCTGGCTTGTCATTACATTTGGTGATAAGTTTGTTGCTTCACTGTCCAGCCACTTAATTTTATCTGTGAACATCTGAACAGGATGTGTCATTAGATTCCCAAGCTGAATAACTTCGAGCTTTAAGAAATGAAGAGTGTAGTCTCATAAATTAAGCTGTCATATTTTTATTATGAGTTAAGTTACAGTGACATCGCATGTTTTCTGGAGGGGGAAGAAAAAAGAAAAAAAAAAAACACAACAAACTAACATTTTCCTCTTGCTGTGTGATTAAACTTTCTGTGTGAATTTCATCTTATTATTTTCTCATGTTATAACTAAGGGAATGAACTGAAATGTTCTCAATTAAGTATTAAGAGTGTAAACAACTTACAATGACATTTGGGTGGGTGGGAAGAGGGAATCTTTGTCTCTTGTTGGAACTAGACAATTCTTGAAGTAATACAAATATTAGACCAAAACCTGGTTTTCCATGTAAATAAAAATATATCTAGTTTGAAGAAGACTATTATTCTTAGGGTCTTGGGAGAGGTAAGTCAGAAAAACAAGCCTCTTTTCAACACTCTTAAATGCACAGGACAGGATTCCTTCTGCTATCGTAAAACCATATTAGTCCAAAACCTTGAAATGTTTAAAATGACCATACCATATTAAGTTCTGCTCCCCTTCCTATATGACCACAAAGGATATGTGTATATTTCTACAGAAATAATTTACTGAGAACCCAAAAAGTATGTGTCCCAGTGGAAAACACTCTGCTTGCATCTCCTGACACAGACTGAGTTTCATTTGCATAAACTTTCTATTCATAATTCCTTCAGCGACACATGGGAGTGATCATCACTATACACAAACTCATAATTAGTTGAGAATTGGAATTGCATGGAGAGAGGTGACAAGGGATTTCTGTCATGTAGCTAAAAGAACATCTGTGAGGTAAGGGCTCACAGATGTTCAAGCATCCTACAAGTTATTAGTTGTCAGACTATGTGCTGTTGAGAGGTGAAATAGAGGTGCCTCCTTAAATGAACCTACAGAGGGCAGAAGAAGAGCTAAGTGAAATCCTGTGATTTATTATTATTTTTTTTTCCCATCAGGAAAGCTGCACTTCAGTGCTTTGGTTCTTTCCTATCCATTAACCACAAAGGAGCATGGAGCATCAGCTTCTTTTTTCTTTCTTTCTTTCTTTCTTTCTTTCTTTCTTTCTTTCTTTCTTTCTTTCTTTCTTTCTTTCTTTCTTTCTCTCTTCTCTCTCTCTCTCTCTTTCTCTCTTTCTCTCTTCCTCTCTCTTTCTCTCTTTCTTTCTTTCTCTTTCCTTCTCCTTCTCCATCTTCTTTTTCCTTCTTTCTTTCCTTCTTTCCTTTCTTTTCTTTCTTTCTTTCTTTCATTTCTTCTTTCTTCTTTCTTTCTTTCTTTTTCTTTCTTTCTTTTCTTTTTCCTTTCTCTTTCTCTTTCTCTTTCTCTTTCTTTCTCTTTCTCTTTCTCTCTCTTTCTCTTTCTCTTTCTCTTTCTCTTCTCTCCCTTCCTTCCTTCCTTCCTTTGCTTTTGAAGGAGCTTAATAAAAATTCCATTCTGGATTAAAAAAAGAAAAAAAAAAAAGGAGAAAAAAATAAGAAGAGCCCTGGTAGCATTTTCTTTAAATCAACTAATTTGGATAAAAGCTCTTCTCACCATGTGATTTAGCATTAGATTGAACATGAGTAACAGACAGCATTTTATGCAAGACTCCAGAATGTGCATCTGTATTATGAATTTATTTCACCATTTTGTTTCAGTGCTCTATTCTTCTGGGCATACCTGCAAGGATGTGAATATGCTCCTGGGCTCTGTTCTCATAGAAATTAGGCTGTTCTCTTGGCAGGAAAGTAGACTGTATGTACATGCTGAGATCTACATCCAACAGGTCATATGGATAACTTTGTTTCTCCTGTTTGAAATACTTTTTTAATGATAAACCTACATTTCCCCACTTAGTGCAGTCCTTCATAACAGCAAATTGGATACTTTCATGCTATTTCCCATAATATACATTTCCTGATTTCAGCACAATATTGTAAGAAATCTGGAAAGCTGCAAACACCATCTTGTTTTTCATTTTTCTGTCTCAGGTATCTTCCAGCACACAGAAGCTGCAAGAGATTAGGGCTCTGGCTTCCTCCTGTAGGGACCTTGAGCTGTCTCAAAGACAAGTTGTCAGGAGGATTGCCAGCAGTATTACAAGGAGGTCATTTGCCATATTTGCCATATGTTCAACATGCCACAGATGGTTGCTGTTACTCTCAAAAACTTGTTATGAGCAAAGGGGAACATACCTTGTATGTAGAGCCAAGAATTAGTAGTAGTGTAATTAATGTTTTAACAGTCTAATCAAAATACAGCAAACAGTTATCAGTTCAGTTACAATAATAGTAACACTCATAGACTAAATTATCTAATTAGTTCAGAAAATTCTCTTTCATAGTACAGTTAAAACTGTTATTGTCTAAAAATAATTAGCTATTGTCTACCGTTTTCTAGAGTATTGTGCTCACCCTTCTAGTGGTCCTCTGGTCCTAGGTGCTAGCTAGTCTTCTTCAAAAAGTCTTCAAAAATCATGGGGAAAGTGTACAACAAATCATCCCTACTTCTTCCCCTAAAAAAGTGTAGGGTGTGATGTTCATGATAGGGAGCTTATTTATTAAAATCATATTTACCTGGTGACATTATGAGTTGGTGACATATGAGCCTGGGTAACAATGAAAATATTAGAAGCACCAGATGCTGATGTCACACTTCTCAGCTGACAGGCTCAGCAAGGAGATCTGATATTCTGTAGGAAAAAAAAAAAAAATGGAAAAAGAAAAAAAGATGACCATCTTTCTTTGGTTTAGACAACATGTTCCAGATGCAAGACTGACTGCAGACTAAAATGAGATATAGTCCCACAAGGGAGAGAAATGACAGTTAATTTTCCTAACTTCACATGTTACTCATCATGGGTCTGTGTTATAAGGGTCCTGAGAACATCCTCCCACTGATATTGAGGGTTGGAAAGACCACCATGAGTGAACCTAAGGAGAGTTGTGAAAGAAAGCTAGAGGCCTCAGGGGAAACTAGTCCTGCATTTGCGAGCTGTATTTAACCTGTTGATATCCTGTTGCGCCTTGCCTGAACTATAGTTTCATGTGCATCACAGACATGTCCTTGCCTAGCCATGCATTCCTGTGATACAGAATATGGCTCTTATAGCTGGCAATTTTATACCTTTCTAGGCAATTAGAGTTCAGTTGGATTGTCACTGTGGGAGTCCACTGCCACCCTAGAGCTTTACCAATGAGCCTTAAAAGTTTGAATGTATCAAACAAAATGTGATATTTGTAGGAGAGTTCTGTGGCAGCTGCCAGTGTGTATCATCAAAAGGAAACTATGAAAGAAACAATTTCTGTGTATGTTTCACAAAATTCTGAGAGCAAGATGGTAAAAAGGAGAAACACAATCTTTAAAAAAAGTATATTGTGATATAGTATCTGTTTAGATTTTAATGATATTTTCTGTTAGACAGATCCCTACCAGGAATACAGCTCATAGAAATTGTGAAGATGCAGAGGATAGTCTAGAAGATGACATCACAGAATGTGACCATAACCCTTCCTCAAACTGACTAGTATTCCCAGTACTAGGAATCAGGGGTTGCTAAACTCCACATGATGGCATAAAAATCTCCTATCCATAAGACAGGAAACAATATATTATAGGAATCCTGTGTTTCCCTATATACAACTATTATAACTAATGTAGCTAATACAACTTTTTCTATAAGACAGTTACCAAGAATGAAACATCTAATGTGTCCATCTATATCTTAAAATTCTGGATTCTCTTCCTGTTGTTATAGTACCACAAAAGAGTGTAATTTCATAAGTCATCTCTTTACTGTAGAGGACCAAGGCTGACACACTTGCTAATGACTTACTTCATTTAGATGGCATGCAAATTTAACATCTCTGCATTCATAGATACTAAATAGCTATTGCTAGCAAAAATTAAGGGAAATATTACCTATATTGAATTTGCCCATTTTTGTCATTAAGTTGTACAAGGAGCAAACATGGTGTAAACTAAATAAGAAAAATGCAAAAATATTTGAAAATAATTCTTATTCAAGAGTGTACTGATATGCAGTATTGATCTGATAATATGCAGAAGCTATACATCAGCCCTTATCTGTGGTATAGAAATCTGAGTTCAGTTCCTGGGACATAGGACAACAGCAGTACAAGCATTGTCCATGAGCCAATACTCAAAACCAGAGCTGCACTGAACTTCATGGGTGGCTGGACAGCATGCCAGTTTGATATCCTTTCTCTAGTTATTCACTGGACCTGTAACATCATATAAGTTATTCTATAAGGCCTCAAAAACATCTAAGGTGAATCACAATGTTAAAATGACATAACTATTAATCTAATATGAATCAACACTTCTAGGCAGAAGGGAAGATCTAAATTTGAAAGAGAATAGATTTAAGTTAATCTTCAAAATCTTCCCAGTCAACAGCAAAGTAAACTAATGACAAGAAAGAGGCATTCTACTTGCCAGTTCAGCATCAGGCTTTTCTTCGTAGAATCACAGAATCATGTAGGTTGGAAAAGTCTGATATAGTTGAGAGAACAGATTGTCCCATTCTACTCTGCACAGGTGAGGCCTTAGCTCAAGCACAATGTGCAGTTTGGGGCACCACAGTGTAAGAACGACATAAAACTATTAGAGAGTGTCCAAAGGAGGGCTACAAACGTGATGAAGGGTCTAGAGAGGAAGACATATGAGGAGTGGCTGAGGGTCCCTGGGTTTGTTCAGCCCAGAGCAGAGCAAGCTGAGGGGAGGCCTCATGGCAGCCTGCAGCTCCCTCACGAGTGGAGGGGCAGGCGCTGAGCTCTGCTCTCTGGGGACAGCAACAGGACCTGACGGAACGGCATGGAGCTGGGACAGGGGAGGGTCAGGCTGGGTGTTAGGGAAAGGTTTGGCACCCAGAGGGTGGTTGGGCACTGGGACAGGCTCCCCAGGGAAGAGGTCATGTCACTGAGCCTGTCAAGAGTTCAAGAAGCATTTGGACAATGCTGTCATGCTTATGGTTTGATTTTTGGGAAGTCTTATGCAGATCCAGGAGCTGGACTCAATGAGCCTTGTGGCTATCTTTCAACTCAGAATATTCTATGATTCACTGAAAATTCAAGAAGGTATCAATGCAGTACATGTAAGTGGTTGATGTTTCCAAGTCAATCTTCAGTTTTTAGGAGAGCAGGACATTTTAAAGCGTATGTATTAATTTTAATTTTTATTTTTATTTCATTTTTATTTTATTTTTATTCATATTTTTTATTTTTATTTTTTTTTTTTTTTTTGTAAAACAAAAACAAAACTTGGATATCATTATGTTTATTCCATGAGTTACAGTAAATACCTGCCTACATTGCAGCATAGTCTTGGTTAAACAAAGATGATTCCAAAGGAAACATTTATGCTGTAGATTTCAGTGTGTTTCAGGCTAACATTTGAGATAAGTGTAAATGAACAAGCTCATGTACAGAAAGCATTCTAGCCAGTCTAACCACAGAGCCGAAGAGCTCTGTGTAGGCTAGTTTACCCAGCCAACTAGTCTGTGTTGCAATGGTTAACATGATTCCAGTACTCAAGTTAACTCATAAAAATGCTCAACATTTATAAACTACACTGGAAACTGCAAAACGGATATAACTTGAGAAGAAATGTTCACTACAGATGCTAATAGGATTTTTTTTTTTCAGGGTTTTTATTTGCCTTATGTACTTCTTAGAGATATATATTTTATTTTTTTTTTTCTAGATTTAATGGATGAAGGAAAAAGACCAGTGTAGGTTTCTTTGCTGACATGAGTAGAAAGGGCTCACCAGATATGTAAAATAAATGATCAGTTGGTGGGGAGAAATCTGTTTGTTCTTCTCATCCACTGCTTCCATCTTCTCTTTTGTTGTCAGACTGATTATGACCAATGAGTATGTTGTGTGCAAAGAAAGTTTCATTCTTATGATAGTCAGTAGCCATGTAAGGGGATTTTCTTTCTTTTTTAGGTTACCCTGTAGATTTTACGTTGCGTACAGAGATAGAAAAGCTGCTCTCTAACATCCATTGTAAGTGAGCTATTTTAAATTGCAAAAGAGAGCTCAACCCTTTATGTTTTTTAGGCAAAAAGTCATTGATTCTTCTTAATCATATTTTCTTCAGATCTATTTGGATAATGATTGTATGACAATAAAATAATAAAATATCATGCTTTAGTTCAGTCCCTTATTGTTTGTTTTAATACGCTTAAAGAAGGTTTAGAATATAGCCTGTAATGACAGCTAGCTATATAAAGATCTTCAGAAAAGGATAATACAGTATTTTCAATATACTTTACAAGTGCCCCCCACTCTGCACACCAGATTTAACATTTAGTCTGTTACTCACAATAGGATTACAGTTATAATCACTGAAACATTTAATCCTTTCTTAATTTTCTGTTTACATGCATTGTTAACCCAATTTTAAAATTCACAGCGTGGATCTGCTTCATGTGAATGAAAAATATTAAAAAAAAATAATTATTATTGCCTTCTCTCAATGGTTTCACTTGCTTTTGTTATCAAAAACTGTTTTACAACAACTGTGTATTAAGCTACCATGACATAGGAATTAAAAATAAATCACTACAAAGTGTTGCAACAGTTCATTTTAAACAGAATTAAATGAACTTCTTTGATTAAGCCTTCCTTCTCTGCCATGGAATGTGAACTTAAAATAAGTATATAATAACCTATTATAGTTCTGAACTTTAAGGTTGTTCCAGAATAACTGATACAAAGCCAGAAATATATCAGTTGTTTCTGGTAATGTAAAATTAAATATATATATATATATATATATATATGTATATATGTATATATAAAAATAGTACAACACTTCAAGCAAAAAGAGCTTAGTGTCACAATAAGATAGGCAGGAGGACTTCTCGTTGCAGATATTGGACCTGTCTTCCTCTACTGACTATATGAAACACTTAGTCACTTTAGGGGAATAAGCTTATCCTTCAGGGACAGACACCTAACATTTACTGGAAAAAGTTCAGAGATTTAAGTTTAATAGATTGGGTTCTTTCTATCCCTTGTTATCTTCCAAAATATTGTCAAACTCAACATTTTCCTATATGATATTTCAGTTTCTACAGATCAGCATTTTCTTACTGCAGCTTATTCTAGGGGAAAGTTGCTAGCCATGTTTAAAACACAAAGTGTAAATTCATATTAATAAAATGATAATGATAATAATATAATTAAGCAAGAATGTACACTGAAAAAGCAAGTTCTGCATAAATAAAAGCAGAGATGAAAATCAGCTTCCTTACTGGTATATATATATAACGTATATTATATATTATACATTAATATTGTTATATTAATATTAATATTATAAATATTATATATTATATAATATACATACTATATATATAGTATGTATATTGTATACATGTAAAACAGAAAAAAAATATATAAAAAAAGACAGTAGATGAGCCAAAGAGCAAACATATCATTAGTTGTATACATCTTATACAACACAAATGCAATTTTTTAAGGGTTCATTATGAGTCACCTGAGCAATTTTGTTTTAAAAACAACTACTTTTTCAACATACATGGATTAAGATTTACTTCTTTTTCACTTATTGTAACTCCTCTTGGAGCCTTGCTAGTATCAAAAGATCTTTGTGGATTAATCTGTGGATAAAACACATCATATTACAATGCTTAAAGTGTATTTTCATTCTGAGATGCAATTCACTGCAAATGATATTATGTTGATACCACGTTTATATTATCCTTGATGCCAGCCAAGACAACATTTGCTCAGTTTCAGTTAAAAGACAATTCTTCCAGTTAATAACCCTGGAAAGTCACCCTGGAACTCAGAAGTTAATGTATGTGTGCTCATGTCTACTAAATTGAAAATGAGGGCAGAATTTGTTGTTGCAATTAAAACTTAATGAACAGTTCCGTTGATGATGTTCAAGATACAATAGAATTTTACCTAGTTTTTCAGATTTTCATCATCTTGAAAGACAATAAGTTGCAGGTTTTTTTTTTTATTATTTTTTATTTTAGATGAGCAGACATGACTACAAAATGTATATATGAAGTAGATCCATTCAGTGGGAAGCCAAACTGTACAAATAATTGCTCTCTTAAAAACACTCCACATATATGCAGTGTCTGGCTTCCTCTGCCTAGAGGAATATTATAATATTATAATATTCCCAAATAATATTATAATATTCCCAAATACTGCAATTCCTAGATATTATAAAATGAAATACAGTCTTAAATTGCATTTCTGCATTAAAGAAGTACATTAAATAATGTGACTGGCTCCTAGAATAATAGAAACATTTAAGTCTAGTATTTGGACATGATTAATTGACATGATTTTGTTTTTTACCTTGCCATTTCAATTAGGTGGGTGACACTGTATCATAAGTTAATAAAAATTGTTCAAAAGCTAGGAAGGAAACAAATGTATCAATTTTATTTGCATAATGTTATCAGTGGGATAACTTAATGGATAATGCAAAAATCTGACTCTGACAGAAGAAAATGGGTTCATCACAACTGTGTAAATTATTCCATCACGCAAATGGCCTTTACTGGTGTGACAGTTTGGGAAAGGAAGTGAATAAATTAAAATGAAAATCAATTTCTAGCTCCTTGATCACAATTTGATGGTCATTTACACTTAAATGTGTTGTAAGCAATTTATTTTAAAGAGTACAAAGAACTTGAATCATTACCATTTTCTGGAAGTGAGGGTTTTACACTAATTTCATTTATTCCAATGACGTTATAATTAAGTCTTGAAAGATAGATTTAAATTATAACAACTGCTTAAGAATCAGGGGTCTATAAACAATTCAATATTTTGCATAACTTATGAGAACCCCACCTTATCTGTGACTGTTGAGTTTACTTTACAAATGAATTCATTACAGACCATAGGTACTTGAGAAGAAGAAATCTACTACACAGTGTTTAAAAAAGTGAAAAGCTAAAGCCTTCAAAGTCTACATTTTAGTTACCAGCTAAACATGCAAAATGCCAAATACCTTTTATTTCAATGGCAGCTGTTAGAAGCAATTCAGAAAGATACATTCTCAGATCAACTCAGTGAACTGTGGAAAAGAAGTTACTCCTGTCTTTAGCTTGCACTGGGTTCAGGTTCTCAGAGAGCCAGAGATTCACAGATTTATTTTGAACATGCATAATAAAATAAGGAGTAGAGCAGACAGTGCAGTAATTATCCTTTACTGATTTAGTTCACTTGCTTTTCATGATAGCATTCTCTTTTCTTTCCTTTCAAAACAGAATGTAAATTATTATTATGTTTTCTAACTACCTGATTGTTAAAATGCTCATAGTCATACATGTGCAAATATTTTTTATCATGCCTGTCACCAATTTTCTTACAGTAATATCCATAATCCTTTTGTGTCACAACTAATGGGTTTTCCACTTGTTGTTAGTAGTACAAAACATCAAAATCCTTTTTAGTTCTGTTTTCCAAGGATGTGTCTAACATTTAGAAGTGAAATGCTTACCTTATTGTGAATTCAACTTACATGATGCCAGGTGGCTGCATTTGGCCTAAAGTTTCTCTGTTATTTCTACCAGCATTGGGCAAACATAGTGATGTTGAAGTTGTGTAAACAGTGCCTATTTAGTGGTAATGTAGTATGGGGGAAAGCAGCTGGACCGTTTCTCTGTTTTACTGCTTTACAAACCCAGCAGTTTGTTATTGGTCCCCAATAATACAAGGGACAATATCAATGCTACTATTATTAAAGAATTTCTTCTATGTGGAAAACCATTAATCTGCAGTGATTTTCCCTTTAAATACATCAAGGATGAGAGCAGAAGAGAAGCATGTACATGCTGCAGCTTTGGGAAGTACCAGTGTGTTTGAAGGAACACATCTGATACCTGTAGCCTATTTGCTTGTTAAATATTTTTGTCCTAGAACAGCAATCTATGGCTAAGGCATATGGCACTAAATCTGAACTGGTTAATTAATTGTCTTAATATTATATCATCTAGTTATAATGGGATTGTACGATTCTTCAGAGACCCTAGGCAGGCCTGTGTATTGATAAGACTTTCATTTTCGTCTCATGTTTATAACACAGCAGAACCATTGCTGGGTGACATTAAGTATACAGCTTAAACTATCTTTACATTCACTATATATTAATTATTGTGCCTCGTTGCTCACATGTTTTCTTCCTATTTCCAAAATGTATTTTTTAAGTTAACTAATTTTTAGATACAAGGTCAAATCCTCTAATTTCCTCACAAAGATTTTGTGAAAACGGTATCACGAAATAGTTATAGATAATTCATCCAACATGATTTTAAATCATAATTAAATTTCATATTTTTCCTACTACGTTTTCACATTTTGATATAGGCTTATAGTAAATGTAACATTCAGCTGCAAGTCTGTACAATATTTCTAAATGTTTACAAAAGTAAAACTTACAGTTATTAAAAATTTTAAAGTCTTCTTTGCCCATATGTTGAAATTTTGTAAAGACATCCCAAAATGGAGAGCAGAGTGTCACCAACATTAGGAACCACTAATTTTAGTAATAATTAGAATTGAAAAGACAAATTGAAATAACTAGTGTAAAAACTCTGTACGAAGAAGATGAATGTTGTGTGTTTTTACATTTGGACTTGATGATCCTTGTGGGTTCCTTTCAAATCACAGTATTCTTTGACTCTATGATTCTTGAGAACATTTGTAAGTTGTCATGATACAGCTGTTACTCAACATCTTGCAGTAATTGATCTATGCTTCTGGTCAACTTCTGGACAAAGTAAAGTGGGCTAACAT
Source organism: Cygnus olor (assembly GCF_009769625.2). Lineage (NCBI taxonomy): Eukaryota > Metazoa > Chordata > Aves > Anseriformes > Anatidae > Cygnus > Cygnus olor. Next base: position 18,862,907 of record NC_049169.1, on the reverse strand, counting down.
GTACTTACATTTAGCAATAGAATAGAATTACAAAGTAATTTGAACGTTTCAGTATACTTATTTGTGTTATAAAGCTTTGGAACTGTCTAGCACTTTTAAATAGGTCATTTTCTTTATTCCAGAAATGTAATGGAAGGCCAAGAGGCATGCTTATGAAAACATTGCTACACTCTTAATCTTACTTGTTAGAGCTGGATTGCCAGAGCACTTTTCCACTTCTTAATGAATGTCTCAAAATACACAAATAAATCTGATATCAGTACTTGACAACAGCAATTAAGATATGGTCATTATATTTGCATATTCTCTTCAGGAAAAAAAAAAAAAAAAAAAAAAAAAAAAGATTCAAGTATTGCTCTAAGGCACCAAATCTGATCATGTACCATTCACACCAGCAGTAATTGGATATATTGCTATAAATAGTATGTTAAACCCCCTTGTACATTCCTTGTAAACTTTGATTGATTATCTCTGTTTAACTCATGCCCTTGTGTATCTCTTTTGAGAATTATAGTAGACCTACATAGAATTAAATACTCTTGGCTCACAGTGGACTCCTAATATATTACAATATCCTTAGAAGACAGACCTGATTTTTCATGAGTATGTATTATTCTTGAAGTATTACTTTTTGAAATCAGAGCTTGGATGATTAGAAAATTTGATTAGCAATCAGAAAGGAATTGGTCACAACAGACAGTCTTAAAACTAAATTTTTCTTTCAGGTTTCTTAGTGTCTATATATTTATAAGAAATTCTCATACTAAAATAATTTAAAATGTTGTTATTCCAAAGGTACAGTTTTGATAACTGCAACATTTAAGAGATATTTTAAATATATTTTATATATAAATATGAATATAAAAAATGTTATAAAAACATTTCTACTTGAATTTTCAACTTCAAAATTCGTACCTGTGCTTATATGTTAAAATACATGCAGAAAACACTGTTTTATATAGTTTTTTTTTTAAAAAAACAACTATTTCTGAACTTGCATACAATTGGTTGTCTTGTGAGGGGGAGCCCTAACATGCAGACCTGAACTTTTTCCTATATCATCCTTACAACCTGTATCATCTTCCTTCCAAGAAATGTTGCATATCTCTGGTATAAGTAGCTTTGTTCATTGGATTAACATAAGTGAAAAAACACTGTCTACTATCTCCTGCTTACTTATTCCAGTTACTGATCCTCCTCCATTATAATAAACTGTGTCATCGGATTTCTGTGTATGAACTTCAAACCATAGGTTCTTTTGGGAGCCCAGCATGGGCCTTTATACTAGTAGAAGACTTACTGCCAGCAAACCTCAGTTTTACTACATTTTTGAAAGCACAAGATACCTCTTAGTAACAAGAATGTCTCTGAATGTTATAGAAGTTTTGATTAAGGTGTATAAAGTATAAATTTCTCCTCCTTTTCCTCAAGCTCTAGCATAAATTTTTAAAATAGGGAATCTCAGGAAAAAAGAAAGAAAATATTGTAAATAATTGCTTTTAGAAAGTAAAATAAAATAAACACACACACACACAAATCTAAGATGGGTGAAATTGGGTCCTGTGGTATTCTATTAATGGATATAATTTTGACATATACAAGATTAAAAAAATTGTCATTTCTCTATTCAAAATAACTATTTGGTTAGGACAAAATATATGAATTGCCCTTTTGATCTTTTCATTAATTTATAATGACATTGGCCCAGTCCATTCTATCATTATTAAATTTGACTGTCTTTCTTACTATGAATTACATCATTTAAAAAATATCATCTTAGATTAGGTGTGCACACCTGATGTATCAGCCTGTGATACAGGCTTATCCTGCTATATGCAACACTGTGTGATGATTTCAATATTCCTCCTGTATATAAAGAATTTGGTGACGCCCTCCACATCCCTCAAAAAAAAAAAAAAAAAAAAAAAAAAGAAAAGGTTGTCCTATTCTATTCCATTTTGTGCTTGGAATTATCAAATGTTTTCATGATGCACTGAAAGACTATAGAAAGTAATCTACTGGCAAGTCGGGGTAGAAACTTTCACTGCAACTGTTGGAAGGTACTTGTATTTTATTGCCGGTTTCAAGTGAAACATTCATAATTACAGGGGTATTTCATCATCATTAGTCTCAGAGAAAATACACAGGGCTTGATGATATCATAAAATCCTATGTACTCACTGCATGTACACTATGTTCAATCATAATGAAATATTTTATGGTTGTATAGGATACGAAAAATTACTAGAAAACAAGACAGAAAATTTTACTTAATCTTATAGTCTTTAAAAAAAAAATTCAATAAAATCAGACTTGTTCAACTTTCAGTCTGCAGAAAATATGGGAGAATAATCCTTAATCTGGAGGTTTGTCTCATATAGCAAGTGAGATCTGTCATAAAACTTTATGTATTCTGTCTGACAGCCCCTCTAAAAGAACCTTTCTTTCTCTCTTCATTTACCTTATAAGGAGCATGTGGTCATCACTCCTGTAGTCTGAGATGTTTAATTTTAGGCATTCTAAATATGTCTTTAGATATGGATTGGCAAATGATAATGTTGCAGCTCCATTGAGAGCACAGGTGTGATGAACATGAGGAAGAACCTTTATACCTACTGGCACAAAAAAATACAGAATCACAGAATCATCTAGGTTGGATAATTATACACCTGGGACCAAATTCAGTTGCTCATCCAACTACCATTTGAGACATCTTGTATATCCAAGGCATGCACACTGGGCTGCAGAAAGAGCAAAGGAAATACACATGCTCTGGAATGGCAGCTAAAGGCCAAGTGGGATACACTATTCAAAATGATCTGTGATCATCGGTCAAATAAATCAGACTTTGGTGTCTGTACAGATGGTCAACAGCAACCTGGTTCTGCAAGAAAATAAGCAACGGAAAGATTTGGAAGAATGAAGTATTAACAAAACAGGACCTTGCCCACTGTTTTTACACAATTATTAAGTAATATTCCTTTTGGTGAACTTTACTTTGCGTCAATGTTCCAGCTTTCTGTGTCAGGTGTTATATATACACCCTATTAAGTAAATGGCACTTTAACCCTGAGAATAAAGATTAGATGTCTTTCAGGTAAGCACTTTAAACTTCTCTTGTTTATATATGTCAGACCTAAACAAAAGTGCCAGAACCTTTTATTGGTGAACAGTTCTTCACGATGATTGTATTTTTGCTTTTTCTTACTGTTAATGCACAAAGTATACTTTTCTTTGGTAATGAGATTTTGTGGGTTTTGGTAGGTAACCATTTCACAGAGATGTATCTGTCTACTTGTGGGAGGTAGAAAGTGATTGTCTTTATACATGTTGTTTTGTTGTCTTTTCCTTCCTTCCTTCCTTTCCTTCCTTCCTTCCTTCCTTCCTTCCTTCCTTCCTTTTTCTTTCTTCCTTTCTTCTTCCTCTTTCTTTACCTTATTGAATTCTCTTTGTCTCACTTTTGCTCTTATTCTTCCCCCATTGCAGGTGTGGAAGCGCTTGAGCAGCTGTGTAGTGCTTAACTGCTGATTGGGCTCAACCCAACACAGGATTTGAGTATTGCAAATTAAAATCACTGAAGAAATATGAACAAAATATATATCCCTCCCCTTCCGTAAAAAAAAAAAAAAAAAAAAAAAAAGTAATGTCTTTTAATAATGTAAGCAATGGAGCAATATTTGAATATTTGAATCTTAGAAAAAGGTGATTGTTTATTTATTGTCAACAGCCTATGCAAAATGAAGAAAGTTAGGAAACTAGGAAACTCTCAAAGAAGAAGAATTCTGTTTTCAAATGGAAAGATACCCTCACTGATACACAGAGAAAGACAACGCCATTTATGTTGGAAACTATCATGTTTGAAAGTATAAAATATAGTATAATAGTAACAATATTAAAAACTTCATTTGAAACAAGTACATAAAACAAAATATCTTCCATATTCATGCATCACTCATCTCATGAGATGATTTTTATAGCTTTTCGCTCTTCCAAAGACATCAGAAAGTTAAGTCAAATCTCGAAAATTTTTATTGCAAGCTTCTTTGACTTTGTCCCAATAGCTAGATTAAAAAGAAAGAAAAAAAATGCATAAGGGATGTACTATCTACTTTGTATTCATGTCTATCTACTAGACTTATTAATCTTGACACAAAAGCCTTTGAACAAGAAATTTATTCTTTTCATTTAAGTAGTCCATCCTCGATATTTTTTAAAAGTCTAGCATTCCTGGGAATTATATTAATTATTAACCTATGATCAGGTTCATTTCTATTTTCTATCTGTCTGTGTAAGAGGAAATGTTAGCTGGCTCTAGTGTAGCTGAAACCACAATGACACTGTGTATTACAAATTAAAGCTTAATATTGTTGGCTGCTGAAAACTGATGAGGGAGGTGTGGGATGAATGCTTTAAAATGTTCCTAGTTTCAGGGGAACCATAAAGCGATATGCTAGGAGGAGAGGTGACATACAATATCCTGTTCAAGCTTTCAGATAAAATTGGGCCGTTCAGATGAGAGTTCAATCTCTGGCAGAATTTGGAGCAACCTCTTGTTCATGCCTCAGGCTGCTTTCCATCTTCTTCATTTATCCTAGTCTGATCTTGTGACTTGTTTTCCATCCTACTTTATTTCTCTGATAGTTTCTACACTGTTATTTAGAAGCTCTCTTGGAGTGCTGTACAATTCATTACTTTCACATGTCCATCTTTTCCTATTCTCCTTATTTTACTGATCACTCCCCTACTGATTCTTCAGAACATCCTGCTGTTAGCATATCCTTGTCAAATGGCCCAATTAAAGCCACCCCCCCCCCCCAAAAAAAAAAAAAAGCCCCAAATGATTGTATAGGGAAAAAGCAACTTTTTTTTTTTTTTTTTCCAGTAGGTTGAGTGCCTTAGGCCAAGTACCATTAAGTTAAATATACAGCTAGACGCTTTTTATGACCACTGTGCAAATATGGGCCAATGCATGTTGATGTCTTTGTTTTCCTGAGTGTATGTAAATCACTTGATATGGAAGGATTCTTCAGGGCTCACAATTACACATAACATAGGTCTCTTGAAGACCTACACTGAGTTTCTATGAGTATGAAAAAAAAAAAAAATAGCCTCAGGAATGTCTCAGTGGGTGATTGCTGAAGCTTCTCAGAGAACTGGGTTTGAGTAAGTGTTTGGGCTTTGAAGTCCTGATTGTCACATAAAAAACTTCAGTCCACAGTCACAATTTCAGATAAGTAATTTACCCATGAAATCTTGTCTTAATTTTTTTGTATTGATCATCTATAAAAGGGAAGAAATTTGTTAAAAAATAATGTTAATAAAAAGACTAAGTATGGGAAAGAATGGATACCTAAAAGATTTTGTCACCGAGCTGAGATGCAGGAAGCTCATATGTTGTAACATCTGGGAAACAATTCCACTGTCCATGTCTACTCTAAGCAGAATATTTTTCCATTGAAACTAAAATTATTAAACACTAAAATTTTTAAAAACTAAAATTATTAAATACTTAAGTTGCCATCAACTAAAAGTGAGCATTCACACCTTCCTTCACAGTCATGTACTGGAAGTTCTTCTGTCTGTAATCACTGGTGCAAGTATTCGTGTAGATTCTCCTTTGTATTCACCTCTCCCCTCATATGAATAAAGTAATGTATGTACATTCTTTGTTAATATTACTTATAAAATCAGTGTTGTGGCTGTACATAGTGGATTCTACTATTGGTTACTTCTGTTTTATTTCAAACAATTTTCAAAATCTAATTTAAACGGAATTCTACAATTTATAAGTCATAACAAAGTAGGTCAAAAATCAATTCAAGCAAATGAAGAAATTATGCTTTTTTTGGGGGGTGGGAGGGGGTATTATTTTTATTTTTTAGCATCTCTTTCAGGAAAAGGTTTCTTTAGCCTTCCTCGTGCCTTCCCTCTTCTTCCTTTCCCTTCACATTGTTTCTTTCTGCTCCTTCCCTTTCTCTTTCTGCACTTTCCCCTTTCTCTTCACACTCCTTTTCCCATTCCCCCATTCTCCCATTCCCTTCCCCTTCTTCTTATTCTTTTTACTTTTTCTCATGAATCACGATAAACACAAATATTTAACTCAAAAAATCTTCCTGATATTTAGTCACAGATACACAGACTATATTAGATAGATAAATAGGTATGTAAATAGGTAGGTAGGTAGATAATAGATATAATAGAGTGCCATGGTAGATAGACTGCCATGGTCATAATTTAATGACCAGATTATCTTCCCATTTCTCATAACTTGCTTTGGATTCAGTTCTCTATCTGTATCAACAAAGCCCTTAATCATGTGACTATATTTAAATATATACATAAGTCTAATTTATATCTGTAGGGTTTTAAAGCACATCCTATGTTTTTAAACATATAGTCTATGTGTTAATTTTCTATATGTCTAATCTAATTCATATATAACATATATATCAACAACAAATTTGATACCCACAAAATCATGCTTGATGAAACTGTACTTCTATGGCTGACAGTTATGTTTAGGAATTCTTCAGATCATCTGCAACAGTTACTGAAACATCTCACAGTTTCCAAACTGAGTTCATTTATTGGTCATTGGCAAAATTGTGTGAGAAATGGGTGAGTGTTTCAGAGTGCAGCTAATACTGTTCTTTGTCAGGCTGTGGTAGTCTTCATCTTTTCTGTAGTTTTAGTTATAAACTCTATACGGTCTCTATAAACAACAGATTAAACAATTTGTTCAGTATATTTTTTACTTTATTTTAATGTATATATTTATGTATTTTTTTATTCATTGGTGGAAGAGTGTGACTCTATTAGAAGCACTTTAAGTTCTCTTTGGAATTTATCTTCAAAACCTAACAGGTTTGTTTCATGGTGGGAATAAATCTTCAAGAAAAATGGTTTGACCCAACATATCTGAAAATAGATCAGCTACAATTCTGTTCTTCCATGACCTTAGATGTGAACTGTTAAGGTAAACCTATCCTAACTTAACAGTGTCAGGGAATGGGCTGAAACAATGATAGGAAATTAGTGAATAGTTATACCGTTAGCATGTTCCTTGGTATGAGTTTGGCCCACACCAACTGCTGCTATTGAAAGCAACTGCTGCTATTGAAAGCAACCTTCATGGTTTAGTTGTTAGGAAACCCAAAACAAAACAAAACAAAAACACACCTGCACAGACACACACGTACACAAAACAAACAAACAAACAAACAAACAAAAGAGGCTTTTTCTTCCAGGCCACTTAGGTGAATCACAGAAACACAATTATATCATAGGTGTATTTTTCTAATAAATGTGTTTGTTCTCACATGCTTGAATGCATAGACAGAAAGTAAATAACTACTATTACTGCCTGCAATATACAAATATGTATGTCTTACATGATTTTCTAAGACAGGTCTTTTTCTCCATATTACAAAGAATAAGCATAGAAAACCTTTTCCTCCTACCAAAACAAAATGCAGAATTTGAGATGTGTGTATAATATATATTAGTTTTGTTTCGCTACTTTTAATTTCCAGCAATTTTAATAAACTAACAGCTTATATCACCACTGGGATCCACTAAATCAGGTTTCATCCATGGTAAACCAAAACTATAGCAATTGCCTTGGACACTGAATTGCATTGCTCTGAGTCATCCTGAAGCCAGAGACATTCATTAGTTTTTGTAATAAATCCTCGGGAAGGAAACTGTTTGGCTTCAGAGAAACCTTTCACCAACTCCTCTCATTTTTTGCTGACTTCACTTTCTCCTAGCCCAAAATGATTTTGTGAAAATGAATCTGACCTTGAACTATATTTGTCTGTGGGGTGCATTTTGCACATGATATCACTACTGAACATTTGCACAGCTTTTCTGAGGTGTTTATCCCCAGAAATAAAGTAAAACTCAAGTATGGCAACTCTTCGTTTAAAAAGAAACTTATCCGTAATTCTTATGCGTATTGTTTTTTTGTTTGTTTCTTTGTTTTTTCTTCTCGGAAGCAACCAGAGGATTAATAGATGATTCATGGTGTGTTCCACAGACTATTCATTTTCTGCTTTTCTGCTTTCAAGATATTACTAGATTTCTAAATAAAATAAGATATTTTTATTTTCAGTCTACTAAAAATAATAAAATAATCAAAATTATGTCTGTGTAAGCAATTTAAGCAATGAATAGTTTTTTCTTTGGCAGCAAATAATAACAATCAGATTTTAAGACACAGAGGTGCCTTTTGTGTGTGTGTGTGTGTGTCTCCTTGTGGAAATTTAAAATAACTGAGCAGTTAAAATTCATGATCTACACTTTTGTGTCATTATTATTGCATTAGCATGAAATTATGGTTCTAGTTAGTCATAATTATACTCATAATTATTCAATTTATCACTATAGGTCCTCCTGGAAATTTTATTGGAGGAGTTATTAACATTAATAAATTGTTTTTCTTCATATCCATATTATTAATTCACCTCATGTGTGATATGAACTATCAGCCATAAAATTATTACAAACTCTGTTCCTTGTGTAGTTGACTTTATGATGGAGAATCTGATAACCTTTAGCTATTTTGCTGGTAGAGCTGTTTTTCTTCACCAAAAGTAAACAGAGGGAGGGAGACAGGTAAACAGTGAAATATTCAGTCCCAAATGCATCCAAGGGGCTTGACTGAATAGCATAGCATCCTTTCTGTTTGTCTAAACTTTGTGACAAAGCATTTTTAATAAGAAAATCTTGATTAGCATAGATGACTATTTCTGTTAAACCACCCATCCATTTTGCCTGACAGATATTTCTGGTCTAACCCACAGAAATGCTTGTCACAACCTAGAAAAGCCTCTAAGATCCAGATACTTACTGCAGAATCAGACCTTGCAAATACATTTTCCTGTTGCTTTAAACTTGTAAAGCTGCTTGGGTCTTTGTGGTTTTTTCAGAGCTGTTCATAGCTGACCTGCATCCAGAACCAAAAACACTATAGGTGTATCAGTGTAATTATTAAGGAAACATAGAGTATTATCCTGCACACAGGTAATACTTAGCTGGCTCACAGTACCTAAATTTGCCCTTTACATAGATCTGCACTGTTGGATTTACCTCCACATTTTCTGAGTCATAGTCAATTGTGTATTCTTATATAGATACCAGCACGTGTGTGTCTATAGATACTGACCTCCTTCTTTCCCACCTATTACCTCTCCAACAAGCCCACTAATAAGTGTGAAGTTCATCATTATCTATTAAAACCCCAAAATTTATATAAATAAATTAATGTCCTTAAATTTATTCTTTGAACCATGTTGATCCAAAATAAAACTGAATATGACTGAACAGAAATCTCGGGACAGAAAAAAAAATAGCTGAAGCAAAAACTTTTATATATATATATATATATATATATATGTCAGAGAGCACAGCAATTTATTACTTAGTCTTTTGGTTCTTTTAGAACAAATATCAATACCTGCATTACTGTAAAAATTGATTTTCTAATTGTCAATTCCTAGTTCTTTCCAACTCAAGAGGTCAGAATATTGTAAGTGACATTTAATCTTTCATTTAATAAAACTGCTGATTTACGTTAGATCCTGACATTGAAACTGAGAATTTTGTTTTTGAAGTAGTTTTTATTGTTCCCCATTTCCACTTTCTTTCATTAAAAATCTTTATAATTTCTAAAGCTTTTGCACTTAAACAAGGAAGGTAAGTGATCCGAAATTTCACAGTATAAAAGTAGATAGGAGAAAGAAATCAAAATCTACTCCCAAAGAATTTTAAATCCTTTGAAATGAGGTCTCAAAGAATATTGTGTCAAATATTTTTCATGGATTTTCCTGGGATCTGTAGAATTTATTCTTAGATAAGTTACCTTTCTATGTAAAAGGCTCATTGTAAAGACTGGCATGGAACCATAAAACAGATATTTTCCCCAAGTAGTCCCATACCGCATGCTTTCTTTTTTTCCTTGCCTTGCCTTCCCTTTTTCTCTTCTCTCTTTTCTCTTCTTTTCTCTTCTCTCCTCTTCTCTCTTCTTTTTCCTCTTCTCTTCTTCTTGTTCGTTCTTTTTTACAAATACTTTCATGCTGTGTTTGCACTGCAAGATGAATTTTTTCAGATATGTTTGCTATTCAGACTTTTTTTTTCCCCTCAAATGAGCCTAGTACTTTCCAAACAAAAATAATCATAGAAATCATAGCACTGAAGGAGTCAAGAATGTCAAGAACATTGCATATATGGGAGCAGGTGCTGGAGGATATTCTGCCAGGGAAACACTAGGTGTAGTATTTATTTACTTCAATTTATAATACCAAGCATTTTTAAGTCATTGTCTGAACTGGCTGAGCCCTGCAACTTTGGAACAGATAAAGAATAGCAAATTAAAGATGCTTCTGTAATTGATATTGCTGACAAGGAAGTGTCGCTGGAGTTACAGATGGATTCAAAGCTGACACTGAGAAAAAGGTATTCAAATAGCTCATGACTAAGTGCTCATTGAGAAACAAAGTGCAGATCAGGGAATAGCAGAGGAAGCTGTTGGTGGTCAGTTTCAATCTAAGTGAGACAGGAAGAATGAGAAGAATTTGAATCTGAAAAAAGGGTTTGCAGGAAGCAGGTCAATAGACAGACAGGTCAATAGACATCCAAGTACAACCAAGGAGAAAGCTAGTCTGTCTTGAAAAAGATATGTAGGACATGTAAAATAGAGATTAATTTAAATGAAGAGATTATTGATAAACATAATTCACAGGACAGAGAACTGGAGAAGAATGATTTAGGAAAGGAATGCATAAAGAGAAGACACCTGATTTACAATTACAGGTGAAAATGTAATTGGAAGGAAAGACTTTTAAGATAAATGCAAATGAAGCATCCACATTAATATTATAGAAAAACAAACAGGCCATTATTTTTTTATTAGCATTATTAACATAATAAATAAACTTAATGCCAATAAATATACAAGATGATACACTCTGTGAGTAAATAATTAATCGGGGAGAGGAGAGGAGAGGAGAGGAGAGGAGAGGAGAGGAGAGGAGAGGAGAGGAGAGGAGAGGAGAGGAGAGGAGAGGAGAGGAGAGGAGAGGAGAGGAGAGGAGAGGAGAGGAGAGGAGAGGAGAGGAAGCTCTAATTATTCTGGATTATCCATCTGAGTATTATAGCTATAATCACACAAAATCAAACACCATTTGGGTACTTAAAAGACATTTTGTTCATGCAGTTGATAAGTATCTAAATATTTTCATGGTATTTTATTTTATACAATGGAAACATAGGCAAAAGTATATATTAATTTGAAAAAAAAAAAAAAAGTCATGAAGAGCCTCACACTGGTAGAGGAGTTGCTTTTGGGTCATGTGAACACAGGGACAGACATGTATGGAAACTGTAAGCCATCTCTAGGTCAAATTTTGACCTTCTTTTTTGAAATAACAACTTACAGAAAATTGACAACTTCAAAAGCCAAATCTGAATAGTTATTAGTAAAAATATTCAAATCCTAAAGATGGGGATTCCCAAATTCCCATCCCAAATTTTTGCAGCACACCCTGAACAACAAAATATGTTATAAATACACACTTATTATCAAATAGTATTGTATATTCCCCAAACTGTTTCAGATAAGCTGGCAAAAAAAAAGACTGTCCTCACAACAAACGTTACGTGCCTTGAAATTGATATAGCAAAAAGAGGAGATTTTCTGAGGACCACAAGTAACATGGAAGTGATGGTCTGAAGTAAACATGACACATTGCTCAGGAGACAAAAAATAAAAAAATAAAATAAAGTTGACTCTTTATAGCACCTAAAAAGCCTATAAAAGCTGGCTGTGAGAGATAGGACAGTGGAGAGAAGAAATCAACAGAAAAGAATCTCCTGACCTAATATCATCAATGAAGAGGACCAGCAGGTGTGGAGAAACAAAATGTGAAACTAGATTTCCCTGCAGCAATGCAAAGGGAAAACAAATAAACCTATCTTAATCATTGTTCTACTTGGCTGTGATTTCCTTGGCTAATTCTGCATTTAGCCAACAGTTAAGTGAGACACAAGTAGTCTCTAAATTTAGTCCAGATGGTGAGAGTTTGCCCTCAGCTGGTGCATGATGTTGTACGCCTTCATTATTATTATTATTATTTTTAATATGTTACTGAAAAAAAATACACTGCAAAAAAAGAATATCATTAGGGGAAGATCTCTCCTTAGGTTTATAGACCTACTTAGAAACAGAAATTTAGGAATTACTTCAGTGGTGGTTTTTGTTTGCTTGTTTATGAGTACTTAATAATAAAATAATAATATTAGACTAGCCTTATAATAAAAACAGAACCCCAAAAAATTTAATTGGGAAAATAATCTATTGGCTAATAAAAATGGTAAGGTTAAAAAAAAAAAAAAAAAAGTAGTGTATTAATATAATTTAAATATTAAAGACCTCTCCTTTAGGGGATTAAAAACCAGTCAGTTATAAGGATGAGAAAGTGTGTGCTGTCCTCTGACTTTGATAAAGAATCTAAAGAGTCACTGGCACCAAAGAAGGAATATATTAGAATAAAGAAATAGACTTGTCCCTAAAGCAACTCTCTTTCTCTCAAAGAAAAGTTTCTGCCTAGAATGTTCCACTTGACTGGCTTTGTTCCAAAGAAAGAACATTCACCTTCAAGGGATTCAAATGTTGCTATAAAAGGGATAGATGAAATTCCTGGCCCATGTCAGTGAGGTTTTTAATGACAAAATCCATACGAATAGAAGCTATTTACAATTTATGAGAGAAAGAGAACAGCAAGTAAAGAAATACCCTTCTTTTGTCTTCATTTGCAGTTACTATATTATGTGTCTGGTATGTTAGACTGGGGCATCAAAACCTCTGGTGTAAAGCTCTCAGGAAGCTTCTGCAACAGAGAAATTGCAATGTAAACTCTTACAGAAGGATTCCTTTTCTCCTGCCCTGCTCATTGGTGAAATGCAAGGCTTCCTGGCTTCCTCAAAGTGACTTTGCTGCTCTTAAAATGGCTAAGCACTGACTTTGTGCATTAATTCAGGCTTCCTTCCTTCTCCCTGATACAGCTGGTATCTAGGTGAAAGAAATATCCTGTGCCTCACAAGGAGTCTGCTACACTTCAAATTTGCCTTCTTGAGCCTCAGGGTGTTTTCTCCACAGAGTGAGCAAGGTGTCTGAGGCTCTGCTGCTTTAGTTTTATAGCAGCATTTCTGCTTTCAGCTTCACAGACCATAGCTGGAAGCTTTGGTATTTCCTTGTTGCACACAGAGAGTTTTCTTTTAGTATTATTTTAATAGTATTATTTTAAATGATATTTACATGCACTTTCTGAAGGCTAGGATATTTCATTTAGGATTTCTTATCTATACAATTTTGTTTTGAATATACCTTATGCTGCTTTTCTAATATGCTTGTTGAAGGCCCTTTTCTCCTTGTTCCCAGTACAGCATCTCTTATGGGGTGTGTTGGGGGGTGAAGGGTGCGGGGCAGGGAGAAAAAAAGATGCTATGCTAAGCAGAAAAGTATTTATTCACTGAGACTGTTGGACACAAAGAGGTCTCCAGAGTCCTCTCTAGTTCTTTTAAATGGGTGAACACACAGGTTTCTCAAAATGACTGCCTAAACAGTTTCCTGCTGAAATACATTATTATATACACCATTTTACAGGTCTGGGCACCTGTACTCTTGAAAGTATGTATGCTTGCTAAAAGAAAGCAAGGGGTTTGCTTGCTACACATTTAAAAGGATATAAGAGGCACTGCAGTTGCAAATTCCAGCAGCAGCTTTTATATATGTGTAGGTTTCATGGGAAGGGGATGAGGGACATTGAGAGAAATCTCTCTTTTCTATACACAAATAATATTATCTGAAGTTATCAGCATTCCTCAGTAAATGTCTTTTTTTTTTTTCTTTGTTCTGATGTCCCAGTTATGAGATGGGAGGGGATAGAAGATGGAAATTTCCTTACTCTTCCTTTTCAAACAAATACAGGGCCCTGTGCCCCATATAGAATGATACTGTTTCTGTGGATTAAATGTCAATTATTGTCTTATATTCTGGTCCTTACAAATTTTCACCCAGTCAGCTCTGCAGAATAGGTATTTGAAATACTAGTTTTGCTGTTAACTGTGTCTTAGGAAAGTGAAGTCTATTGGTTTTCAAATGGGTTGCTGTATTCATTCGCATTCATGATAACTGTTCTTAAAATGAGGCTGTGGAAATGAGGTGTCCTACGAGATGGATGATCTCCTTTCCCTGCTTATGCTAGCAGATGTTGCTTTGTAGTCTGCTTCTTTTTATATCTCCTTGGGATAAATGGTCAACCCGCTATAGGACACTGCAGCACAGACTGTCAATGTCCACCCTAGAGATTTTTGATTCTTTGTACTGGGTCGGGCTGGGATGTTAACTTTCCCTGCAGCAGCCCATACAGTGTTGTGCTCTGCACTTGTAGCTAAAACAGCAATGGTATCACACCAGTGTTGTGTCTGCTCCTGAGCAGTGCTGGCACAGCATCAGGACTCTCTCTAACCCCCCTAGGGGTGGGCAAAGATGTGAGAAAAGAAACATCACCAGGGCAGCTGACCTAAACCAACCGAAGGGATATTCCATACCATACGATGTCACACTCAGCAATAAAAGGTGGAAAAAGGAGGAAGAGGGGAGGGGTGGGCTCTCGTTGTGAAAACGTCTGTCCTCCTCCCGAACATCGGCTACGTGCGTTGAGGCCCTGCTTCAAGGACGTGGTCAAGCATCGCTCATTTGTGGGAAGTAGAGAGTAATTTCTTTCCTCTGCACTTCCACATAGCCTTTACTCGTTTTGTTTAGTTTTCCCTTTCCCCCTCCCGTTTCCCCTTTCCCTTTTTTTTTTCCCCTTTATTTAAATTGTTAATTGTTTAGTTAAATTGTTTAATTAATAATAATCTTTCCTTAATAATTATTTCTTTTTTCCTTTAATTAAATCATCCTTATCTCAACCCGTGAGTTGTTCTTTCCTTTACTTCTTCCCCTCCTCATCTAAGGAGGGGGAGTGAGAGAGCGGTTATGGTGTTCAGCTGCCTAGTCCGGTAAAACCACCACATTCTTGTAAAAGAAGGTACAAATGTAAAAAGCATTTAGACACTGGCAGGACATATATATACATATATATATATATATTTTTTTTTTAAATGAACAAACAAGCAAAACAAACAAAAAATACAAAGTCGTTAAAATTGCAGCAAAAAAAATGTATTGTCAGAAAATATATATTAAACCATTTGTTACTATCAAAACCGTACTGCCTTTGCCTAAATTTGTTAATCTATTTTATATCCTCATTATATTTTATATTGATAGGACAGGAAGGAATGGCCTCAAGTTGTGTCAGGGGAGATTCAGGTTGGAAATGATGAGAGATTTCTTCTCAGAAAGAGTGGTTAGGCATTGGAACAGATTGCACAGGAAGGTGGTGGAGTCAGTGTCCCCAGGGATGTTTAAGAAAAGGTTGGATGTAGTGTGTAGGGTCATGGTTTAGTGGGTGATATTGGTAGTAGGGGGATGGTTGGACTAGAGGATCTTAGAGGTCTTTTCCAACCTTAATGATTCTGTGATTCTACATTCATAATTTTTGTAGCTTGTTGTATATCAGGTTTATCTAATACACAGCAAGAAACATAATCCTGTAAGATTTCCTTTTAGTGTGAATTATAGAATTTCTTTGGACCAAAGGGTAAGGTCAGACTAGCTTACTATTTTTCTGTTCTTAACTTTTCCTGTATTTTAATGTGGTTTGGAATGTTTGACTACTTAGAAGTGTTATACACATGGTGACAACAAATATTAAGGCTATTCTATTAGATATTAGGAAAAGCAAATGAATATTGAATTATTTGGAAAGTTTTTCCTTTAAAAAATGAAAGGTTGTATTATTATTTTTTTCATTCTGTATCTAAAACATTTCTTTAATAACTGTAATATCTAACCATCATAAAAATCAGTGGTTTATCTATACTTTTGACAGATCTATGTTGTTCCCTCAAGCAAAGATTTTCTGTCAATACCGAAAGCAAACACATTGTACAGGAACTGCTAGAGGCTGCCCTCTGGAGACAGATGCTGCCACTTGTAAATTACTATACCGCTAATATGGCATTAGTAAGATAGTAGTTGGCTTACCTGTGTATGAAAAGCAAGCATGCACAAAATGTAATATACATACAGCTGACTAGTCCAGTGGCCAGTCAGTCTTACCTCTGTCCCTGGAAAGGTGTTGGAACAGCTTGTCCTGGATGCTATCTCCAAGCAATTGGAAGAGAAGAAGGTTATGAGGAGTAGTCAGCATGGATTCACCAAGGGGAAGTCGTGCTCGACCAACCTCGTTGCCTTCTGTGATGGCATCACCAGCTGGGTAGATGGGGGAAGAGCAGGGGATGTCATCTACCTTGACTTTAGCAAGGCTTTTGATACTGTCTCCCACGACATCCTGCTAGCAAAGCTGAGAAAGTGTGGGATAGAGGAGTGGACAGTAAGGTGGGTTGAGAACTGGCTGACTGACTGAGCTCAGAGGGTGGTGATCGGTGGCACAGAGTCCGGGTGGAGACCTGTGACTAGCAGTGTTCCCCAGGGGTCGGTGCTGGGTCCGGTCTTGTTCAACATCTTCATTGATGACCTTGATGAGGGAATAGTGTCCACCCTCAGCAAGTATGCCAATGATACAAAGCTAGGAGGAGTGGCCGACACTCCAGAAGGCTGTGCTGCCATTCATCGAGACCTGGACAGGCTGGAGAGCTGGGCAGGAAGAAACTAAATGAAGTTTAACAAGAGCAAGTGTAGAGTCCTGCACCTGGAAAGGAACAACAGCATGTGTCAGTACAGTCTGGGGGATGACCTGCTGGAGAGGAGCTCTGCAGAGAAGAACCTGAGGGTCCTGGTGGACGACAGGTTGACCATGAGCCAGCAGTGTGCCCTGGTGGCCAAGAAGGCCAATGGGATCCTGGTGTGCATTGAAAGGAGTGTGGCCAGAAGGTCAAGGGAGGTGACCCTCCCCCTCTACTCTGCCCTGGTCAGGCCTCACCTGGAGCACTGTGTCCAGTTCTGGGCTCCCCGGCACAAAAAAGACAGGGATCTCCTGGAAACAGTCCAGCGGAGGGCCACAAAGATGATACAGGGCCTGGAGCATCTCCCCTGTGAGGAAAGACTGAGAGACCTGGGTCTGTTCAGCCTTGAGAAAAGAAGACTGAGAGGGGATCTTATCAATGTTTACAAATACCTGAAGTGTGGGAGACAGAGGGATTTGGCCAACCTCTTTTCAGTGGTTTGTGGGGACAGGACAAGGGGCAATGGCCAAAAAATGGAGCACAGGAAGTTCTGCACCAATATGTGAAAGAAGTTCTTCATGGTAAGGGTGACGGAGCACTGGAACAGGCTGCCCAGGGTGGTTGTTGAGTCTCCTTCTCTGGAGATATTCAAGGTCCGTCTGGACGCCTGTCTGGGCAACCTGCTCTAAGGAACCTGCTTTGGCAGGGGGGTTGGACCTGATGATCTCTTGAGATCCCTTCCAACCCCTACAGTTCTGTGATTCTGTGATTCTGTGATTCTGTGTTTCTGTGACTAGAGCTAGTCCATTAAACCTCAAGGTTTGAAGCCACTGGATTCTTGACAGCTACATGAAACAGATATATGAAGATAGAACTTTTATTAGAAAGGAATGCTGTGATTAGGTTATAGCTTGTATATAATCCTTGGTTTTCTTGTTTTCTGTTGTTATCCATCAGCACAGCTTTTAAGATTATTCATGTGAAAATAATAATAATAATAATAAAGTAATAGCACTTCTAGTGGGTTATATTGTTTTCTTTCTTTCTTTTTTCTTTTTTTTTCTTTCTTTCTTTCTTTCTTTCTTTCTTTCTTTCTTTCTTTCTTTCTTTCTTTCTTTCTTTCTTTCTCTTTCTTTTTTTCTTTCTCTCTCTCTCTCTCTTCCTTCCTTCCTTCCTTCCTTCCTTCTTTTAATTTATGAATTTCATAGAATCATAGACTCATAGAATGGTTTGGGTTGGAAGGGACCTTCAAGATCATCTAGTTCCAACCTTCCTGCTGTGTGAGGCTGACCAAGTGCTACTAGACCAAGTTGTTCCATCCAATGATGACCAAAACTCCATCCAACCTGGCCTTGAACACTTCCAGGGCCGGGATATCCACATTTTCTCTGTCTTTTCAAATTTTGCTATGTCCTAAAAAAATATTATAAATATCTATATATATATATCATTTCTATTTCAAGTTTGTCTTGGAAATAACGAATAGTGATTTATCCTAGTATAATTTAGAAAGGCCTTTTGAGGTACAAAATGTTATAATTATAATATGAAAAGTGTATTTAATTTTATACAAATCTTATTCAGATGAATTTATTTTTTACGATAAGCATTTCTAATTCCTGTAAAAAATGTAGACCTTAGTCAATCTTTAAAAAAGTTGTGTTATTTTTTATTGTCAGTGCAAATGTAGGTTTGATGCTTGATCTACTTTTGAAATTGTAGCAGTGAACTGATAATAATAATATCTTATTAAGCATATTTGGGTCACAGATGCCTCAAAAGTATTTACAAAATGATATAGCTTGAAAAATAGTTTTTATTGTATCCACTGGTTTCATACTTTTCCAGAAGAAGAGAGAATTGCATACAAATTCAGGGAAGAAAAAAGGCAAGCATTAAAACTGAAGCACACATCTATTTTAAGACTTCTAAGTAGAGAATTAAATACCAAACTATTCTATTCCACAGAGTTAATCTTTACTTCCATTATAATCTTTGTCACAAGATGAATTAATTTTATACAATTTTCTTTTCTCATTACACTCCTTGACATGAATATAGCCATATGTCCTTTTCTGATTGAGCAGACACTTTAGAATTCAGAATAATCCTGTCTACAGTCCTCAGAGTAACTCCAGAACATGCTGAAAGAGTTACAGTTGTATCTGTATCATGATGCAACTGAACAGCTATTTTTATATGGCCACAGAACACATCAGAGGTTTCCTTTCTCTTTTCGTTTTTAGCACAGCTCCATTTCCGATGTTAAGACAGATGAATATTATCTTCTGATGACCACATGTTCTTTCAGACATTTTCATTATGTTACAGTACTTGGTCATCGTCTGCTTCTGGAAACACATTTTTCCTTAAGAAGTGATTTCATGACTTGACAATCTCAAGTAAACAGAATGGATTTATACATTTTCAGAGTTCCAACAAAACAGTACTACATGTTCATTTTTTTATTGTTACTGCTTTGTTTCTATTTCATGTTTTCCAACATTGCAATTTACGTTATTGGTATTCTTATTTCTTTTATTTCTTATTTCAGGTAGTTACTGTTGATTTTTCGACATCCTCATCCTCATCTTCATCCTCCTGCACACTTGATGGCCCAGCCTCGTCTTCTCTATACTTAGACCTAACAGAAGACTGTCTGCGTTCTAAATGACCTGAGTCTCTATACCATTTTTTCACCTTGTCTACAGGGGCAACTTGCACTGCTACAGCTTGTTTCTCTGACCCAGCCACAGGGTCTGCCACAGGGGTTGGAATACCCTCTGCAGGGGCAACTTGCACTGCTACAGCTCGTTTCTCTGACCCAGCCACAGGAGTGGGAGCGGCTGCAGGAGCTGGAGTGGCTGCAGGGGCTGGAGTGGCTGCGGGAGCTGGAAATGAAACATCTGTGGGAGCTGGAACTGGAACGTCTGCAGGAGCTGGAGCGGCTGCAGGAGCTGGAGCTGGAACGGCTGTGGGAGCTGGAGCGGCCGCAGGGTCTGTCACTAGGTTGATAGTAGCATCAATTGCAGCTCGATAGGCATAAGCCAGACCCCAGCACACCACAGTGATTTGTGTCACTTTGGAACTGCCAGAGTCATGACACCTTTTTTTCAAGCATTCTACCAGTTTTTTAGGATTTTGCAGTTGTTCAGGGGTGAATGTCCAAAACACTGGAGGTGCCCACTGCTCTAGAAACCTGCCCATATCCTCCCACACTCCCTGCCACTCGCAACTATCCCGCCTCAAGACAGATCTCCGGATGAGATTCCTAAGTAGTTGTTTAACCTTAAACAAAACCTGAAGCGCATTCAGGAGACATAACAACAAGAACATGCTGGTCTGAGGATCCCAAGAATATTCAACATCTTGGAGAGCTATCGTAACTAGCTCGGGGGATAAGAGGGTGGTGAAGGAGGAAGGGAGAGTGAACAGGTAGGAAAAAATATCTTCCTGTCCCCTCCACAGATTGGCTCCCTGACGAAAAAGGGCAATAGGTGTAATTGCTAATAGTTTCTGAGATATGGTTTCCGAAGTATAGAGTCGACGACAGTGGTGAGCACAAATACCAGGTTAGAGTCATGACCAGATACCTCATCATTTCATAAGCCATCGTTACACCACACAGTACCATAACAACCTTAAACCAGGGCCCAGAAAGGATAAACAGTGTGACAGGGAGCACATACAGAAAGTAACGTGCTATAAAACTCAATTTGGGAAACAGGCACAGCAGACTTGAGATTAAGGCAATCAACATTGTGACTAGCAACTATTAAGCAGGTCCAATACTTATACCAATTTTAGTTTAACACACTCTGGTCAAATCTGTCGTTATCTCAACCCTTCGAGCCCCATGTTGGGCGCCAAAAGGACTGTTGTGGTTTAACCCGGCCGGCAGCTAAACACCACACAGCCATTCACTCACCCTCCCCCCTCCCTCTCTGGGATGGGGGAGAGAAACGGGAAAGTGAAGTCTGTGAGTTGAGATAAAGACAGTTTATTAAGACAGGAAAATAATAATAATAATAATAATAATAATAATAATAATAATAATAATAATGTGTACGAAACAAGTGATGCACAATGCAATTGCTCACCACCCGTTGACCGATGCCCAGCCTATCCCCGAGCAGCCAGCGCCCCCCCCACCCCGGCTAGCCACCCCTATATATTGTTTAGCATGACATCAGATGGTATGCAACACCCCTTTGGCCAGTTTGGGTCAGCTGTCCTGGGTCTGTTCCCTCCCAGCTCCTGCTGCACCCCTAGCCTGCTCGCTGGCAGGACAGAGCGAGAGGCTGAAAAGTCCTTGGCTTGGTGTAAGCACTGCTCTGCAACAATTAAAGCATCAGCATGTTATCAGCGCTCTTCTCATCCTAATCCAAAACATAGCACCCTACCAGCTACTAGGAGGAAAATTAACTGTCCTAACTGAAACCGGGACGGAGACCTGAAACAGGACAACACATTCAAAAGATGGTAAAGTTGATGGAGATAATAACCTCTCTGGACCTGCCATGTTTTTGTTCATGCAGCTTTCTCAAGGGCATACTACTGACTCATTCTCAATTTGCTGCCCAGCAGGATCCCCGGGCCCTCTCCTACAGAGATGCTCTACAGCACGTCATTCCCATTCTTCTATCTTTTTGTGTCTCAGGTTAATCTTGAACAAATGTCTGCATTTTTGGAAGTAGCAACTAGAGCTTACAAACTCTAATTCTACACACAAGTATAATTTTTGACTACTGGTTTTGTCCTAAAAACAGTTCACTTCAGGTTGATAAAATCCACTTTAAAAGTAATAAAAGTCTGTTCCCAAACCAGCTGTTAAAATCTGACTTAAATAATCTACATGTCTCAAGGTTATTGCCAGTACCTCAGGAAGTTTTACATTTTTTCTCCCTGTTTGCTCAGATTCAGTTGTGGAAATTCCCACTGCCCAAAATGCGTAGATCTGACTGATTGCCACAAGCTTCACTTATGACTCAAATTCCTTCTTCCTGGAACAACCCCCCGAAGTCAGATATGTTTTCAACCCTTAAAAAAACATTGTTTTCTGAGCTTAAAAAGTGAAGAATGGATCTTCAGCCATGAATTTCAATGTGTTCACTAAATTTCATTCTTTTCATAAAGGAATTTAAATTGTCAGCATGTGAACAATATCCAAAATACACTTTAATTATTCACCCAAGACAATAAGGAAATATGTAAGTAAAGAAATTGCAATTGACACAATCTTTACTGTTGACATATTTTCATGGTATCAGACCAAAACAGGGTCTTTTTCAAAGTCTTCGTTATCATACCTAGTATTGAAGGTGAGTTTTTCCCTCTCTAGTTTCTTTTCATCCATCAAGAAGAAAATTCCTTTAATGTGATCCTGAAAAATGTTTAGATTATTTCTGTGGAAGCAACTAAGAAAAATATCACCATGAAGAAAATATCAGTTCCTGTTACAACTTTTTATAAATCTAATTTTCAATACTTATATTCCATGGAGTGTTCAGGGACATGTCAGATTTTACAATTCAAAAAAAAAAAAAAAAAAAAAAAGGAAAAGAGGGGAGAGAATAAGGGAGAGATGCTATTGGTATTTGAATGAGGTACTGTGGAGCCCTCACATCATTTACAGCAGAATATTTATTTATTTATATATTCAGTGTGAGCATCACATTTCCTTAATCATATTTTCTTAATGAGAGACTTGCTGCTCCAGTTGGAGGCATGCAAGTCAATGGGGCCCAATGGGATTCATTCCAGAGTACTCAGAGAGCTGGATGATGTCATCACGAGACCTCTCTCATTACTTTTCAACAGTCTTGGGAATGTGAGGAGGTCCCAGTTGACTGGAAGCTGGTAAACATTGTTCCAATTTTCAAGAAGGGCAAGAAAGAAGACCCTGGTAATTACAGGCCTGTCAGTCTCTCTTCAGTGTCTGGTAAAATTATGGAGAAAATCATTCTGGAAGTTATTGAAAAACATCTGAAGGACAATGAGGTCATTGGTCACAGTCAACATGGGTTCACAAGGGGAAGGTCCTGCTTAACAAAATTAATTTCTTTTTATGACAAGTTCACCTATCTAGTTGACCAAGGGAAGCCAGTAGATGTAATTTTTTGGATTTCAGTAAAGCTGTAGATATTGTTTTTCACAGTATCCTTCTGGACAAAATGTCCAGCATACAGCTAGAAAAATGCATAATATGATGGATGAACAATTGGATGACAGATAATGCTCAAAGGGTAATAGTAAATGGGCTAGCAGCTAGTCACTGGTGGAGATCCCCAGGGCTCAATTCTCTTTAATGTTTTCATAAATTACTTGGATGTAGGACTTGAAAGTATACTGAGTAAGTTTATGGATGACACAAAAATGGGAGTAGCTGTTGACTCCATTGAGGGTAGAGGAGCCTTCCTGAGAGATCTTGACAAATTAGAGAGGTGGGCAATCACCAGCAGTATGAAGTTTAACAAGAGCAAGAGCTGGAT
Organism: Cygnus olor; assembly: GCF_009769625.2. NCBI lineage: Eukaryota > Metazoa > Chordata > Aves > Anseriformes > Anatidae > Cygnus > Cygnus olor. The sequence goes on along the minus strand of NC_049169.1, from coordinate 18,839,622 downwards.
GCTACACCTGGGAAAGGGCAACCCTGGCTATATGTACAGACTGAGGGATGAGAGGCTGGAGAGCAGCCCCGTGGAAAGCGATCTGGGGGTTTTGCTCAATGGCAAGTTGGACATGAGTCAGCAGTGTGCCGTGGAAGGGAAAAGGGTCAACCATATCCTGGGGTGCGTCAAGCACAGTATTTCTAGCTGGTCAGGGGAAAAAATTGTCCTGCTCCACTCTGTGCTGGTGTGGCCTCACCTCAAGTACAGCATGCAGTATTGGGCACCAAAGTATAAGAAGGATATAAAACTATTAGAGAGTGTCCATAGGAGGGCTACAAAACGGTAAAGGGTCTAGAGGGCAAGATGTATGAGGAGCAGCTGAGGTCACTTGGATTGTTCAGCCTAGAGAAGAGGAGACTGAAAAGTAGACATCTTGGTGGCCTACATTTTCCTCACAAGGGGATGTGGAGGTGCAAGCACTGATCTCTCCTCTCTGTTGACCAGTGACAGAACCCAAAGGAATGGCATGAAACTGTGACAGGGGAGGTTCAGGCTGGATGTTACAAAAAGGTTCTTCACCGAGAGAGGGGTTGGGCACTGGAACAGATTCCCCAGGAAAGTGGTCATGGCAATGAGCCTGTCAAAATTCAAGAAGCGTTTGGACAACACTGTCAGACATATTCTCTGATTTTTGGGAAGTCCTGTGCGGACCCAGGAATTGGACTCAATGATACTTGTGGGCGCCTTCCAACTCAGGATATTCTATGATTTTATGATTCTTATCAGCCTTCTGTGGGTTAGCTGCATTTTACTTGGGTAAAATAAAAATATTCTAGCATTGTGTAAGTTTTTTTGCCAGGTTCAAATGAAGAATAGTTTGCAAACACAAAAGTTCTGGAATCTTTTTCAATGTAGTTGGTTTATCACAGTGATTATTATACTTTGACTTAACCTATTACTTATACAGTATTTCTGATATTGACTCCAAGATTTACTACCGTGACTAAACGAGCATTTATGATAACCAAAGAAGGTTTCACAGTTTCACCAATGTATGCAAATTCAATCATATTTGAGAGAACTTTTCCTTATGAAAATGTATGTATCTGTTAAGTTCCTAATTTTTTGGAAGCTCAAAGCTGATAGATCCACAGGAGTGCAAACTAGGAACTACACCACATAGAAATGTGTTAAGACTAAAAAATAATTTGAACCTGAAGTTGACAGTGCTCAGAATTTCTACACTACTTACTTCTGTTAGTGTTAAAAAAAAATAGAAGTCACACAAAAACTTTACACAGAAGGCCAAAAAGTAGTATTGTTTTTATATATCCTTTTGTCAGATTCCTCCTCTGTAATAAAGCCATAATAATTAAAAGAAATATTGTCTTAGAAGCAAATCATTTTTAATGATCCAGATGTGTGTTTCCAATCCTGAGTTCTGCTTTTACTTCCAAAATTTTGGCCTTACTTGTACTCTATTTTTCTACTGTCCATCTGTATGTTTTTTCAGTACCCTTTTATTCTAGTATATATATATGGCTAGATGAACACTGAGATAGTGGAATATGGAATATACTTCCTGGTGTGGTGCACTGTAATCAAAATTTTGAAAGTAAAACTGAACTCTATCACGTTGTTTAAAAATTTGGACTAAGGAGTGCCATAACCAATCTCTAGCAACCTGTGGGGCTTTTTACATCAGTGGACTATAATATAAGTTTTCAGCTATAAAAGTAGGAAACCCATCATAAGCCCTTAAACAAATTACTTTAATACTTTTGAAAGTATTGTCATGTAAAGTTGTTAAGGATTTGAGGAACTTTTCTTTAGGGGATAATTTTAATGAAAGACCAGAAGCATTTGAACATGGTTCAGAGAGTAGTTCTTGCACACATTTAAATTCCTTCCTTCATTCTGATTATTTATGGAAGAAGTATTTGTTTCCTCAAAGTCTTCATGGCTAATAGAAATTAAACACAATTCCCAGTTCCTTGAATGGAAACAATACCTTTTGATCTTTCCCTCCTCGATACAGTCAATGCACGAAATTTAAAGTAATGAATTGAGTAAGCATGTCTGTGAAATCACAAAAAATAACATCCATATGAATGCTATATTTTTACTGTATTTAATATTAGAAAGGATGCCAACTGGTATTAGTAGTAGAAACAATTAACAGAATTAAACATAATTTAAAATGAATTAACTGCAACAGAACAAAAATGTAATATGTGGAAGTGACAATCATCAACAACAACAACAATAATAATAATAATGAAGGTTGTAGAAATGGGTCAAAAAAATCAAATCCTCCACCTTTTGTGTGTTTTTAAATGGAAGATTGCATACAAATATTATTGTTACGTATTTAAGCAAAAATACATTAAATAAAATCAAATTTTGATTTGAGAACATAAAATCTGTTGAATCATGAGTAATTTATTATTTTAAATCAATATTATCATGCAAAAGATAAAAAAAGTATTTAACAGAACACACAATGAAATCCACAAATAAATTAACACCTAAACATAATATCCTTAGACTGTGCTATTTGCATTGTATTTCAGCTTACAAATGAGGTCTGTAATAATAATGTACTAACAGAAGTGTTGTCTCAAAAATAAAGTGTTCTCAAAATATTTTTTTCTCAATTATCATAATTGATAAAATAATTGATTACTTGAAAGTGACTTTGAAGAAAAGAAAAAAAAAATCTTTTTGAGAGTGTTTAGTTCTTGGGTAGATGTGGAATTTCATACCACGAAACTTGTGACATTCTTTTAACTAATACTGTTCCACTTTTCCCTACCTAACATTTTTAATACCAAGAGACATTTTGAGAAAGGACTAAAATCAAAGCCACGGTGATTGAGGGAAAAAAAACATCAAATCTCATACTCATTTTCACTGATATGACTATATATTTTCTCTGTTTTGTGCAGGAACATTTCTAAGAATGCTCCCAGCTTCTAGCCTACTGCTTTTTCTGAGCAAGCATGTATCGGAGAGTGACAGCAAGATTCCTGTTATTTTAGCACTTTCTGTGATGCAGCAAGAAGACAAGACAGTAATTTGCTGCAACATGATGCAACTCACTGCATCAGCAGGGAACATCCCCGTGATCTGCAAAGCACAAGCAAAGCTCAGTTGATATGTGTCACATACATCTATTACATTACAGCTTTGCTGAGACATGCATAATTGTTTGTAGTTAAATTATCTTTGTTCAGTAATGCATGCCTGTTGCCATATTTGCAATGCTAATAAATAAAGGATGATGAAGTGGAATCCAGGACTGCTGCTGCTTCTGCAAATTTAATTTGGTTCCTCTAGAACCATTGAATGCAAACTAAGCCACTGAGAGAATCAGTTCTGTCTAATGCTTCTGCTAGCATTACCATTTACATTTTCAAAATTTAAACAATAACTGGAAGAGGTTACCCATGAAACAAAATTTAAACAATTGTTTTAGCGGAAGTCATAAATCAACATAACAAAATATGGTTCTTTTATATGGTTCTTTACTTGGTTGGAAATAAAAGGTCAATCTCTGAAGAGGTGTAAATAAATACATCTGTATGATGGACTTCAGTGTTGCTCTGCTAATGGAACTAAGTATGGATCTAATTTAGTCAGATGTGAGAAAGGTGTTACCCAATGTTCACCAACAAACAAAGCATTTCCTACACAATTCAAACCAGATAATCACCTCTGCCATCACAACATGGTACATGCAAAGTGCAGATAATTGAGGCACACTTCACAAGTATATGAACACATGACTGGGAGAGATCAGTGAGTGATGTTTCTGAAGGTAGGCCAAAACTGGCTTTCCATTATGGCTCATTAGACTGAATTAAAGCTCATGAGGTATTGCATCCATTATCCCATTGCAGAGACACAAATAGTCCCTGTGCTCCAATAGGAAAGATTCTTGCCCTAGATATAAGGATGGACTTAAAATGTTACTGTTCTGCCTCCTATGATCCCCAAATACATTTTCCTCCAATTACACATAGCCCTAAAAATAAATAATAAAATAACTGTTTTCTTTAGCCATCCTAACAAACAACAACTCTGCATGAGCATAACCATGAATATTTACAGCTGGGTTATTTTCTTAATCTGTGTAACCAACCTAAAATATAGAGTGATTCTTCTATTTATTTGAACATTTAGAGAGATTAATAATTACTGTACTATTAGCTTCAGGCTCATCTATTTTGACCCCCTTCTACCACTCAGTTATAGATGTTTCAATTTTGTTAATAATATTATGTACAATTATAGTTCTCCCATTGTGACATTAAGCTTAGCTACAAATTAGTGGCTGATTCTTTAAAAACACCCCTGCGTCAGTCTCAAAAGTATGTTTCCTAGTGTTGTTAAAAAGCTACACCCATACTTCTGTAAGTCTGCCCCAAAGAAGCTGAAGCAATTACAGAATTTTAGTCTGCAAGACTTTTGCAGAATTTTACAAAGCATAGAATAATTGAATTGTTGCTTTCTGACAAATGGCCATTACTGGAAAATAAAGTTACTGCTGTCTGTTACAGAAGGACACTTGACAGAACTGAAGGTTTACTCACTGTACCATACCAAGCTTAGGTCTTCAAAGTGAATAATTTTAATGGAACAACACATGGCTCATTCTTCATATACATTCTGTTCATGACTTTCATGCAGAGACCAGCAACAAAAGTGCTAACTAATGTCAAGTGCAGTTGGTATTTAACATCTTGAAAACCTATTTTACAGCAGTCACCAAACACACAACAATGGTAATAGCTTTTAAACACTAGTTAAGAGAACAATGAAAGTAGGGTGATAAAGGTCTAGATAGGACTTTAAATCCATTTAAATGAAATCATAAATTTTAAACATTTGCACCTTAATATATAAATTTATAATCATCTAAATGTCAGTATAATGTAAACAAAGAGAAAAAGTGGTAAATATATGATCAATTTTAAATGTGAGTAGAACTGTATCAATGAAAATTTAAATATTTTGTTCTAGAAAACAAACAAAGATACAAAGAAACAAAGAAACAAACAAACCAGATATTATAGTAAAGGGGTTTATTTGAACCAATGTGTGTAAATCTACTCTATTTCACTGTGTAGGAATATTTATTGATTACATTGAAAATGTTACAAATAAAGCATCCACCTTTTTTAAGAGATTCAAAATGCAATAGCCCTGTGTTTATTCCTTCATAAATATTACCAGTTTACTGACATCTTGATTTCACATGTTCTTAATAACTTAGTGGAATAAATTCAGTAAAGAATTTAACTTAATGAAATCTTTTTTTTTTTTTCTTTTCATGTTTATTTCTAAAGTTAACACATAAGTCACTGCTACTCAAAATGAGGTTTCAAGACACCCCCAAATATAGATGAGAACTGCTAACATGCTATGGCTCCTTTTAAGCAAAATAATTTAACTTATTCTGATGAATTCTCATAAATTCATTCTCCTCCAAATATTTGTCTGGAATCAAGTGAGTACAAGTCATTCACAGCCAGTTACAGATCCTGTACTGTTCACTGTAACTGTTCAAGTTAACAAGCCTCTGTCTTTTCTGTTTGAAAGGAAGATCATAGCACTTTTATCTCTCACAGACATACTGTGAAAATAAAAATATATAGAAAACTCACATGCGTTGCTGTTGAGGACAAGAAAAGTACTCACAGAAAAACACAATTAATAAGAAGATAGCATTAGGACAAAACCATTATTATTTAATAATTTTTATTCTTTGATGCTAACGAAAAAAGTAATATACAATGCTTTGTCATTGTCAATAAAGTCAATGAAATGCTGTACATGGTTTGTCACATTTTAATATATTTATGAGAAATAATCATGCATCTAACGTTAACAATGCACAAAGCATCTGTTTGTCCTTTAATGACAATGAAATTCATTCAGCAGCTATGAGCTTCTTTAAATATGTTAGAGGTTTGAAGTAGCATAGCTAAATTCACATAATCATATATTGATTGATCAAGAGCAAGTTCCTTAAACTTTAGAGAGACCTTAATAAGGAGGAAATTTCCATTGTTCTCACTCAGAAGAATGCTGTGAGATCACAAACAGTGGATACTTACAGTAATTTCATTGAACTGATGAAGTTCCTTCTGATGAAGAATAAGGCTGCCCAGCATTGGTAATTTCAAGCAGCATATGCACATTATAGTCCATTAGAATACCTAGAATAAAATAGAATAACCTAGAATACTATATATTAGAATCATAGAATCATTAAGGTTGGAAAAGACCTCCAAGATCATCTGGTCCAACCATCCCCCTATCACCAATATCACCCACTAAACTATGCCCCTAAACACCATGTCCAATCTTTCCTTAAACACCCCGATATTAATAAGTAGATATGAAAATAAATCTAGAAAATCACCAAAGAATGTGCAGGAGTGAAGGAAATTCAAGTCTTGACTTAGAATTTTAACTGAGACCTAGCCCTCAACTAGCATTAAAAAACAAAACAAAACAAAAAAAAAAAAAAACAAACAAAAAACAAAACAAAACAAAACAAAACCAAACCAAAACAAAAAAAACAAGCGAACAATGACAACAACAAAAAACATTAATTTGACATCACCGGAATCACTGGATAACTACTACCTAGAAATACACTGCACATACGCCAAAGTCCAAACATCAGTATTCCAAATGATACACATTCCCCTTCCCCTTCCAAGTGTCACACAAGCAGAATATCACTGTTCCATCTGACTAATCTGCCAAGAGAAGGCACTTAGATGATTCAGTTAAGCTGATTGCCTGATATATATGTTTTATCAGTGCTAGCCTGGCCATTTTTTTTTTACTTTTTTTTTTTTTTTTTTTTTTTTTTTTTTTTTTAAGATAGCAATGGTAGACCACAGCAAAAAAGAGGTTTCAGATGCCTTTCAATTCGCTCTTGAGGCAAACATGCCATTTGTTGTATTCAGTGAGGAGTCTGGCTGTTTGTCACGTTCCAATTAATAAAGCAGATGTGAAAGGTTTACAATCATCACCTTAGTCCTCATTTTCTCTTGAACTGAAACACTCTTAACTATGCAGGAATTTAATAATTCTGTACTTTTTCCCCAAATTAATATTAATTTCCATTACATGGAAACGACATATAGTATGTCGTAATTTTAAAAATATTCATCAATACTATACCTACTTTTACTGTTTCTTGGACACTTTTTGGTTTTGGTAAGTTTGGTAAGTTTTGTCATAATCATCAGTGGGAACAGAAGTAGTTCCTATAATATGATAAGTATTTTAAGCCCAATCATAATATGTAACAGTCAGTAGTACTCCATTGCTATACTACCACCTTGTTGATAAGATACACTGGTAAAGATGTATTCAAGATTTGACTTTGTTGTATGTCAGTTTCAAATCATTTTCTATCGCATTATCAGAGTTTCTACACATAACAAATATAAAGCCTTATGCATACCTACATGATTTTTAACATAATGTAGTTAGGCAGGGGGGTTGGACTAGATGATCTGAAGAGGTCCTTTCCAATATCAACCATTCCGTGATTCTACGATTCTGTGATTCTGTGATTTATACACCTCACTTGGAAGAAATCTTATTAAACTAAAAACAAAGAAACAAAAAATCATTTACAGTGAATTCCCAGTTTATTAAAAAAAAATTGTTTTACTCAGCACATAGTTACTTCATAGCTACAAACATGGTAGATATTCTCAAAGGTCAAAAAGGAGAAATTACATAAGAGTTAAGGAACAATATTTCACATGGAGAATGACTGTGAGATTTTCAGGTGTTTTTATGGCCTCAAATATTTCTATTGAAGTAATGGCAAACAAACAAACAAAAAAAGAATTAGAAGGAAGAAGGAAAAATAAAGGATGATGCTGTCGAGAAATGAGAATTGTAAAGAGTAGATGCTCAACATCTAGACATTCTTGCAAATTTATTATCTTTAATAAAACTAGTTGATATAATAATAGTTACAAATAAGATAACATGAAATAACAATGTAGTTGTGAATGCAGTTTTCATTTCAGATTTACTTTCCCATGTACTCCTTCAAAGGTGTTTTATACTATTTTCATCACTAGAGAGTATGTGAGCAGTGTTAGGAGTGATTTAGAAATCATTGTGGCTGTTTTGTTAGTTTGTATCGCATGGTTTTGTGACTCTACTGCTCTGGTCATATGCTCTGCTTATGTTTTAGTACTATGGTACATAAATGAATATAATGGTATAAAGATATAAATGACATGAAGTCATAAACACAGGTGTCCTCAATGTTCTCCTACCCAGTAAAATTTTTAATACTACACTGTGCTGTTATTTTCACAAAAACATTGCTTTTCATTAGTTGACCAATCTGAAAGTAATGTATCATTTTTAAGCCAGTATTTAGGAAATTGAGATATAAAGTTGCCAGGTTACACTTAAGATATGTATTGTTGTTACTGAATGCAATAGAAACAATTCTTTGCATTAATTTTCAATTTATCACATTTCCAAATCAAAACATGAAGTTAACAAATTGTGTTCCTTTTCTCTGGAAAAAATAAATAAATTGCTAAATCATATTATTCCAGTTCAGTACAGTGTCATCAATTTATTAAGTTACCATTGCATATGTCACTAGGGCCTCTACCGAATGTGACAGTTACATTTCGCTTTTCTAGTTGACTGTTTTTTCCACAGCCCATGAAACAGCTATAGCATTTGCTGATTAGCAAGCAAATATTAAATAAATGCTCTAAGATAGTGCCTAATTGGGAATGAGTGAACAAAGTCAGCTGAAACTGAATCTAAGAAAAGCATGTTCATAGTGGCTTGATCAGCCGTGCTTGTTAATTCAAATCCTGACTAGATCATTTATTTCTGGAAGTTTTAGTAATAGCCTATAGTAACTATTCCACAGTGAAGGAGAGTGCAAGGGGTCAGTTTCTCATTAAAAAAGGGAAAATTAAACACATCAGATTTAAAACAGTTTTTCACCTTTTATTTAGCATTATTTTGGAGAATCCACTTCCACTAATTACAAGTAATTTATGTAGAAAAAAAAGATGATTTTTATCCTTTTTAGACAAAGAATGCTTTCATCAGGTTTTCATGCAATGTCTTCATGAAATAATTCATTCTCAATACCTGATGAAATACCATATGAAAATCTCTTTTAGGATACAGCATGATCAAAAATACTTTAACATTAGCACTATATAGGAAAAAATAATTCCTTTCACCATAGCTGCTTCTAGACCAGAGAGCAGGTTCCATATCACAAAAATATTATTATTACTATTATTTCTACTGAGGTGAAGTTGTGCAATAAAAGTATTGATCATCTTGTCTATTACAGGTCAATAGAGTGAAATATTAACCAGAAAGCTACTTCAATACAGTTTCAGTTTATTTATTAGAATTCAATGAATTAATTTAGTCACAATTCATAACTCTTAAGTAAATTTACTGAGGATTAAACCAAATGATTCATATATACATCACTGAATGTTTAATATCTAGTTCCTTGTAATTGTATAGTTATGACTTCATTAAGAGACAGACAGTAGATGCAGAGTGGGACGGTTCTTGTATATTTTTAGAGATGAGTACCATAGTCCTTTTCCTTTTGTGAACTAAGGTAGTATCTAAGGATTTTCCCTATCATAGGTATAGTTTGATGTGTAAATACACAGCAAATACCTTTAAAATTCATTATTTTTCATGTAGAAAAACATAAATATTCAGAGATTTGGTTTTAATTTAATATCAGGATTGCCATATTCCTTTCCATAAGATTAAAAAAAAAATTGGGGGTGATTATCTCCAGACATAAGACAAATTAAAGCAGATAATATCCAGTGCAATTACTAGATGAAAAACAGACAAAGAAAAAAAAAAAAGAGCCAAGCCCACATAGGGTCCATTTCTGTGTAATGACAGACATATATGCATTCAGAGCAATTTGTTCACATAAAAGCAGTCACCAGCTGTCAATTCTGACTAAAATTTGACATTTATAAAAAACTTACAGTGGGAATAACTTTGAATCTGTAAAAATGAAAGTGAATATTATTGTTGTTGTTGTTAGAGTTTTTAGAATTATTTGGATAGGAAATAAACAATTCCTATTTAATGAACTTGTAAAAATACAATAAAAACAACAAAATTAAAATTAGCTTGAAATTTTCGATGGGTAGGATTTCATGAAAAGTTGTATTGACAAAGTAAATCAAAATTGCAAAATTTAAGCTCTCAGTGATGTCCACCCACTGAGAGTGATACTCAGTAATATTGTAATTGAAAACTTGCATCTGGAAGGAAAGTAAATACTTGGTTTGTCTTTTTGAAATACAGAAATAGTAATTCCCAGTTCTGGTATTCATAAAAGCATAATAATGTATGTCCAGAAGTCCTCTATATTTTGTAAGAGTTAGATGTTAACAGCTCTCTACTAATTAAAATGCTGAAAAACTCTGACTTAGATATAAGACCATGAATAACTGTGGCAGTTACCCAATTGCACCTTGCCAGTTCACCATTTAATTTCAGCTGTGAATACCATTTTATAAATTGATTGTTTTTCTTCTAGCTGAAAATAAATGCATAATGAGTATTTTTATAGCTATTTACTCCTTTAATTTTCAGTATTCAGTGTTTTGTCATTTGAAGTTCAGTGACGTGACATAATGTATTAAACGAATCACCCATAATATATGGTGAAATATTTATCCTAAGTGTCTTTCTACAATGATATATAGGTATATTAATTTATGGAAACATTAATGGTGAGTCAGACCTTTGAGCTTGTATCCAGATATTGTGTCAATTGTTTTGACTTCACTGGATCTTTTTATTTTTGTTATTATTTTATTATTATTATTTGACCTGACTAAAGGTTTTGCAGATAAATTGGAAAAGAAATAAAAAAATAAAAAAAATAAAAAAAGAATAAAATCATGGTTGCTCTACAATTCCAAAATCAAATAGTTGAATATGAGAATGAAATAAATTGCACTCCTATGCAGTGCCAAGTGCAACACATATTTTTATATATTTCCAGTCTTACATTCCTGTCTCATTTCAGTCAAATATTCCAGATCCTTTTCAGTAAAGAATTCTGAGAATGCTTTCACGTCACCATAAATTATTTCTAAATTGTACTTCAGTGAAAGTAGAAAGAGGTTCAGCTCACTTATAATTCGTATCTTAAAACACTGCTTTTGTTCTTTGCCAATACAGGTTGAATATGGTTAAACACTTAAAACACAAATAGATTATCAAGAAATGCGCATATGTCCAGGACTTTGAGAAATAACTGAAAGGTTATTGTTAGTTTATATTGACTGCAATATATCTCATAGCTTAATCTTTCTTTAGCTGTCACCTTTCTACAACATTTTGTAGTGTTTCCACAGAGAATGATGCAGTACTGAACGGAGCAATGTAATTTGACCAACAAAACACAATTCTGCAGCACACACTCAGACATTTAGTGCTATTCAAAAACTCACTGGTATTTAAGAATTTACAGGGAACTAGCAGTTATGAATTTACAGCAAAGAAAATATTGGAGATCCATGCTCTGCTAAACAACGTCAAGTGTGTAAAATCATGTTCAAGGAGTCACCCTCTTTAGAGATCCTCAAAAGCCATCTGGACATGATTCTGGGCAATCTGCTCTAGGTGTTCCTGCTTGAGCAGTGGGGTTGGACCACATGACCTCCAAAGATCCCTTCCAACCTCAACCATTCTGTGATGATGTTACTACAACTATGATCAGGCAAATGAAACTATAGATGGCTACTTTAAGATGAGCTAAATCTCTCACAAAGATTCATTGACTATATTGATGCCCATGTTTTTAACATCTCCATGGCAAGAATGAAGACACTTTGTGCTAAGGCATCTCATGCATACACAGATGCCTTCATGCAGGCCTATATGTACATGCATTTGAAGGTAGTTTAACTTCCAAGCACAATAACTTCAGGTATTTTTGACCCTTACACAAAAATTATTGGCTGAGGTTTACTCATTTCATCTTTCATTTTTGTCTTTTTTTTTTTTTTTTTTATTGGATAATTACTGCCCCTAAGGCAGGATTATACAATAGAAAGTAACATTTGAATTAGTCTAATGTTTACCGGTCCCAAGTCTGCTTTAAGATTTTTCATATTTTTTTCCTCTTATGGGAGAGAGCTACAGTTTATATGGCATGTACAAATGAAAAAGATCCAGAATGTGGAGAGACAGTGAGTTTCAGAACTATGAGTCCTTCTTAGGATTTGCTCAGTACAGAGAAACAATGGAAAAATTTATCACAAAATTCGTAGTCAATTGAAGGTACTGTAATAGATTTTTGTTAATTCAAAACAAAATAAAACTAAGCAACAAAAGTCCCCCTTTATTCATGCTGCTTGGGTTGACTTTCCCATTAGAAGAAGAATGACAAATAAATGAGTTGTTGAGGTTTCCTCATACTAAACAATGAATTCCAAAAGGGGATATAGTTGGAGGTATTTGAAGGTTATCAGAGCACTATAGATATTATGATGGATTTTTATAGATATTATGATGGATTTTATAATTAGAGTCCTAGAAAAGAATTGCATCTAAACACAGTGACTAAGAACAAAAATAAAATAATATAAAATGTTCAAAGGCTGATTTAAAATGGGTAATCATGATTGCCCCTAATTTCCACTGGAGTCAGTGGAACCCACCATTCAGATCATACCGATAGAATTTCCATTGTAATGCAAGAGTTAAAGATAAACAGATGAAAAAAAAAAAAAATCTGTTCACAACAATGACCCTGTGGACTAAAAATAAATGAATTCAAAGCAATACTCAGGAGACATGCATATTACCATAGCTAACACACCGTCTCATTTTCCTCTTCCCTAGTTTTTCAGAAGAAAAATGCATATTAATAAGGAGATTTTTTGCAAGGGGCCACACACTTTTTGCTAATGAAGCAAGTCAGTAGAGTAACAGAGATGGAAAAAGGGTAATTGGATCTTACTTGAAAACCTTCAGCTTGAGTTGTGGTCTAGAACGGACAGAATCTGTCAATATTTACACATATTTGTTATGCTATATATGCTCAGAATGACACACATTTTTCTACCATAATAAAACAAAATGTCCAGTGTTATTACCCTATTTTGAACTTTTTGTGTGCTTAAAATACAAGAAGATTTTTTTAAAAACAGCTTAAAATTTACAATTAACTGCAAATTCTTGCCTGTTTTTGTTAAAAATAAACAGATAATTAAAAAAAAAAAAAAAAAAGAAAAAAGAAAGCTCATTATCCTTTACATAAGTAAAACAACATCTAGTAAAGCTAGGAAAGACATGTTCTGCATGCTTAGAGAATACATTTTGCTTATTTTTCTAGTGTGAAAAACAATCTGCAGCCAATAACACAGGCTCAGGCAAAGATCTCAGTGAAGTAGCGTTTCTATTTGTGATTGCCACGGTGGGTGTCCTGCAAGCAGGAGTGCACAGCAGAAGTGTATCATAGCCCTATATCCCCTATTACCTAATGAGTACTACAGGGTCACAACCTACCCGATGCTTGTTACAATGCTCTGTATGTACAACTTTATTTGACCAAACTATAATTTCTTCTTTTTTTTTTTTTCTTTTTTTTTTTTTTTTTCGGGGTGGGGGTTGGCAGGGGGTGGGGACGGGATGGACGGGGAATGGAGGATCATTTCATAGCTGGATCATTTCATAGGGACTTGACTCATCATTTCATAGCTTCCTGTTCTTGCTGATTCCACAACTGCTTGTCTTATTTTTCTTAGCCATCTTCCTTATTTTGGGACAGTGGGACTTTCCACTGACCCCTTATCTGCTTAACAAATCCCACACTGTTATGCCTGTGCAATCACTTTTGAATATGCAAGGTTAGTGGAATTTTTCACTGCAAAAACACAACTTTAATTCTTACACTAGTACCCACGATGTGGTTTAACACTGGTAGGTAGGATCACACAGCCGCTCTGTCATTCTCTTCCCCTGCTCCAGTGTAGGGTCCTTCCCACAGGATGCAGTCCTTCATGGACTAAACCAGTGTGGGTTCTTCCCATGGGCTGCAGTTCTTCAATAATTGTTCCAATATGGGTCTGTACCAGCACTTCAGGCACTAAATTCTCAAAAGTACCTACTCGGAGTCGTGGAGATATATCCAGAAGAGAAATTGAGACCTTATCTTTGCTAGATCTTCCTGACTGGCCTGTTTTGCATATGTCTAGATTTAAAAAAAAAAAAAAAAAAAAGCAGAAAAAAGAACCTCATCAGAAAGTAGCCAACATGTGTTTTTTTATAGTAAATTTTGTTAACAGCACTGTAATTTCATCTTTATTTCTCCCTAGATCTGCTCCAGAAAGAAAGAAAAAACTTTTAAATATTTTTATTTTTGATTTTCAGCTATTAAAATATTTTATACTATTGCTTTCAAGTCATTAAGAGATATATTACATAGTATGTAAATATGACTAGATTCTGATCTCTGTTACATCTGTATAATAAATAATATAAGACTGCCTTACAAAACAAGCAATAGTACAAGCACAAGCACACTTGGCCTGTTCAGCCTGAAGAAGAGGAGGCTGATGGAGGGACCTCATCGCAGTCTACAACTTCCTCGCGAGGGGGAGTGGAGAGGCAGGTGACCTATTCTCCGTTATCACCAGTGATAGGACCTGTGGGAACGGTGTTAAGCTGAGGCAGGGGAAGTTTAGGCTAGACATCAGGAAGAGGTTCTTCACCGAAAGGGTGGTTGCACACTGGAACAGGCTCCCCAGTGAAGTAGTCACTGCACCAAGCCTGTCTGAATTTAAGAAGCGATTGGACTGTGCACTTAGTCAAATGGTCTAAACTTTTGGGCAGACCTGTGCAGTGCCAGGAGTTGGACTTGATGATCCTTATGGGTCCCTTCCAACTCGGGATATTCTATGATTCTATGATTCTATAAGATGTAAAAATGATTGATAATTGGAGCTTATGAGAACATACAACTAAGGGGAATAGAGATAAACAAAAATTAATCAGATGTTTGTGAGGAAGAGCAAATTAAATCTTTACAGATTATTCTTCTCCATCAGACAGGTATAATCGTATTGTTTCAAAACTTGCTTATCAATTCAGTTCACAAATTTGTTAAGGTCTTTGGAAGCACATGCTTTGCAGTTATGAGCCATCTCCATGAGCCTATGCAATGTAGTCATTTGTATTATTAAAAATAATCTCTAATTCCAGCTCTGTGTATGGGGTATTTACTGCTAGAAATACAGAATGTAAGGAGGAATCTAAAGGTCATTTCATTATATTTTCCTCCAAACTTTCCAGAATAAAATAAATATATATATATATCTTTCAAGACTTTTGACTATTAAACATAAAATGTTGCAATCCTAAGGGTCCTTCTTCTTTCAATATATCTATTAAAATGCTAACACCATTTCTCCTTCCTTACAGAGGAGCAGAACTGTTCTTTGTTTCCAAAGCATTTTGCAACCTTTCTATAAAAGAAGTCAAGAGAGCAGGTTGCCCCATAGGAAGGCATAACAGTTGTCTTGACAGGGTTATTCACTGTAAAACACTTGCTGCCTAATTTACCACTGGCTACAGTTTTGAAAGGAAAATGCTGAGTATGCTAAGGGAGAACATGTTGTAAATTCACATCTTATCTCTATCAGCTGTTTTTGCTGATCATGGCCAGCTGGCTAAACACCTATAAACCCTGTTCAGTAAAAGTGCTTGAAAGAGTGGATCTGAAGGACAAAAAATATGTTTATGATGTCTTTCTGCTGTCAAAAATGGTGCTGAGTGTATCTGAAGAAGGCAGATGATGAATCAGTGACTCAGGCCAAGAGAAGGACGTGAAGAAGCTTGACAATTCTGTCAACTGGCTCTTGGTGGAAAGCAATTAGGTTATGATGAATAAGAGGAATAAATCATGCAGAAATTGTGGACATTTAATTACAGGAAATAATACAAAGTTGGGACAAACTTTCAAAGGAGAAACAGATTGTAAAAGAAAAATGAGATGGCAGAGGGGAAGAACACAACTATTCACTGAAAATAGTCTGAATTAATTTAATTCCTTCTTCCCTTCTTCCTCCTTCCTCTCTCCCTTCTCTCTTTTCCCTTTCCTCCATCCCCAACTTAATTTAAATTTTATTATAGAGTAGCTATCATGTCCTCCATCTCAGAAAGGAAGTACTGAGAAATACTCCTCTAACAACAGGAGTTCAAGAAGATCAAGGCCTCTGTAGCTTGGGAGACAAGAGAAACAAGAATAATGAAAATGTGGTGGGAGATAAGTGTAGGCTCAAATAGACAAGGTAGCACTCAGGAGAGCAGGACATGTCACTTCATCTGCCTCTGGGAGGGTATGAAGAAAGTGTAGGACATGGAAATTTCAGCATCAGGCAGCTGTCCTCTTTCCCTAGTTTGTCCTCAAATGCAGCAGGAATAGGCATAGTGTTTAAGGGTCAGAGCTAAAGACAGGCTGATTTTAGTTGTTTGTGTGTGTGCATGTGTTTTCAATAGAAGGGAACCAGGAGCAAGACTATGTCATTCTCAATCATATCTAAAGCCTGATTTGCTACTTATGCTTCAAGTAAACTTTGCAGAAATTACTCAATCAAATACATAATGCTTTAGACATTTGATTTAAGTATTTTCAATAATTTCTCTGGAGTTTCCACATTCTCTTTTTTGTTTGTTTGTTTTTCATTGACTAAACAGAAATATGTTCTTCTACTTATCAACCTCTGAATTACAGTTACCCTGGTTAGCTGAATTAGCCTAAAAATAAAGCTGTGTGTAGCATTTTATTTTCAGTATTAAAATGAGAATGTACCAAAACTGAACTCAACACTACTCGTTTTCTACTGTTGTGGAAAAAGGTGTGGTTTTGGTTTTGTTTGTTTCTTTGATTTTTTTTTCACTTTCACTTTATTTATTTAACAGAAACAAGTTTTATTTGTCAACTCAATAGTAAAACATAAGGAAACCGTCTTTCTGACTGTCAAGAAAGAAGTGTCGCATTAGGGAATTTCCAGTGTATTAGTGGTTTTTCTCTCTTAAATAAGATCTTTCCCCATAAAAAGTTTCAGTTCCCATTATTTTCTTGGAGTATTAACAAGCTACTAAAAAGCTGCTTTATAAGTAGGATTCCTATCCTGTAAAACAAGTATTCCACCTGTAAAACAAGTATTCCCTGTCTTGCGGCAAGGACAAGAACTGGTAATGAGATTTTGTTTGACTCTAAGTTTCTCTTTTACCTTTCTGTTAAACCTTCTTGAAGAACTTCTAGAAAAGATGTTATCTAGAGTACCATCAGAGAAAAGATGACACAAAGCGGCAAGGAATAAATAGATGCTTATTATACAGATATATAAAATGGAATATAAGATATATATTAATTCATTGAAGACAGAAAAAGTGTTACAAGGTATCTCCTTTGAGTTTACATACAGTTGTTTACCTATAAGCATAAAGTCTATACAGTGTAGATTCAGACTGTATATAAAAAGAAGGGAAAATGGACCCTGTAAATAATGGAAGCGATTGCAAAAAAAGAAACATAAAATATTTCCTGCAATTTAAATAAAATACTTTAGGTTTGAGTGCAGGTTAAGTATTCCTGGAATAATTGCATACTTACCTAAAGCAACTGCCTGTTGCTTTACAGACGAAGAGACTCCAAAACATTGAATTAACTGATTTTCTCCATTTAAAACTAATTTTTCATACGACTTTCCTCTTGGTGACTTTTGTGTGTGTGAATTCATATTACTGATTGGATCTTCTACTTATCTCCAGCAAAATCTCTAGAAAAAAAGCAATCCATTCTGCCACTTTCCCAAGAGAAATTGTGCTGGGTAATAAGGATTAGGTACCACTAACATCTGTACTAACTGATAAAGACTGAAATAAGGCATGGATATTTACTTAGCTGTTCACATCTGCGTTTGGTGCCTGTCTCCTTTTGGAATAAAATTAATCTCCTCTCTAGTAAAAAAAGAATAATAATAATAAAATAAATAAATAAATAAAGGGTTTACCAACCAAAATCATAGTGGCAATGGTTTCTCTTCTCTTACCGTAATCTGCTATACTAATCTTCCTCTATGGAAACAAAGAAACAGTGTACTATACTAAAAAATATGTTTCACAACTTTACTTCAGAAAAGCTATAGTGACTAGAAGTAATCCAAGACTAAGAAATTTATTTACCTTATTCAAATCCATTAACCATTATACCATAAGCAACTTGCATAGGACACTGGTGCTAGTCCAGTTTCAAATGTAAATAGGTAAAACTCTTGAAGGGATGGGGGGAGGTGGGAAGGTATGCATATATATATAGTTATACAGTGAGTTTGAAGGACCTGAGCCTGAGCTTAGAGAAATTAATTCTTAACAGATATTTTGTGATTTCATTACCTTTCTTCTGCTGTGGAATTCTGGCAGGTTTTATTTTTAAGTGTTAATTCATTAATTTCTGCACAGATAACTGGTTTTGAACATAACCTGTGAAGCATAATGTATGCATGTACATTCAATCCACAATAAATTAGGTTTCAAGGGCATTAACCACCTGTATTTCTCATCAACACATAAGTAGGTTGTATTCAGTACTGTACCTTCTGTTTAGGGAAGATAGCAGTAACAGAAGCAACTGTCAGAAGCTGATAATGATTCAAACCGTGCTATCATGAAATGGAAACAGTCCAGCAGAAACTAACAGAATCAGAGACTGACTGATGTTCCAATTCAAGCTGAAAAGATCGCAGAAGATTAATAAATCTATCATATTGATATTTACTGTAAATTAAAGAAATATTTTGAATTTCTTGTAGGGTATTAGCATTTTTCCGTTGATAAAATGAGCACAGCCAATATGTATATCAATGGCTACATCTTTTGGGAATACACATCTGCATTTCCCACTGGATGCCACTGTTTGATAAAATTTAGCAAAATAAAAACATGGAAAAATCTTGAAAAAATGTAGCTGAAATAAGACATTAATTTACGTTAAAACCTGGATTGCAGAAAACATATGAAGCATGTTTTATTAAAATGACTGCAGCACAATTGTTATAGTTTCAGTATGGATTACATAAAATAAAAGATTGTCTGAAGAAATTAAAAAAAAAAAAAACTTTATGAGGTGGATTTACAAAAACAAAGGCAGGATAGGAGAATAAAACAAGTTACTGATGTATATAAACAGAACATACTTGTTGAATACCACAGATAAATATTTCAAGACCATTTTGTGTGTAAGTCTGTAATTTGAAATTTGCTAATGAAGACTTGCCACTAAAATTAGAATGTTTCACAGCTGGAACATTAAGTACTTTTTCTTCTTCTTCTTTTTAATAAAACTACCTTAGCTTGAAGAGTTTCATTTACTTCTACAGGCTTATAGTCTAGTTTTATTTTCACTGGAATCAATGGTTTTTTCACCACTCACTTTCAGGGGAGGTGCTCAGATCAACATGAGTATTTTTGAATGTCTGACTCCGTGAAGCAGCATGGTTCAAATGACAGCAGTAATTTTTGAACAACGACAGATGTTTTAGTACAAAATAAGAAATGGTCTCTAAAATCTGGGTTCTCAAAATGCAAGACAAGATTATATGATAAGAATAAGAACATACCAAATAAGAACTAGAGATATGAGGGGCAGTGAAAAAGCAAAGAGTGCAATAAAATGAACTCGGTTTTAAGAGATTATGTCAAAACATCAGGTTTTATAAGAAATTTCAAAAGAAACATAGGAAGAAAGAATGGTGACAATATCGTAAATCTACTGTTTTGTCTAGATTCCCATACACTCATCACTTGTATGGCATTTGAAACTCTGCTCTTTCTTTTTCTTTTTTTTTTTTTTTCTATAACATGAAGTTTCACATGAATTCTGACAACACAACATTGGTTAATGTAAATGTTTCATATGAATTTTTGAAAACTCTAAGTACATTCCAAAAAATGTACCACAGCTAAGTATTTAGTTATCTTACAACAAGGATAGAATATGATATACATATATGTACATATATGTTTATTTTTGTGATCGCATGAAAAAATCTTTCCCATTACTCATAAGCATCCTATAAATTGCATACCATTTTCTTATCTCTTTGTATTATAATATTACTAAAACTCTGAAAATGCATCATAAATCACCCTAAAATACATTCCTAAAGTTGACTCTCCTATGCTTGATAAATGGTCTGAAGTCAAGAATAACAAATTCTACCTGTGCTAAAGAAGTCTGTATACCACGTATGAGTTTTATACAACATTGCAATTCACTATTTCAAGAATGAGTTTTCTAGATTGTTTTAAAACTCAGGTTGTACACTAAACTTTGAAATGTTTGTACATGTTGGTTAGAACAGTGTCATATACTTTTCATGGTTCTTTCTGTCAATATTTTCTAATATTCTAGAACAGAAAATATTTAGTGTATTGCTAGGAGACAGACAAAATGCTGCTGTTTTGAGCTTTTGTTCAGCAGACACAGTGCTGGCATGGGACGGTCCGGGTTTGGCAGAGAGATGGGATAGCAGAAGTCAAAAAATGGAAACTGAAAAAGGAAACTGACAGTGGAGTCAAAAATGTGGAAGATGGACTCAGAAACAAGTAAAAGGGAAAGGCTTGGTAGTAAGTGAAAAATAAAGGATCAGGGAAAACAAAAGGGAGAAGCAAGATTACAAGTGTTTTATAAAACTTGTTTTTAATGTTTTAATGTTTTTAATGATTTTTAATAATTAATAATAATGTAGTTTTTAATGATAATGTACAATTTTAATGATTGTAATAATGATTCTTACTTGCATTTATTCTGTGGGTTTTTTAACATGATACACAATCTCAGGCAGAATCAACGTGTATGCTTATATTTTTATCCACATATATATATAATTGTCTCTGTGTACATATGAGTTTATGTATGTGTATTTAACTATACCAATCAACATATGAAACACAGTCCCACTTTCCCTATCAAGCTGTCTGCAGCTGCATTTTTGTTTCTTTAATGAAAACTTAGTGTAACCAAATAAAAAAGACACACACACACAAAAGGAGATTTTGGATGTCTCATCCAAAATAGAAACGAGAATAAAGAAAAAGAAAAAAGAGAGACAGTCACACATACACACATATCTCATATATGTGATTGCAATGTTAAAAGTCTTCCAGACACTGATCCAAAGTACAAGTAAGTGAGCAGGACTTCTTCACTGAAATTCAAGGAGTTTGTGAGATAAACATAGAAATTAAGTTTTCTGTAGTTTTAATGACAACTTTTCATCAGTCTAAATTAAAGTATAATTTACTGGATCACAAACACTAAGGAGAAAAAAATATAACAGTCCTATTTTATAATTTGTAACTATTTTGAATACACATGTCAACATATATCCCCTATTTCGTTTCCATTTAATGAAGTGGAGTTTTTCAGAGAAGAAAGCTATTTTTGACTGCATTTCATGATAGCATCAGAGCTAACATGACCTGGTTTTATGGGGATAGAGAAAGAGAAGAAGAACTTGACAAAGTCACAGGGTTTGGTACTTGGTAACTTTGGATCATGTTGCTTTAAAGACAAAATTATATAGAAACTGTCAAAAGGGGTTCAGAAAGTATACCATCTTTTTGTCTCCGGTGTTGACTATTGTTCTAACAGTGCTAGAAATATTAGGGCTTATTAGTCCAGTAATTTATTTGACAGTTTTATTTATTTATTTATTTTATAGTGTTCACAATGAGTGATAGTGAATGCACATACAGAATGAGCACATTAAAATAATGAAAACTCTCTTTTTTTAATTTCAGGTACTAGAAGTAGAAACAGAACTGTAGGATATTAAAAATGAAATTATTTGGTATGGTTTTTTGTACTATATTTTGCATTTCTGTCTATCTCTGTAAAACATTGGCTCTCTTATACAAGATGTTATTTAGATATACCCATCCAGACACATGGGTAAACTTTTGGATGAGAGATGGTTCATGTCAGAGGAGCTTGAAACAGGAAGAGAAAGCTCCTGTATTACAGGAACTGGAGTTGAAGACCTTTATATCTTGTGCCACTGTTTTCCAGCCAAAGTACTTGAGCAGTGAGCTGCAGGATGCATGTATGGAAGAGGACAGTCCAGGTGAATAAGCCATAGCAGGTCTTTACATTCAGGGCATTGCAAGAATCCACAAGCAATGAAAAGGCATTAGTAAGGGTACAGAAAAAGGAAGACAAACAAGGTAAGCCAGAAAATAGTACTGTAGACTAAATACAATGAAAGGATAGAATGGAGCTCAGTTTTCTGTTGAAGATGATTTCAGATGAATTTTCCTTTTGGTCTTATAATATCAATTAAATTACAAAAAATAATAAATAGGATCTGATTATGAAAATCTGCTCGTGAGCATTATCTATTACATGAATTCTGTAAGATTGAACCAAGAGTAGCAGTACTGTAAATGGTCAAAGTTAGTGTGCTGATCATCCATGCAATGGCTGAAAAGCACTTCTACATGCCTGAAATGTTTAAAAAAATCCCTTTCATATTACTAAATTTTAATAGTTCCTAAAATTACTTACCTAAATTCAAGCCAGATGTGAAGTAGAGCTATGTGATCAGATTTTGTTCATTGTGTTTATGCACAAAATAATAATAAATTCTGTGCTGTCTTAATTTATGTTATTTTTTTCTTATTTCTTCCTTTTTTTTCCCCTGCTATATAAATACTTAATTCCTCCCCACAGACCTATCTTGTCATTTAAACATATTGTAGACCTGCAGTTTTTTATTATATCCTATAGTTTTTTTTTCCCCATTTTTTTTTTCTCTCTTCGAAGATTTACTAAGAAACTTCACCTGTAAGAAGCAAGAAAATAAAAGAGTTTTTTTCTATAGGATAAATAAAGTATAGTCTTTCAGATTTGTCTGCTCTTTAATATTTAAAGTAATTCTTAGAGGCAGCGTGGTTACCGTGTAGTATATGAGGTCAACGCAAGACCATCTTTAGCAAAGCTATCCTTCTGTGGCTTTTATGATCCAGCTAGAAAAAAATATTTCTATGACATTTCCATATGTTTTTATTGACAAATATTGATTTGTAATTTGTTATGATGCAAAATATAAGGATATATCATTCTTTTTCTTGGCAACCATATATTCTTTGAAAAGTCTTCCCATTGACTTAAATACTATTAAAATAAAAATATTAAAATGGATTTGTGACTTTACTGCTGTCATATTTATATCTGAGCCATGGTAGTTTAAGGATTTTCAGATAATAAAATTTGTCATAAAAACATTGATGTCAATGGAGTTGCTTTGATTTTTGGAAGAAAAGAAAATTATCCACCCCATTTTTTTTTCTGAGTTCATAGTATTTTTTTGGAAAATTTAAACTATTGTTTTTAAGGAAAAATATTATATTTATATATATATACATCATATAATCTGTACATAAATTATGTGATTTATATAATTAAAATTTAAGTTATTAAAAACATTTTTTCTGCTATTTTCTTAAGATATGAAGAACAAAGTTTTGGTCTATGAAGTTCAGGTTACTATATTAAGGTATTAAAAAGCCATCCTTATTTAAAGTCTCTGGAAAAAAAATAAAGAAAAAGAAATAAAAAATCCATATATTGATTCAATTCATTGTTAAAATTAATATCAAATCCACTGCAGGTCTTCAGTAAGGAGAAGGGAATTTTTATAGAAGGGGTTAGGGAAAATATATCTCAAGAACGTTAAACTCTAAAATAAATTCTACTCTGTGACCTTCATATATTAAGGTTAGTAGGAGATCTGTCACTACACTTTGGTGATAAAACAACTGCAGTTCTTTTTCTGAGCAAATGCTCTACAAATGCAGCTACATTTTTCCAAAATTTCTTTTCCTATATTAAGCTACCTTGTGTACCTTAGATATTGTCGTTTAATCTATCAGTACTCAAAGATATTATACAAGTAGATAAAATTAGCCATAATCCCTGCCTCCAAAGAGTTTCATTACACATTACCAAAATGATATGAGAGAAAGCAAAACAAAAGAAAGGATACAGGGAGATAAGGAAGGAAATCAACTATTAAATCCTCAGTTTTACTGGTGCTTCACATAGCTTTCTATTTAGATAGATTTTTATCTTTCACAGAGGAATAATACAATAAAAAACTGATGGGAGCTGTGGAACATATGAGAAAGCCATGAATATTAGAAGGAAAAAAAGAGTCTGTAGCCAACAAGTACAGACAACTGATGGAAGGACATGTGAAATGAAATGTGTGCCTTTACAAGGTTTGCAAGAAAACCAGTTGTAGTCAGTGGTTTGGGAAAGGTACATTATATAAAAAACTGATATGTAAGAACTTGGTCATATGACAAAGCAAGCAGCTACCAGATTCTACAACTTTGAGGATTTCTGATCACTTTTCTGATCACTGGAAAAGGTGAAAAAGTCTGAGGAGAATCATCACATCTTTGAAGATGTAGAAACAAAACTGATATACATATATATAAAAATAAAATTATTTGGGAGTTTGGGGGGCATTTGTTGCAAGAAAGAATATCACTGTCAGAAGGGCTAACTTCTATGAACATGAAGAGATTCAGAAAAACAGGCAGTGGTGGTTAATCTGTTTTCTTCCTATTGCTGTTCTGCTGCCTCTGCTCTATTTTTTCAAACTGGGTTTCCCAGTAGAATTGAAGGTCTCCTGCTCTGAAGGAAGGATGCTTCAATATTTCGTGGAAGCATCTGTGGAACAGGCTGAGGTGGAGTATTTCAAAATGTATTTACAACACCACAGAATTAGCCAGTAAAGCATCAATGTATTAATCAATGTATTAATATATCTTCTGTTCAGAAGCTTTCTTTGTATTATTTCTCTCTCTCTCTCTTTTTTTTTTTTTTTTTTTTTTTTTTTTTTTTTTTTGCGATTGCCCATTAAGGAAAGCAGTGGAAAAATGTGTAATGTCTACTTTGCTTTTGTCTTCTCTAAAATCACCCAGGTTTGTTGAACTACTTTTTGTCTCAACTATATACAGTACAAACATACTAGATGTCCCAAGGTATTATACAAATTCCAGTCATGGAAAAAGCTAAAAGTTTCTATCTCATAGAATCACAGAATCACTGAGCTTGGAAGGAACTTCTGGAAATCGTCCTGTCCAACCCCCTACTCAAAGCAGGACCAGTAAAAGCAGGTTGCTTAAGACAGCATCTAGCTAGGTTTTAAACACACCCAAGTACAGAGACACCACAACCTCTCTTGACAACCTGTTCTGGTGTTCACTCACCTTTAGAGTAAAAATGTTTTCCTCTGTTTCAATGTCTGCCCATTGGTTCTTCTCTTATCACCGAGTAACCCCTAAAAAGAGCATGGCTCCTTTTTTTTCCCCTCCCCCATCCATATTAAATATATGTAAGATCCCTCCTAATTCTCATCTGCAGGCTAAACAGTTCCATCTCCCTTGGCCTTTCCTCATGTTACAGTCTCAAAGGTAATTAATTATCTTTGAGGCCCTTTGTTGGACTCTCTCCAGTATGTCCGTGTTTGTCTTGTACTGAGGAGCCCAGGACTGGGCATACTACTCCAGATGTATTTTATCAGCCCTAAACACAGAGGGAAAATCACCTTCAGCATTCAGGCAACGCTCTGCTTCGTGCAGCTCTGGAGGCTGTTGGACTGCTTTGCCACAAAACTGGACAGTCAACTTGGTGTCCAACAGGATCCCCAGGTCATTTTCTGGAAAGCTGTTTTGATTGCCTCCTCCCAGCATGGCTCCAAATATGCCTAGAGTTGCTCCTCCCCAGGTGCAAGAACTGACACTTACTCTTTTCTTCATGAGGTTCCTATTAGCCTGTTGAGGTCCCTCTGAATGGCAGTAAAGCTATCTGATCTAACATACAAGAAAAAAATTCAACTAAATCTCCAGTACAGTTAGAGCATCAACTGTCTAAAACACAGTTATCAAGGGAACTGCAAGCATGCTACCAGTTAGACGTAATTGTTATAATTAAAAATTATTTATAAGTACATTTTAAAATATATAAATATTTATATATAGATATATAGATATATAGATATATAGATATACACACACACATATATGTATTTAAATACGACAGTATTTGTGTCTCCCTAAGGATTTCTTCACTGTTTTTCAATGAAGGCTGACATTTAGAAAGTTCATTTTGATAAAGTTTATTCTATAACAAACCACATACTGTGATATCAAATGTTTTTGCATTTGATAAATTTATCATCATGGATATTTATTTTTCTGTAAATCAGACCCATGAAATATAACAAGATCTAAAATGTACATCTGTCTCTTTACTTTGATAAATTAGCAATAGTGTAAGAAACCCATGCTGTGTCAATGAGAGATAATACTCTTGCAAACTGTGCAGAAAGATGAATCCCCTGAAGTTTGAGCTATTAGGTTTATGCGGGACAGAAAATATGCTCTTGTGGAATATTAACAAGATAAAATGGCAGCAGGACATATAATTCCCTGAAACTGGAGCACTAAAACAGTAGCAACAGGGAATGAGCTATCAGAGAAGCAGGGGACATGCCCTTTGCTTCCCATATGGCAAACTGATCTCACACCTGAGTAATACGTGAGATGCAAATTACTCAGTCTTGTTTTTTTCTTTCATTTTGCCGTTGCTAGAACCTGTAGCTATTTGTTGAGGTAAAATCACTGATGATTGAAAAAATATGAAAATGTTGTCAAGAAGTTAGTGAACTGACAAAAACATATCACAAACGTGTCTTTGATTAATTAATTTTCTGTATTTATCTGAATTATATCATCTAACCATAGTGGAATAAAGAAATTTACACAAATCTGAAAAGCTGTGATTATTCTGTTAGTCCACACTGGAAGAAAACAAGAATGTCCTGAAGAAAAAATATTATTTTTTTATTCAAAGTTCAAAATGTTATGGTGGACATATTTTATACTAGTGACTAGTGGAAAATCAGGAAAATATAATGCATATTTTAGGTGTATTTTTTTTTAATTATTCTTCAAGTTATGCATGTAATTATTTTAAAAATGCATGTATTTCCAGCATGATAAACAACTATAAAACAAGAAAAAATAAATCTGTTGTCTTATGTCCTTATGTCCTCCAAATCTCTTTTTAGTTACTTCTGCCTAAAAATAAAAACCTGTGGCATCAGTGAATCCTCATTTCCTGACATCATGAAAAAAAAAAAAAAAAAAAAAAAAAAAAAAAAAAAAAAAAACAATTATCAGGTAGAGCAGACCAGTTTAAAAAGAAGAAAGCCATCAGAAAAGTGATAGAAATGTTAACATAATAATTGAATAAATAATCTGTAGCCCATAATCTGAGCATTGGTTTCAGTATATTTAGAAACGACTTCTCATAAAAATACACTGTTGGGAAAATCAAAGTACATTAAAAAAGATGTGTTTCCAGATAAGCTTTTCTTGCCCAGTAGGTAGTGAGATACAGACAAAAATTAATGTGTAGAATATAATTGAATATTTTTCACTTTTCTTGACTTTGCATGCCATACTATTAATGCTGCAATTGTATGTGGGATGAGACAGAGTCACCAAGACAATACTAACAATAGTCACCAAGACTATTGATTCTGTTTGGTTTTGTGGTTACACTGGGCACGGGCCTGGAGTAGTGTAGAAGTAGAATGAATGGCTAATAGTCTTCACTCCAGAAAATGAATGAAACTGTTAATACTATTACTATTGTAGGCCTACTCTCTGAAAGACACATCTGAAAGAGAAGCTATAGAGCTGTGTAGTCACAAATATGTGTCAAGACAATGTCCATATCATGCAAGTTAATGAAAG
Source organism: Cygnus olor (assembly GCF_009769625.2). Lineage (NCBI taxonomy): Eukaryota > Metazoa > Chordata > Aves > Anseriformes > Anatidae > Cygnus > Cygnus olor. The sequence continues at coordinate 18,811,710 of NC_049169.1, read as the reverse complement.
GGATAAAGTGTCCTTCATCAATCTATGCATCTGTAATGTGACAGGAGTATGTCCATGTTCATTAGCAAATTGTTTCTTTTTGTTCTTCTCTTTTTCTGGTAATTCAAGCACAATCAAACAAGCCAAATTACAGGAGTGTCTAGAAATATATGACATAGAGACTCTCCCAAAAAACTATTAAATCATTTGAATAACATCAGGTGAAGTCACATTATTTTTGGGGGTAGGCTAGCTTTATCATTTGATCTTATTTAAACTGTAAATCTACAAACAGTTTAATGGAAAAATAATAATATAAAATGTTAAATAAACTTCATGATCTTGGAAAAGTTGCAGTCATGCATTTCATCCACTTATTTAAAACCCAGTACTTTACAGGAATGTATCACTTGTTTATTCCCAGAATAATTTACAAACATTTATAACAGAAGAAAATAAATTCTTAACTCAATACTTTTTTTATATATTTTACTACTAGTGGTTCCTTTTCTTCCCTTCTCAGATTCTAAAATTGCACCTCCTCTGCTTTATTAGTCCAAATTTATTATTAGTCCAAATTTCTCTGACAGCTTTGTGAACAGGGATGGATTATTAATCATTGTCTCTCTGACTAATTACTGTTGGGTTGTTTCTCAGATAATTAAATAGTATATGGATAATGGAAAGGCTACTGCCATGGATCAAACCCATAAGAAACAGGAAAATTTTGGAAAGATAGGGTCTGAAGGGTCTACATAGGGTCTACGTTTAAATCTATCACCTTAAGCTCTCTTCTAACACTCTGTAACTTAAAACAAAAATTCATGTCTTCTCAAGACTTGTGTAAAATATTCCAAGAGAATCACCCCCAGGAGGTGCTTATTTCTTTGACTGTAAAAGGAGTCACAATCACTTGTATGATTGATACTCAGGCATCTAAAGCATGATCAGTTGAATTCCATGCATGAGAAACTCTTCTGCACTACTTCTGACACCTAAAGACTCCTTAGCAGGTCCTTGCACAACAGGAACAGATAAAATGAGAAAAAGCTTCTGTTTTAAGTCAAATATACACAATTCTTTAGCTTAAATAGAATATGATGATGTGCCTAGATGTAAATTGAAATGAAATTTTATCATAGGCTATGATCTGAAGATTTGAATGAAAGCATCATGGTTGCTTACAGTCATAAGCCAACTATGGTATGGTAAAAAATTATCTACATGAATCTTTCATATTCATATGGAGGATTCATATGTAGATATTAAAAACAAACAAACAAACAAAAAACACCAAACAAAACTGGGATTTAAATCACAGGTTTTTTTCCAAAATTAATGCAAAAGTCTTGTAGCTGAAAAAAAAAAAAAAAGGTAATTCAAAGAGTAATAAGATAAAATATAATTTCCAATTTTAGTAATAAATGACTGGTGGTGGCTAACACTTTTGGATAAAATGCATTACAGCGTCACCAAGTTCTGACAAGATTTTGATTATAAAAAATTCTTAAGATTACTGACTAATCACTGCTGAGATTAAATCTGTCTTTATTCTAGATTCTCGGGGTATGTTTGTTGACTTCTGAATCGTTTAGTCTTTTACTGAATAGTTCCTACGTTTTAATCATGCCAGTCACACTGAGCCACTCACCTGTGCTGGACACTGACTGCATGTTGAGATAGGATTTTGTTGTACGTTCCACTCTGAAAAGTATGGCCTCAAAAATCCTTTCTTTATCCATTAACTGAAAACTGGGCTTCTGGGTTGCTGCTGCAGTGCAGTTTTGAGAACAAGAAAGGACAAAGAATGTCATAATTGTCTGCTAGCAGCAGACAATGAGGATATCACTCTGAAAAAAAAAAAAAACAAATCTCTACTGCCTTTCTTTCTGCTCTATAATCAACACCCTAGCAATCAGTCAGATGCATAGCAACTCAGAAATACAATTCAAATGATACATTTGTATAGGCCGTGAAAGCTCATTACTTGTTCTAAGAGCTTTATGTACAGAAAGGGAGAGAATATGTTGTTAAATGTTTTTTTTTGTTTGTTTTGTTTTTGTTTTTGACAAATCATTCTCAAATGTTTTGCTGCAAGTCGACAGAGAAATTTCTACTCATCCTATGCCTTCTATCCTACAGACCTCACTGTAATAATCATCTACATTTTGGCTGGAGGAGAAATAATATCAAAATATTCATCTATTTTTCTGTCATGAAGATAGAAGGACTACTCTCCTTACCTGCCTATACATACTCCCATGACTGATGTGCTTGATATCCATACACTTGGTAAACTGTATTTCTAAACAGCTACAGGATGTCTTCTACAGCTCTAACCCAATGGGGGAAAATTGTCTTTAAACTGCTGTAGTGAACAATAACTATCAAATTAGTCAAAAATCCAAAACAGGAAAACAACTGAAGGAAAATATAAGTATTTGCTATAAAAATTTATTATGGTTCCCAAGATACTTTGCAATAAGAAGATGGTATCTGTTTTTCAGGTTGATGAAAAAGCAACTAAAAATCCCACAAAACCTTAAGCTGATGAGTGTATACCTCTTTGAAAAATGTTTTGTTGTTGTTGTTTTTAAGATTAACAAATCAATGTATGCATCAATAACTTCTTAAACACATAATATTAATTTTCCTGTTTATTTTTAACTGACAAAGTTAAGCATGAGAAGGCGTTTATTTTCGTTCTGGTACATGGATGTTACACTAATATGGTTTCTCTCTTGGTAGCAATGTTTTAATGAAAATACCAACAGAATTGTGATTAGGATCACATTATTCTCAAGCCTTATTTTTTAATGTTGTGTAGTGAATTCTCCATTCATGTGGTTGCTGTATGCAAAAGTATGTGGTTGCAGAGTAGCCTGAATTTAATAGCTAGTTATAAATCTGGAGCAACTTCATTGACTTTGATGACCACAGGGGACCACAAAGATGATACGAGGCCTGGAGCTTTTCCCTACGAGGAAAAGCTGAGAGACCTGGTTCTGTTCAGCCTTGAGAAGAGAAGACTGAGAGGGGATGTTATCAGATCTTATCAAAGTTTATAAATGCCTGAAGTGTACAAGACAGAGGGATATGGCCAACCTCTTTTCAGTGGTTCATGGGGACAGGACAAGGGGCAATGGTCACAAAATGGAGCACAGGAAGTTCCGCACCAATATGTGAAAGAACTTCACAGTGAGGGTGACGGAGCACTGGAACAGGTTGCCCAGGGAGGTTGTAGAGTCTCCTCTAGAGATATTCAAGGTCCGTCTGGTTGCCTACCTGGGCAACCTGCTCTAGGGAACCTGCTTTGGCAGGGGGGTTGGACCCGATGATCTCTTGAGACCCCAACAGTTCTGTGATTCTGTGGTGACCTTATTGAGAAGAAGTGATTAACTGTGGGTTTATGAATAAGTAATTTATATTTCCATCTAACCTACAAAATGAATTCTAAAAGGTTTATTTACACACCCAGGAAAGGAAGGGTGAGACAAGGGAATTAACCTCACCTAACTGTAAGCATGTAACAGAAGCATATAAACGGTAAGCCTAATCTTTCCACAGATACTCGAGAATGGCAGGAGCAGAGAAGAGTGTCTTCCTTAAGAAGATATATCTGCCCTAGGAAGCATCCATTTTTCTTCACAGGTTATACACAAAGTCTAGAATGAAAAGTGTCATAATATAAGTATCTTGGTTGGATGTTAAATTTAGCTGATACAATTTATTCACATCATAGAATCTATGGTATAAAAGAATACATGTTAAACTGATGCTGTCTCTCAGTCTTACATCTGGAGGTTTATTGGATGCTTACGAGCACAGGTACACATTTTCTCTGGGCTTGTCACTTCATTCCTTGTATGTACTAACATCTTAGTTCAGACTCTCAGATGAAACCTGTTCATGCTATTCATGTTGATCATAGAATTCATTTCCTCAAAGTAATCTCAACTGAGTATTAAGTTGCTCAAATTATTATTATTTTTTTGATAAAGAGTTCTAACAATGGGAATAAACACTATAGAAAATGTTTTTAAAAAATACCAAACACAACCAAAAAAAATTACCAAACAAAAACAACTACAGTATTATAAATGCAAAATACTTGTTATGTCATCACTTTTTCCACTTAAAGAACGGTCTTAGTGGTGGGAACTGTATTTACTTTAAAATATCTTGTGTATATGTTGCAGCAATTAATATTCCAAATACAGGAATGATATTAGCATTTTGGGAAGATTTCTGCTAACGTCATATACCAGAAACCATTATCTTAAACAGAATTTAAAGAGCTGAGGCCAGAAAATACAAGTCTTCTTTCTTTCCAGGTGTCTTTGTCACAGAGGGCCAGACATATGCTGTATTTCCTCTGAATGTCATTGAATTGTATACACACAGTCCTTGGAATGACCTAGGGAATGCATTTTGTCTACATTCCATAGTCATGTAAAATTTTAATTACTTTGCTCCTCTTAATATATTTTTATTACAGTCATAGGGATCAAAGACCATCCTCTGTTGCCTAATAAAACACCTGATTCTGTTGTGCTACTAGCTTAATGTAGCTTTGTGAATAAAGTAACTGTTGATGTTATGAAAGGGTATGGGTTCAATTCCTGTAGAGGATTTTCTTTCATTAAAATTTCTTTTATTAACATCTACCTTCTTCTTACTGGGATATGACTAAATTAATTCTTAGTTTAAAATTATTTTTCTCATTTTTCTAATTGGTGTATCCAGAAGCCTGGGAGTACGAAAACAACAGGGAAGACATTAGAATAACAAAAGAGATCTCTAGACCATTTTTCCATTCTAATAAAAAAAAAAGAAAAAAAAAGTTATTGTTTTTTCTGAAGAGAGACCTCTAACTCATGACCTAAACTGCTAAAGTAAGTTTATAATACAACCTACAGTTTGAACTGAACAAGATTTGGGTCCTATCATACGATTAAGAATAGCAAATACAGTAGATGTATAGGAATAAGTTTCTTGTTAAAGACAGAGCATCCCATGTACTGGATAAAAGATCAGGAGTTTTCCATGAGTTCAAGACGAAATGTAGCAAAAGATTAATTAAAGTCATTGTGAATTTGTTCTGGGTCATCAATGCCAGCCACGAATATCTGTTGGGTTTGATTATGATCATTCTTTTCTATATAGGCTGAGCTATTAACTTTTGCTGTCACGCTTACTTCAATACTTTTTCTTCCAGGCCAAGAGTTAAAGACTCATTAGTTGAAAGCCCTCTCAAGTGAGTAAGCCAGAGCATTTACCTACAATCATAAATTTAAATCACCATTATCTCACACACAGTATGTTGTTCAAATTACGTCATGTCAGAAAAGATATTGCAGAATCAGAAATATTCAGGGAAAAAAAAAAAAAGTAACATCACTTGATGGAATGACTTTAGTTTGTTTACTTTTCATATATATAGTCAAATTCTAGAACCCCTTGCCTTAGATGCCTATAAATGCTTTAAGAGCTAAAAAGCTTATAAATTTAAAGAGAAATTGAATACATTAATAAAAGAAAAAGCTACAGATACTAAACATATAGGGACTTTACTGGCTCAAATAATCCCAGACCTGAAATATATTTGAAAGTATTAGAGCAAATTATCATTACATATTTTTCAGTTATATCTGTTCCTAAGCAGCTACATCTAATGTTGTTGCAGACAAGTGTTCTATACCAGTACAGCTGTTCTATGTAACTTACACAGGCCTTAGATTCACTGGTTTTCACAGGCAGGAATTCTGGCTCATATTCTAGTAGAAGATAGCCAACTGTCTACTGAACATGAAGCAAACTAGACTTACTGTACGTGAAACATACAGCTTGCCCTATATTTGACGACACTGCTCTTGCACAAGCATGTCCATCACAACACTGTAGTCAGGGCCTTTAGAACCTTGAAGACTATTTCACTTAAAACTGATTTTGGTTCAGCAAAAAAGAAAACACTTTTTTTTTTTTTTTTCTTCCTTCTTCAGGCTTCTGCCTATACCTGTACCAGCTAAATATACCTGTATCCCTTCTTCTAGGGATTTAGCTATATATATATTCAAGGCCTACTTTTGTAGAATCATAGAACTGTTTGGGTTGGAAGGGACCTTAAAGATCACCTACTTCCAACCCCCCTGCCATGGGCAGGGACACCTCCCACCAGACCAGGTTGCTCAAAGCCCCATCCAACCTGGTCTTGAACACTTACAGGGATGGGGCATCCACTGCTTCTCTGAGCAACCTCATAGGAAAGAATTTCTACTGAATATCTAATCTAAACCTACCTTATTTCAGTTTAAAAACTTTGATGTGGTCCAGCTGCATAACTTTGACTCAAACTTCTGTGAAAATTGCCAAGTTGTGGAAAAGGGTTGTGAGAAAGTACATAGAATGGAGCTGTACGATAGAAGTAAAAATACAGAAAGAGGTAAGATTGCTGATACAGGCATAGTTAGCAGTTCAAGGACAGAGGAGAAAAAACACTGACATGAAACTATATAAAATCCTAAGGGAAAAAAAAAATGTAGTGAGTCAGAAGAGGCAGCTCAGCAGCATTGAATATCAGCCCATTGAAAGCAGCAGTGGAGGACAACCTGTTTAGCCTGATTGATAACTGACAAGTATACAAAGTCCCTTCAACTACTTTGTTGGAAGTGGTGAACATATTGATGGCTAGCTGAGTAACTCCTTTGTCCTAAGTATATATCGTGTGTATTAGACATAAATATCTACCTTATGCTTTCAAATTATGTTGAAAGAAACACTGTGGAATTTCTTTGCATAAAGCAAATTTTAAATTTCACTATCTAGACTTGTTTCCTGGCCATTCTCAGATGTAATAGCAATTTTTGCATGATTTGCAATTCAAATAATTGGACTTATTTCAATTATGATAAATGCTATGCGTTTAAAATTTGGCTTGTTCCAATGAATATAAATGTTAGTATTCACCCCATTGCCTACAATAGGGTGCAATTATTTTGCAATTGCAGATACAGTTTGGAAAAGCAGTGACTGTTCAATTTAATAACAATATGGACCTTGTCTGTGGTGAGTTTACAAGTTTACAGGCTTTTTTTTTTTTTTTTATAACAGAAACTGCTCTTAAAAGTAAAATAGTGATCTTTATGCCTTTCTTAATTTAAAGGCGCTCACTTTTTGTTTTCAATCTAGAGACTACTTTTGATACATGAAGTATTAAAGAATAATTCCAGAATTATATAAATGGCTTATTTCAGAGAAGTCTTATTTCATGTTTTGATGAATATTCATAAGATTAGTTTTTTTTTTCTTTTGTTACTGTTGTTGTTTGTTTGTTTGTTTTTAATTTAGGCATTGCAACTGGGAGATATTTAAAAAGCAGCTTGTCCTGTTATATGCCAGCAGCAGATGGCAGTTTTAAGTGTCACAGAGTTTTAAGTTTCTCAGAATTTTAAGATCCCAGGATTCCCTAGTGATCACAAGAACACTTGAGGTTCCCTAGTCAGTTTGGTATGAAGACTCTCAAACATTGTTTTGATTCCCAGGTTCAGATGCACAAGGAAAATTCTGCTTTTCTCAGCTTAATTTTATCTCTACAGGCAGCATTTCGTTTTCTGTATGTATACGTAGAGTTTCAATTAACTACAGTTGTAGCTTTAGGTTTTATCTCTCCAACAGTCTAAATGATTAAAGATTTAGCAACTCTCCTTGGAGAGTTCAAAAGTGTAATTGCATATTTGACTGTCTTCTGCAAACTGTATCAGCTAAAGAGGAAGCATTTTTTCCTTTTACTGCTGAGGAAAGAAAACCGATGGATTTGAAGCCAGTAGATCACAGTTGGGATTTAGTAAACTCCATCCACAACACACATCTAGACTGCAAGATAACTGCTCTTAGCTAGTAAGTCCATTGTAGAAATGAACTGGTTTAAGAGCGGAAAACTAAGCTACATGTAGAATTTTAATTAGTCACTTCTGTTGATTATAATTGAATATTTTCCCCAGAACTTTTTATATGATCCTCTAACTTAGAGTCATTATGAAAGTACATGCCTCACATTTAAAATTCTCTGGTTTGATTTTCTTATCTTGTTTTTGATTTCCCATCCTTTCTTTTCCTTTTATTTAATTTTAATATTTTCAACACTTTGGGCCCTCAACCATGTTATATGTTGACTAAATGTCTGAAACTTTTTTAGCACAAGATACTTAAATATTTGAGTTTAGTTACAAGATTCATTAAAGCTTCCTTTTTCAGTAGTTGCATGTTCTTACAGTGACACTTATTCATTCATTTATTCACTCACATTTGGCTGCATCAGTGTTTTGTGTTTTTTTTTTTTTTTTTTTGCTTTAACAATTTATTTACAGTTTATCTGCAAGTATCACTACAATAATTACTCTCTGTGTGTTTAGCTATTGCAATCTTGTAATAGATTCTGAGACTGTAATTCATTTCTTATGATTGTATTTGCATACTTTCAGATTTCCTTGGTGTTTTCAAAAAAGAAAGAGGAAGTCAAACAAATAAACCAAAGCAAAACAAAACAACAAGGAAAAAAAAAAAACTGATGAGCTATTTTTGAGATACTTCATCTCTTGCCTTATTCCCTGTGCAGAGCTGTAGACCTTGATATGTGTTCTACACTAAGCAGAATAATATAGGTTTCTTAGGTTGAAATGTTTTCTTAATTCTCTTTTAGTTAAAAGATTGGTTTTGAAGCATCTCCTCCTCACCTGCTCACTATTTCTAAACACTTCCAAATTGTATTATGCTGTGACTATTAATAGTGTCAAATCTCTATCATCAGTAACAGAAAACTGCACATCTTCACTAATTCACTTATATGGTTTACTCGTTCATTCATAGTTATGCAGTTGGAACAGCAAATGGAAGGCCAACTGTAATCAGAGGGTTCTACTGACACAGGGGCTTCTAGGTTGGTGTTCATAAGGTCCATCAGAGGACTATTTGATTCCTCAGGGGCTTATATAAACTTCCCATCTTTATGCATATATCAGCCATCTCTGGAAGTTATCAGAGTTACACAATCACACAATTGACACAATTGGCGTGCATTTGTGCTAGTGGCCTTGTGCAGATATGGCAGACTCTGGCTGTCCTGAGTTTATCAGTTCTTGGAGAGACTACATGTCTATTTATGACCAGAGCTCATCAGTCCTTAAAAAACTGTCATGTACTAGCTTCTGAGCAGGTGCATTTCCTCTTTTGTCCCGTTGCTTTCTGGTATTTATCTATCCACACCCATAGAATCGCACAAAATTACACAGGAGCCTCTATAACACTTGCAGAGTATATTTCTGAGAAAATAATAATAATAATAATAACAAGGAGAGGAGAGCTCTTTTCTTCCTACTCCCTGATTTCAAAATTTTATGTACCCTGTAATGAAGCTCCCATCCAATAAGAACCAATATTTTTGCAGTTATATCTCAATGAGAAACAGTTTATCCATTGATGCACTCAAGACTGAAGAAAGTATCTTAGTCTTCTTTGTGAGAAAACAGAAACTTTTCAAGGTGCAATTCATTTTTCTTTTCTAATATCACCTACTGAGATCTTGAATAATTCTGTAGCCAGGGCTTTCATGAGAGATATAGGTGATCCAGCTAGGAGTCTGTTCTGCTGTGGTGGTTTTACCCATCTGAGCAGCTGTCCTCCACCGCTCTCTCACTGCCCCTCCACAAAGGGAAAGGGGGGAAAAATACAATAAAAAGGGCTCAAGGATTGAGATAAGGACAAGGAGATCACTTCCCAGTTACCATCATGGGCAAAACAGACTCAGCATAGGGAGATTAATATAATTTAATACCTATTACTGACAAGCTAGAGCAGTGAGAAACTAAAAGCAAACTAAAACCACCCACCCCACACACCCATTAACCCTCTACATCCTCCCAAAGAGTGGTGCAGGGGAATGAGGAATGGGGGTTATGGTCAGTCGTTAACACTTCGTCTCCGCCATGGTCACTCTCTTCTCCTGCTCCCTCCCACAGAATGTCGTCCTTCCCAAACTGATCCTGTGGGGGCTTCCCACACTGATCCTGTGGGGGCTTCCCACAGGCAGCAGCTCTTCAAGGACTGCTCCCACATGGGTCCATACCGCAGGGTCCATCCATCAGGAGCAAACTGCTCCAGCACAGATCCCCCATGGGCGGCAGCTCCCCCCAGACCCCCTGCTCCTGCGTGGGCTCCTCTCCACGGGCTGCAGCTCTGGCCCGGGGCCTGCCCCTGCGGGGCCTCTCCATGGGCCGCAGCCTCCTCCAGGCCACATCCACCTGCTCCACCAGGGGCTCCTCCGCAGGCTGCAGCATGGAGATCTGCTCCATGTGGGACCCATGGGCTGCAGGGGGACAGCCTACTCCACCAGGGGCTTCTCCACAGGCCGCAGGGGAACTTCTGCTCTAGTGCCTGGAGCACCTCCTACCTTCCTTCTGCACTGACCTTGGTGTCTGCAGGGCTGGTTCTCACTGCTCGCTCTCCCAGCTGCTGTTGTGCAGCAGGGTATTTTTTTATTATTATTATTATTTTATTTTTTTTAAATATGCTCTCACAGAGGCCCAATCAACATTGCTCACTGGCTCAGCTCTGGCCAGTGGTGGTATTCCTTTTGGAGTCGGCTGGAACTGGCTCTTATCTTACATGGGACAGTTTCTGGATTCTTTTCACAGAGGCCACCCCTGCAACCCCTGCTACCAATGTGCCTTCTACATATGTATCATCTGACAGATCATTAATTAATGTATATAAATGCATTTACCTTATTAATAAATATAAATATCTGAGGGGAGGGTGTTGAGAGGATGAAGCTGGTCTCTTTTCTGTTGTGCACAGCAACAGGACAAGAGGCAATGGGCACAAACTTAAGTACAGGAAGTTCCAGCTGAATATGAGGGCACTTACTTCTTTACTGTGAGACTGGAACAGGTCTCGCAGAGAGGTTGTGGAGTCTCCTTCTCTGGAGATATTCAAAACCCACCTGGATGCCATCCTACGCAGTGTGCTCTAGGTGACCCTGCTCAGCAGAAGTTTGGACTAGATCTTCAGCGGTCCCTTCCAACCTCAGCCATTCTGTGATTCTGTGATTTTGTCCTGTTGAAACAGTTTATTTTTCTCTAAATAAATACTTGATGAATTAGAGAAGGCAATCAAATAATTCAAACAACAAACTTAGATATGAGGAGCATGTTAAAATCCTCACCAATGTGAGAATTAGTGGAAAACCATCCTTCTGTCATGGTATGTGTCATACGTTGTATGTTTTCGTATTGTGCCCAGTTTATGAGTAATGGGAACATCATTAACATCCCTAACATTGCTATAATTAATAACATCAACATTACTATCAATAGTATTGATATTATTCATAATATTCTGAATTCCCTGAAAGAATCCTGAGATGAATTAACTGCAAAACTAATTGTGCCTATTTTGTAGCTATAGAAATAAAAATAATAATAAAATAATAATAATAAAAAAGTTCAAGAAGGCCTAGCAGCAAGAAAAGAAGGTTGCAGAGTTGCCGATAATGGACTTTTGATCAAGGCCTGAGTTTCATACATGCATTACAACTCAAAGTTAAAAGACAGTGATCAGAGAAATGAAGAGATATGGGTGTGGTGAGATGGTACTCTGACCTACATTGGCAATAGTAAGTGATTTACACAGTCCAGAACAAAAGCAGTTAATATAAGTTACCAGGTGCTCCCACTCAAGGCATAATCTACATAATCTGTGGCATAACCTGTGTCATCTAGTCCCTCCTTATGGAACAGGTTTGCATTGCTCCATTCAAATTGGGTGCAACAACCTGAAACAATACATGTTTGAAAAGGCAACATGTCTAGCTTTATTGGTCAAACTTGGTCTACTGGCCAAATTAGGCTACAAAATTCACAGCCAAGGTATGCAATAAGTATAAAGTTTGAGAGACCACTAATTGTAGACCTTTAGTGGCTGGACTGGAAGGGCTGCCCGTCAAAGAAGATATCTTGATGGAGAAATATGAGACCAGTGTGCAGTAAGGATTTGGCTTTTAGTATCTTTGGGGTAAGAGGTCTAATCAACTTGAGCTTTAGCCATTACTTAATGCTTTATTTTTCCTGTTTGTTATTTGTTTAAACCTTTTGCTTATCACTGGCAAAACTAGTCTTTGATTTCTACAATAAATATGTAAGAAATTTCTACAATAAATCTGTAATAAAGCCTACCATACCTGAAAAGGCAATAAAAGTTGAGATTCTTTTTCTTTACTAGCATATAATTATTTCCACAATGTTATATCTGGCCATAGTGCTGATGGACTTTCCACAGAAAGAATGCTCAATGATAAATTTGTAAGCTGAAAGAAATGAAACCATTACTCAGAATAGAAACAGTAGCTCTAACAGCTGATGGGTCAGTAGCTGCTTGCAAAGCTTCTGCTAAACAAGCAGCTACAGTCACCATTTATTTATTTATTTATTTTAATTTATTTTTGACTTAGGTGTTTTCAAGAGGTAGAAAAACACCATACAGTTATACTATGGACCTTCTTACACAAAGAGTTAGTGCAGAGTTACCCAAGATGTGTATTTGCAGTTCACTAAACATCTCACAGTCACTGGCTGCTACTTACACCATGCAGAAGCATTCTAAATGTCATAGACAGATATTTACTATCAGGGGCACTGCACAGTACCTACTGTGTTATGCTTTACCTTACACTACAGTTGTTTACTTTATAGTAACCCCCCAATACTGATAGATTATCTTTACAGGTCGACAGAAGATTAATGACTTTTTTTTTTTTTCCCCTTAACATAGAGCAAGTGTGAATATTAATAGACATAAAATTTTGACATCAATGAACACAACTGTGAGCACAACATGGTCCTGGTCTTGGGCACTCTTGTGCACATCCATGTCCCTTGATTTTATCAGAAATGTGATTCCTATGTGGATAAATTTTAGGATTCTTTTGTAAAATAAGAATTTAAAAATTCCATTAACTCAATGTTGTGAAATGTCGCATATTCTTCATTTATGTCAATTTCAATATGGATTGAAATTTCTTAGAATTTTCATTTTCATTAATAGAATTACTATCAGCTGTTAAATCCAGCTATGAAATGCTATACAGATCCTGAGTGTTTAGGAATTGCTGGTAAGTCAGCTCAGTTATATCATGGGAAGAGTAACCTACTAAAAGGAAAAGATGAAAATTAGCACTCAAAATGTCATGCTTCTAAATAGCAAACCCCTTCTTGTTGCAGTTGCAGAATAGTATTTTGGATCCAGTCCACTCATCTCCCCTTGAAAATGACTGAGAGAATGCAGCTGCTGTCCAGTATGCTTTCTACTGGGACCATTTGTATATTATTCAAGGCAGTATGAAATTGAGCACATAACTGTTAAAGGCATTAAGCCAGGTTTACCTCTGATGTAACACTACAGATTTCAATTTATCTATAGTAAGTTTGAGGTTTTTTTATTTGTTTGCTTGTTTGTTTATTTTAGTGCTTTCTTAAACATATTTTTGGCTTATATTGTTTTCTCTATTGTTCATACTGTTCAATATAGTAAAAAGAAGCTACTGAATAATTCTAGCAAGACATTCAGCTGATGATCAGCCACAGAAAAGTTTTTTAGCCATATTATAAGAAATGTTTGATCTGAAACTTTTCAGTTACTTTTTGCTTCACAGAAAAAGAAAGAATGAACTTGTTCTTTTTCATAGATTCCTTATCTGACAACTATGAAGTAAAAATGGACAAAACATTTTCTTGTGTTGCCCCAATCAGGAGAAATAGACTAATGTAATAGAAAGCATAGTCTTTCAGCCTGTATGTATGAGAGCTCTTACATTTTAAGAGAGCAGTTATTGCCATGTATTCCTGCTGAATAAGTTCAGTGTTTCTAGAATACATAAAGTGTTTCTAAAACCTGAAGTTAAACACATATTTGGGGATTTTGCTGCAGAGCACTGACTATGCTACTCATCAGATTAAAGGAAACCGTTCTTTCCAAATGTTACGTATGAGATGGGGTGGTTGATAAATCACTGATATATGTACCAAAGTGGTTGATAAAGCACTGAAACAAAAAAACAAACAAACAAACATTTCAGTTTGTTGCTAATTTGCAAGATGAAAATGAAGACTTCAAAATAAATTTTGTGAATATTATTTTTAAACAAAATGCTCATTTTTGAATTTTAAAAGATGTATAAATAAATCTCCTTATGAATGTAACATGTAAATATGATTTAGATGTTTCCCAGATTTTGCCCCATCCATAAACTGAAAATTCTCAGTAAAGTTTTATTTAGTATGAACATTCTTATTTCTGAAATTAATAAGTTCTACCCATTATATAGATATAACAGACTAATTCTGTTTTACATCTTTAACAAAAGAAATAGTGTAATACAGTGAGCACTGAATATTTTAGGCAAAGAAAGAATAAAATTATAGTATCCAGTACTTCAGTGCTACTAATACACTTTTAAAATCTCTCCATATATTGTGGAGCACTGTTCTGTTCATTAAGAAAAAAAGTGTTTTGCATTCTTCTCAAAGATGGACTTGTTTATGTACAAACCCACTTTAACCATTGAAACTGACTGTAATAAGTTTTTTTTTTCTGATAGTAGAGATACAATAACTAGTGCTAAGTAGATTTGATCATTTACTGACACCCTTTATAATCTTCTACTCATGAAACTAAGCAGATGTCTCTGCTGTGTAATCCAAAGGCAACCTTAAATATATTTTTTTCTCTGAACCAGGAGAAAATTCTGCTTGTGTTGAGATCAACACCGGTGCATTCCAGGAACAAACAGCAAACATACCAGTTTAGCTTTGAAATACCACCCCAAGCGGTAGTAGTTCCAATAAGATTTTTTTTTTTTTGGCCCCAATTTGTTTCACAGTATTTCACTTTTTCAGTCCTGTCACATAAAAGAATGAACAAGCAGTGGGGATACTGTATTTACATGACAACTCACTTCAATGAGAGTGGTAAATTTTTATCTGAATAGGCAAATAAAAATTGAAACAGCCCTTAGGTATAAAACCTGTCTTCTACGGTGCTTTAATAATAATAATAATAATAATAATAATAATAATAATAATAATAAATGTAATGTGGTAAAAAGAAAAAGAAGAAACAAAAAGACTGATAGTAACAATGAAAATATTATACAAATATAAAATAATAGATTGAAGATGAAATAAAATATAAGTAGGAAAGCAGACATTTGTTAGAAAAAGTGAGGAAGGGTGTAAAGGGACACGTTATAAAACAGCTATGGAAGACAACCCCATATTGTCTCATCCCATATCAAATATTTTGAAAGGACAGAGGCATTTCTCAAACTGAAAGAATTCAATAAATACAACAAAATAAAATCCATAAAGTCTTGAATTAATAATAAAGGTTTCCCTGCAGCATCTGTAAAACTGCTTTGTATACCATTTTTACATATATGCTTTGTGTACTTATTTCTCTATCTTAATCACTTTTATGAAAAATCTAGATTTCAAAACAGAGCACTTCTGAACTAAAATATTTTTATATCAAGTCTGTGTTATTCAAGGATTTTTAATGTGCTTATAGAATATTTTACTTACCTTAGAGATCTGAAAAGGGTTTATTTATCTTACATGAAAGACTAGAAAAGAAGTAAAAACAAGACCTCCCTTCCTCTTCCTGTATAACCCTTTTTCCACACTGGAAAGAACGCAGCTGGCTGCTGAGGCTGGCAGTCTTACCAGTATACAGACGCAGTTTTGGAAGAAAAGATGGAGTTTCCCATTTCCCTCCTATAGCCTTTTTACTTCAGCCTTTGGGAAGAAGGTCCTCGATTCTTAAAATATATATATATATATATATATATATATATATATCAGTTAAGACCTCAGAACAACTAATCACTTTTTTTTGCAGTTAAGTATTTTTTATGAATAAAACCAATTAGGTAGTTCTGCTGCATTATTAATTATATACACTCAGGTATCCTTTTTTTTTTTTTTTTTTTTTTTTTCCTGGAGATATGATACTATAATAAGGGGGAATAAAGAAATAAATATAAGTTGTATCTAAAAATGTACATGCCAAATAAAATTGTTAAAAAGTTAAAACTATCCTGTAAGAAAACTTATCATTCAAATTGCTATGAAACTGTGCAATATAAGGCAAGGAGCAGGCCACACAGTATTCAAAAACAAACAAAAAAATGAAATAGCAAGGACTCAGTTTTGAAGACTGTTTTCATGTCACAGTTAATAAGAAAACCTGCAGCAACTCAATATTATGTTAAGAAAAACAAAATAATGTAGACAAATATATGAAATATACATTGCTACAATCATCAGGAAGAATATCTTCATTCTTGGTTCCAATGGCAAATAAAAACATCCAGACTAAAAAAAAAAAAAAAAAAATCCCAGCTGAAGTGCATTTGCCAAACAAACAACAACAAAAAAAACCAACACTTTTTTTCAGGAAGGTGACAAATTCTTTCTTTCTATTAAATCTCACTGGAAAAGATACACCTACAAAGTGAAAAAACTGCATACAAAATAACCTCACATCAAGTCTCTCAACATCTGTCAGTCTGCTACTACTTGTCGTAACATTAAGTTCAGACTATTAAACACATTCCAGGACGTTAAGACTCTTGAGTCAAGTGATCTACAAAGTGGCTGAACTCTCACAAGGTAATTGTAGAATTTACTGAAATTCTCTTATCTAAAATAAAAGAAGTGCTTTTTATTCCACTCTTATTGATATCACCCATCTTTCCTTTCCTAAGCACAACCTGTTTTCATGATACAGTTCTCCACCTTCATATTTTCTCCTACTGGCAACAATCCACTACTTTTGCAGTCTTCACTTCCTGTATCAAAAAGTTAATCAGAAACACACTGCATAAACTTGTTGGACTGTTACTTGATCTAGACTTTTCCCAATGGATATTCAACTAGATGAAATCTGATATTATCAGCATGTCAGAATTCTTCTACTTCATTAAATGAGTAGGAAAAAGGAAAAGGAAAGAGGAAAGGGGAAAAGTAGGAACAAGGAAATTCTTCTTCCTCTGTCCCAGATGAAAACTATTTAGCTCACACAGTTTACACATAATCAGGATCTAAGCACTACAGGTGAACTACAGATTCAGGATCAAGATTGTCAAAATTACAGTTGAACAGTGTTTACTAAAGTATTTATTTATTTATTTATTTATTTACTAGTATTTTTAAATGTCCTTCTGTAACTAGTCTCTCCCCTCCATAGGGTCTATCTCACATAGAAATCCTCATGATTTCTTCATACTGCTTTTCAAGTTGATCCTTTTTTTTTTTTTTTTTTTTTTCAAAATTCTCTTTGTAATTCCCTGGGAACAGTTTAATCTGGTTGGTGGTTGCCTTCATCTTTAATCTGATCCATTTGGGGAATATCTAGACTGTTTTGGGTGTCACACACACTGTTTATGCCCACAATGCTACAAGAGGTACTTGCTATGACTATATTCCTTTTCTTACTGCACAGATATTGACAGGCCTACCTCACAGGAACATTAGGCCTTTGATTTGTAGGTAATCCTTTCCTTTCCCTCATGCCTAGGCTTTTTGAATAGCTGTACATTTCTACAGGAATATACCAGTTATGTTCCCTAACCTAAGGGAACATAACTCCTAAAATTCTCTGTTATGCCAGTTAACTTATAAATTTGTTTATATGCTAAGACTTCTAGTCTATCCTGCTTATTTTAATATTATTTCTTAAACTGGCATGCATAATATAAAACTTTTCAGGAGACTGACTCACTTTTTTTTCCTGTCTGTCATAAGACTTCCATGAAGAGCAAGAGAATGCCTTTTAACATTTGCTTTTCCCCAGACTTTTAGAGTTTACACTTAGTTAAGGCCTTATGTTTCCATCCACCATTGTTTACAGTTTACAGACTTTTCCAATGAGAGTACTAAGCCTCTATGTTTGTGACATTTAATCATTTCTGCTCAGCTGCCCTTGTTCTTTCCCAGTGACATCAGCCAGCCAGTGCTGTCTTTCCCTACATGGCTCCCTTGTGTGGTGAAAAAAAATACAGGTGAAGAATACCATAAAGTACCCAGTTTTTTAATAACTCATCCACTTACAGTTACTCCCAAAAGCATTCAGATGAGTGACTGGCACAGGGTCATTGTCAGTGGGTGGAGCTGAAGCATGATCTACTCTCTCAGCAGCTGTCTCAGCACAACATCCCAGGACAGTTAGACAAGTCTGTAAAAAGGTTCATTCCTATCAGTCACTAGTGAGCAGTCCCTAGGCAGCTAGTCTTCATGTCCTCTTGAGGGACAATGAGTTTGGCAGGCTTTGGAGTTCTCTTCTTCTGCTCTGACATCAAGGTGGGATTATGCCACCAGAACATTATGATGTGTTGATTTCAGCAGTGGCAATGTGGAAAAACCCTATCTCTAATGACACTTTACACTATCTTTTTCCTGTGTTGCAATATGTTTTTCTCTGCTGCTTCTTCTACACAGTGAACTGCAGAATCTGGACACTTTTCTAGAAGAAGCTTTTGCACATACAAGAGGAGACAGACTTACAACAAGCCAAGGTGATCAGCTCCAGTGCAGGTGCATTCTGCAGCAGATCAGGAGATCACCGTACAGGGGAATTCCTGAGATGGATCTCCAGCTACTTGAGCAAGAAGCTTGAGAGAGAGCAGCTGACCAGCCACGGGCAGGGCCAGCAGGCACTCGCTACACGTACAAAAGGCTGCCTTAAGTAGCCATGGCATGGCAGCATGGCATGGTAGCATGGCAGCATGGCAGTCAGGGACTGGCACAGCAGTTTGCACAAGAGGGTGCCTCTTTGAAGGAAGGCCATTCCATTGGCTCTGTGGGAGACTCACAGTACACAAAACCAAGTAATTGGGAACTATTTCGTGACTATCTGCATTGGTTGGTGGCACTCATCCTATTGGTCTCTCAAGACAGAATAGTGCGCACTTGTCTTAGACAAAGAGCGAAGGGGAGGGGAGGAATTGGGAGGAGTGTGAGTTGACCTCTATATCAGTGATCAGCTGGAGAGCATGGAGCTCTGCCTTGGAATGTATGAGGAGCTGACTGAAAGCTTAGGGGGTTAGGATTAAAGTGAGGGCACAGACAGTTCAGATTAACCTCATGAAGTTGAGCAAGGCCAAGTGCAAGTTCCTCAGGCTGGGTCAGGGCAGTCCCGAGCACAAATACAGGCTGGGTAGAGGAATGTTTGGAGCAGCCATGATGAAAAGGACCTGGGGGTGTTGGTTGATGAGAAATTAAATATGAGCCAGCAATGTACAGTTCTGGCTTAGAAAGCCAGTTCTATCCTGTGCTGCATTAAAAGAAGCATGGCCAGCAGGTCGAGGGAGGTGATTCTCCCCTTTGACTCTGCTCTCATGAGACCCCATTCAGAGTACTGCCTTAACCTCTGGTGCCCCCAGCATAAGAATGACATGGACCTGTTGGATTTAGTCCACAGGAGGGCCATGAAGATGATCAGAGGGCTGGAGCACCTCTCTGATAAAAACAGGCTGAGATCTGGAGTTGTTCAGCCTGGAGAAAAGAAGGCGACAGGGAGACCTGAGAGCAACCTAAAGGGAGCCCACAAGAAGGCTGGAGAGGGACTCTTTGTCAGGGAGTGTAGTAATAGGACAAGGAGTAGTTTTTTTATTATTATTATTATTTTAATTAATTAATTAATTCATTAAATAGTAAATTTAGATTAGATATTTGGAAGAATTTATTTACTCAGAGGGCGGTGAGGCACTGGAACAGGTTGCCCGGAGAAGTTATGGATGCTCCATCTCTGGAGGTGTTCAAGGCCAGGTTGGACACCTGGTCTAGTGGGAGATGTCCCTGCCCATGGAAGGGGGTTGGAACTAGGTTATCTTTGAGGTCTCTTCCACCCAAAACCATTCTGTTGATCAGACTTATATGTGAAGAAGAAATATTATCAGTAAATGGAAATCTTTTTGGTTTTGTTACACATGCTTTCTTCCCTCAGATTCCCTCTCAGAATTTACCTGTCTGCTGTTTCTGTTAGCTAACCTCATGATTTACTATTATGTAATGTTAAAAAATATTTAAAGATGTGATCAGAACTATTTATAATTATAACCAGTGTAGAGATGGAATACTTAGCTTACTGTCACCAATATTTTATCACTCTGATGAAAGTAACACGGTTTTTGTAGAGATGGAATACTTAGCTTACTGTCACAAATATTTTATCACTCTGATGAAAGTAACACGGTTTTATTGCTTACAAAATTTGGTCTTGCATTTTTTTCTTTGATTTTAATATTTTGGGTATTCATTCTGGGTTGGCTTTCTTGGATAAAGAAGTTTTACTAGATAAACAGTGGTCTTATAGACCACTAGGTCATAGACTTTTCCATGAAAATTTGTTTTTGTTTTAGCTCACATATTTCTGTAGAAATTACTGAATACTAAAAGTATTATAAAGTTAAACCTTATTAGTATGGGTAGCTGTGTCAAAACTGAAATTAAAAACCACAGTTTCAGTATCTCATGTAAGATCTGTCATTCACTTTTTCGTGCTTATAGTATAGAATAATACTAATATGACCAAAAAAAAAAAAAAGAAAAAAGCTTAATTTACTAAAGCACGTTTCATTTTGCTGTTAGATTATGCTGTTATACCTCAACAGCTAAAAGAATAATTATAAGAATAAAAGAAATCATTGAAAATACTGTAATTTGTCAAGTTAAAAGCATATTTTGTTATTTTAAACACTGAATATAAAATGAAAGCCATTTGTCTTTTTAACTATATGCTATGTTTATGCTGAAGTAAGCAACCCACAGGAAGCCTCATGGGCAGAAAGAGAATTTCTAAAGTTAAAATGTGTCCTTAGACTATTAATCTGGAAATACCGGAGGTTCTTTGAAGACTTTGAATTATACATGTGAAATTATATTTAAATTACTTCACATATTTTTAATTCACAATGTACATATTTTTAATGCACATATGATTTTATTGTATTCCTGTGACAGATTTTTATTATTAACCTCCATTTTTAGTCATGCCTAACTTAGCCACAGAAGTGCCATGTGATAGGACTAGCTATACACTGAAATCCTTTTCTCATTCATTTGTTTCTGTTTTGTGAATAAAAACATAAAGTGATTAAAATGTTATGTAAAAAAAAAGCATTTGGGTTATGGTACTTTTTCAAACAAAACACCAAATTTTCCAAAGTGCATCTGTTATATACATGACAAACACTTTATTTTACAAGCATCTTTTAGTCTAATCCTTTTCTTATGCCACAGGAGTAATTCTATATAAGTCATGTTCCTGTAAAATGGGATTTGGTTTTTCATGAAGTTTTTACTGGCAGAAGTGACAGGTATTTAGAACCTTCAGAACTGACTGTAAAGGCTCTTGTTCCATGTTGTGTGATTTCCCCCTGCATCATTGTTGGGATGTACTGCTATCAGAGTTGTCTTCCAATATCACTAATTTTACTCAGATAACACATTCGTATTTTCACACGAGAACATGAAGAACACAGTGGACAGCACAGCTGCTCACCTTCTGTGGTTTCCTTCATTCCCTAGTTCCCATTGACTAAGGGCAATGACATCATGTTTCACTGTCAGAAATAAAAACACAGTAGTTAATTTGTAATGGAGCAAAGCGAAGCCCACACTTACCTTAAAAGAGTATCTAGAAAATACTCTGAGCATTTTTTACTCTGAGCTTTTTGCTCACCCTGCTCTCGTATATCTGTGTTGGAAGGGACATATACTCTCACACACTAAAAGCATGGGAGACCCCAGACATGAATGTGGTTCAGAGGCAGCATGGAGCTCCTTCACATGGAGCAGAAAGCCCTGTATATCATGGTATAACAAATTCAGACGTGACTTCATCCACTTTTCCTCAGCATGTCAAGCACCACTTACATTCCGTGTTTCTGTTGGGGTTAAAAATGGTAAGATACAGCGGGTAGAAAGGGGAGGTTGATTCAGAACCTCAGGAAAAACTAAGCAGTAATTAATCATTAAAGAGCAGCTTACTCTTAAAAAGACTGAAGAGTTGGTGGTGGAAGGTCCATGGCCTGTGACAAAATGGTGTTCCTTCAGTGGGATTCACCACATAGGAGACTTGTTATTGTAGCAAAGGGTGAGCCCAGGTAAATGAAAGAGGTACTAGATACTGAGCTGTACTGAAAGCAGTAAAGCATAATTCCTGCTAGGAAAAATTTGTAGTCAAAACAAACCAGACATACATGGAAACAGATGCAAAGAAGTTTTCTACAGGGAAAAAAAAAAAAAAATCTAGTTGGGATTTACAAAAATAACTGAAGGGATACAGAATGTTACATCAAATTTATTTACATGTCAAGGTTAAAAAACTTTATTCAGTATTGTATCAATTCAAATGGCATCACAACCACCAAGGACCTTATTTATTTCCTTTTCATCTTTAAGTATAGATTCTAGCAGAATATTTTAAATGATATTAATAAATTGTTTCAAAATTAGCCTCCATGTACAGAGAGCATTAGACTTTCCTATGCTGCATCTAACGCCCAAACTAAAACAGCAGCAGTGTCATTGATCTAGAAGTTAAATGTGCCATTGCTGCAGATCCATTCACCATTCATGGCTTAGACTTCAATTTTATTTATTGTCAAGAAAATACATTTTGTCTATAAAAAGAAACAAGTATCGATAAAATGCTACAGTTTTAATTATTATAACCCACAATATAACATCCTTTTAATACACTCTCAAAGCAATTTTCCCAGTTGAATTAGCAAGAGATAGATTGTTGGTAGTGTTTCTTTTTTTTGCTTTTTTTTCTCTCCTTTTCTGATTTCTGTGTACTTTATCCTCAAGAACAAAAATTAAACAACCTTCTCTTACCCAGATAAATTCCATCTAGTCCCCAAAGACAGTCCAAGTAAATTTTATCAGGAATATTTTTATGATCCAAGTGATCTTTCAGCCATTTGGAACAGCAAGTTAATACAAACAATAATTTATCAGAACAAAATGTAAATAAACCCATGAATAAAAAGCTTCAATAAATACTTTACAGAAAGAAGAAACACAGATCTGGCTGGAAGTGAGAAAGAAACATCAGGGTAAACTTAACCTAAAGCAGTCTTGTACAAAAAGAAAAGATAAACTGGAGGAATAGGAATAATATGCTTTACAGAGGTAAAGTTAACAAAGGTAGGACAATGAAAGAAGTTGACAGCTAGGGAAGAAATTAGCAATTTAAGGTCTGAAGACAATTGCCAATGAAGGCAAATGAAGTATGGGAAAGCTTTGCCAAGGGAATAAATGCAGGTGATAAGCGATAAGGCTAAAAGTGAACAGGAGGTTGAGTTGAAGGGGGCATATGACCTGTGGCATGAATGCAGAAGCATGCATTAGACTGTGCAGATTAACAATGCTCAGGAAAAAAAGGAAGTTAAAATCAATGTAATTTGAAGTGGTCATTAGCATCATCCAAGATGTTCGCAGTGGTGCAACCAGAAAGGAAAAGGCCAAAGCTGAAGATTATATCTGAGGTAGCCTGCAGGCGGGAGTTAATCAACCAAGGTGGATTTCAGATTAAAGCTGTTTAATGGGTTGAAACAAGAAGACTGGGCATTAAACGCACTCAGAAACTCACAAACTGGAAATCATTCCGAGTTTTCAGATAAACAGCAAATAAATTTGCAAATGCTAATGCAAATTTTAGGTAGTTTACTTTGGAGAACCTATTTGAGACTTTTAAAGGAGTTTAAGGTTATTGATGTTGTAATTTTAGGGAAAAGGTGGAAGAAATATCTAATTTGTGTGTCACATGCAATTCTAATGCATTTGTTGAACTGTGGAATTTGTGAGATATAATAATGAAATTTCAGCTTGTCATGTTGTTAAACTGGTGTAGCCAGATATCAGTGCTGTGAATATGTGTGCATGTTCTGCACTTAGGACATTAATTTCCCATGTGGTCCAGGAATTCACTAGCTAGTCATATATATCAATGAGGTAGTTGACTGCTGTGAGACATCTTGGTGATTGGCTGAAGTGCTATCTGCCTTCACAATAAGGAATTGAATTAATTGTTGCAGGGTCTCTCCAGGTTGGGAATTTTGTACTGTTCTGAAGATTCCCTCAGTGCCTGGAGTTAATTGTACATTGCAATGTGCAATTGATTAAGATTCTGGGAGAAAAGCTGGACTTTCTGGAGACTCCCGAAGAGTCTACAATTACTGCAGTATTGACCAAGTTATACATCAATAAGACACATTTGTACATAGTTTACAATAATAGCAATGGGGCAGATCATTCCTGTGCTGGAGTGGTCATGTAGGAGCATGAACCAGCTGGTTATGAGTACTCAGGTTGAAAACTGAGCATAGCAGCATGGGGGATCTTGTCCAGTCCAGACACTGTTGCAAGGACCTTCCTAACAGAGACTCCTCTCACCTTCTGGATAGTGAACTCTACCAGTAAGAAGTACCAGCATGTGAGCAGAACAATCCATTTGGTTCGGCTGAAGTTCTACTAAGGAAAAAGATGGCAGTTGAAAATGCTCATAAGACCTGATTTGTCATCTTCTCTGGGTTGAGCTGAAGCATGAAGCAGTGAGTCAGTAAAGCTCAGAAATCCTTCAGTGACATAGCAGCATTATTAAATGGGAGTTATAACAGAAGTACAGGCTGTATCTCAGATTCAAGACCACTAAACCCTCCCTCACTCTCTGAGTAGAAAGCAACACAGAGTTATGCCATTTCCTCCACCTGATGGTTGTTGCAAAAGGGACAAGGTCTGAGGAAAGGTGGATCAATTGGATGATGTTCTACTATAAAGAGGAAGGAGAAACAGGACCGAATCTCAAAACAGTTTAAATGAGTATTAGGATATAATTACAGATATTTTATCCAATGTGATTAAAGAAAATTCTATGTACACGTAGTTACATAGAAATGACTGAATGATTTAGCTCAAGTAACTGAACTAGCTTAAATGACACTAGAAGAATATATTGGTAAAGGATGTCAACTCACCCATCACCATTTTACAGAGATACAGAAAAGAAATCAGATGGAATTAAATAAATAACTCCATTGGTTTTGTTAATGTGAAAAGAAATAGACAGATTTTTTGTCCGAAATGACAGGTTTTGTAACCACAATTTTGCTCTTTCTCATAAATGTGTCTAAAAGACTTATTATAAATGGAATCATACAACTTACCCTAAGTCCCTATGGAATTCGGAAAGATATCCTCTTCTTTAATATCTTCAACATAAATCTTTTAACTTTTTGATATTGTTTACATTCACAATAACTCAAAGGCACAACTATTTGGAGGTGCAGAATTATTTACAAGATAGAAGATTAAATTGAAGCTCTTTTAAGAACAGAGTTGAACTGTATGGGTCTGTTATATATGGGGGCTACCTGAAGTGGAAAAAGCAGAAGGTAAGTGATGACTATGTTAATAAGTGGTGTAAGATAATTGTATTATTATTGTTGTTATTTTTGTTCTTAATAGCAATAACAGCACATTTGCAGTCTCTTCACTCAGTTTTTATGATCGTGATTATTGTTGCTCCCGGTGTGGGTAGTTAGATCTCCTGAAGACCAAATGTTTCATCAAACATTTTTTTGTGTCACACAGCACATTCAAAGTCTGATTTCTTCAGTTCTTTCAAGATCACACTGAATTGTTTACAGTAACTTCTAATGGCAAACGGCAGTACCAACTATATATTTTGTTTAGGGCAAATGGATCTAGAGATACATGAACTTGGTTTTAAATCTGAGATGGCAAATGTAAATAGATAAGTGTACAACAATGAGCTCTTCATTTTCTTGTTCAATTAAAAAGTAATTTAGGACTTTTCTTGCTGTGAACAAAGGAAAAGAAATTTAATATCAATACTGCACCTTCATATTTAGATATTTTTTTTGTGTGTGTGATAAATTGTGGAAAACGTTTTTAGATTCTTCTGATTTATGAATAACAATCTCCAAGCATTCTACCTACAAAAGGAAAAAGAGCCAAACAACAGTAATACAGTGACCCCTTGAAAAAAAATCTTTTTTTTTTTTTCTTTTTTTTTTACACATTAGCATGAATAGCTAAGGATAAAACAGAAAGGTTTGGTGAATGGAAGATGCATATTACAGGTTCAGAAGCAGATTTGCATTTAAATGAGTAATACTGCCATCACAAGAATGAAGTAGGAGAGTTATTTGCCACAGATTTTTTTTTTTTTTTTGAATGGTCAGCAAATTAAAGTTAATAGGCCCAACTTCTGGTGATTGCTTGAGCTGTAGACTAGAGTAGCTAGAAGACACGGTGATCATGTTAGGGGTGGTATTAATGTGACTGCCCCTTAGCTAATGGACTAGATTGCCTCTATAGTCAACAGACAGATACATTTTACATTGTTCATACCTGAGGTGAGATGAGTATCAAACTGAATCCATATGGATCAGAATATGCCTATACAGAGTCTTCATGACTTCATGATCTGTTTCAGTTGGTAGTACTAGAGATATCCATGTAATTGAAATCACATTTTTATTAGTTGAAAAAATTGAAAATATGGGATAGAAAAATAATTTAAGTATAATCTTTTTGATAAATTATAACTTATTTTGCCTTAAAGGCTATAAGTGATGAAGCACTGATCATTTGAAGTTCTGAACTTCTTTTTAAGTAACTAATTACAGTGTTCCTTAAAAAAGGAACTCAATAAAGATTTGAATGTTGCCTCAGAACTGTATATCAGTCTAACCTTAATTATGTTACTTGATGATCCTTGTGGGTCTCTTCCAATGCAGGATATTCTGTGATTTTGTTTCATGCGCTTAGCTCTGGGTATGTGAGACTCAAAATATTTGGATACCTTGACTGTTAGAAGAACTTTAACATAGCTTCTGCCTTCTTTTGTCTGTGGGAACCAAACCATACAGTAAGTATTCCCTCAGTAGTTTACAGTAAAATTCATAAAAGAAACCCTGCCTGGCATAATTTTAAAAGTTAGTTTGGAAACCTGCTGTTAGAAGGCCCTAAGCAAGCCAAAGCACTGATGGGGACCTGCCTATGACCTTCTTTAGAGCAAGCTCCATCTAAAGGACAAAATAGAAAAGACAGCAATTATAAGATCATAGTCTTTTTTTTTTTTTCCTTTTCTACTAATATATTTTGTTTAAAACATATATTCTGCTCTACATTTAAAAGCCTGGATATTCTTTAAGAATGTGAAGAAAGGCAGTTATACCCACATATAAGTCTTCCCTTTGGCACCAGGCAGTGTTTAGAGAAAATAGGAACAAGAAACATACCTTTATCTTAATTAAATAACAATTAAGAGAGTTCCTCCAGATACCCAGGCAATGTTCTGCAAAACTGTGACTCAATGGTATGTTGACAGTCATTGCAGTGGCTGTTAGTCCTCTTTACTAAAATTCCCAGCTGCAAATGTGCTGAAGAAATGTTTGACTAAGACAGGGTCTGATTATAAAAATGTACTTTTCTTTTGGTAGGCCTAGGATTATTAGTGCAAAGACACAGTTAAATGGACTTGATGGTATATTTAGGAATGATGCTGGCAATGTTACAATTTTGAAAGTATTTGGAGCCAAAGGTAAATTCTTGAATACTGTTGCTGATTACATTAAAAAAAAAAAAAAAAAGTTTTTGGTGAAAACAAAACACATTTATGACTAGAGACTGCTTTTGCACAGACTGTTAGCTTTTAGCATACTTACAGTAGGTCAGAATCTGACCATCTTCTGGATGCAGAGATTATGTGGTGAAAAAGAACAGAAAAGCAAACATTTCTCCCTATGAAATCCAGACAGAGCTGAAGTGTAGGCAAAGCAATGACTAGAACCTTCCCTCCTTGCTGTGCTACATTTACCTTTATAGACGTTAAAGTGTTCAGTGTTTTCTGTATGTAAGAATTAAACTAAGTTTGCTGCTTCATGAGTCGCACCACTTTTGATTAATTACATGGAAATACATTTTTGTAAATGTTATATAGGCACTTACAGACCACTCCATCATATTCTGCCATAGGAGGCTTCAAATACGTACAAAACTTGTTATATCTCAGCCTCTTTTTATATAAACCTGATCTGTGCAGACATTAACAATGTTTGTAGAAGTCCTAAGTATGATAAGATTTTTTTGCACTTTTTACCATAGGGGTATAAAATGTGAACATTTTACATTATTCTCAGGGCAACAGTCCTGGCAGTGCTGATGAAGCAAGTGGAAAAAAGAAAACAAAACAGATTTGGTCCTTTCAGTCTACAATAGCAAGCAAGGGTGTTCATTCTATTTCATCTCTACTATTAGGTTATATCGTAAGGCAAAAGGAGTATAGCAATTGTGAAATGGATTTTTCAGTTTTGTTCTGTTTAAAGGCTTCCATATCCTTGAGGACAAAGATACCCTCTTTGTTTGGTTGGCTTTTTTTTTTTTTCTTTTCCCTTGTCATTCTAGTTATACTACTACTTTCTGAGACCAAACATTAATTGCACCATTTTTCTTTTCCCAAGTATTTACCTATATATTTAATTTTCTCTTTACTTCTTGTTCATCATCACAGACCAAAGTTTCATTCATTTACTGACTATTATCTCTGGCTACTCTTTCAGTGACACCGTTCCTTGGTTTTGCTCAAGTTTGTGCTGTATACAAATGTCAAATTGAAAAGCTCAGTTTCTTGCAGGCAGATAGTCTACACATCAGAGACATCAAGGCCCTGGAGTGTGTCCAAAGGAGGGCTACAAAGCTGGTGAAGGGCCTGGAACACAAGTCTTATGAGGAGCAGCTGAGGGAACTGGGCTTGTTTGATCTGGAGAAGAGAAGGCTCAGGGGAGACCTTATTGCTCTCTACAACCACCTGAAAGGAAGCTGTGAGGAGCTGGGGTCAGCCTCTTCTTGCAGGTAACTAGCGATAGGACTAGAGGGAATGGTCTCAAGTTGCTCCAGGGGAGGTTTAGGTTGGAAATTAGGAGACATTTCTTCTCAGAAACAGTAGCTAGACACTGGAACAGCTTGTCCAGGGAGGTCGTGGTGTCACCATTACTGGGGGTGTTTAAGGAAAGGTTGGATGTGGTGCTTATGGACATGGTTTAGTGGGTGATGTTGGTAGCAGGGGGATGGTCGGACCAGATGACCTTGGAGGTCTTTTCCAACCTTAATGATTCTATGATTCTATGATTCATCTTCTGCCAAAAACATTACCATTATTCTCATGAATAATTCTATTGAGCCAGTGACATTAATGTCATCCTCTGCCTTTACAAAGTACGTAACTCTCCTGCTGCTTCCATCCATTGGAAGACATTCCCTTCCCTTCCCTTCCCTTCCCTTCCCTTCCCTTCCCTTCCCTTCCCTTCCCTTCCCTTCCCTTCCCTTCCCTTCCCTTCCCTTCCCTTCCCTTCCCTTCCCTTCCCTTCCCTTCCCTTCCCTTCCCTTCCCTTCCCTTCCCTTCCCTTCCCTTCCCTTCCCTTCCCTTCCCTTCCCTTCCCTTCCCTTCCCTTCCCTGGCCTTCCCTTCCCTGGCCTTCCCTTCCCTGGCCTTCCCTTCCCTGGCCTTCCCTGGCCTTCCCTGGCCTTCCCTTCCCTGGCCTTCCCTTCCCTGGCCTTCCCTTCCCTGGCCTTCCCTTCCCTTCCCTTCCCTTCCCTTCCCTTCCCTTCCCTTCCCTTCCCTTCCCTTCCCTTCCCTTCCCTTCCCTTCCCTTCCCTTCCCTTCCCTTCCCTTCCCTTCCCTTCCCTTCCCTTCCCTTCCCTTCCCTTCCCTTCCCTTCCCTTCCCTTCCCTTCCCTTCCCTTCCCTTCCCTTCCCTTCCCCTTTTCAAATCGTTGTAGTTCATTACATGTATTTATTATGCTTTCTTAACCATTGCATCAAACTCATTGTGTCCTTCTCTCTCAGGTAAAATTTCTTATTTCAGACTGTTAGTCTACTGTATGAAAAAGACGTGCAGACTTATTATATTTCAAATTAAAAACAAACAACAACAACAACAAAACAGTAATACATCAAAAGACTGTTACAGTAAACTAACAAAGAAACAGATGGGGGGGGGGGAAGGGGGGGAGGGGGAAGAGTATTTTCATTTCCTCAAATCTTCAGTAGATATCCAGAACTAGTAATTTTGAGAATGACCATGATCCACACACATGATAATTACAGAAAAAGACCTTTACAGTAAGTACAAATTTGTAAGTCAATCAAGACGTAACGCTTTCATTGCATCTTAGGTCCAATAATAAGCATATTTTTGTTGTACTCAAAGGAGTGTATTGTCATTGTGCAAATCATTGTGTCCTCTATTGCTCACATCACAGAAAAGGGTGGGGGAACCCATTTTTGTTGTTTCTTTAGTTTTGTTATCCCTGAAATATGCAACACTTTTGCAAATATTTTTCCTTGTGGAAGAAAGAGAGAATAGAAGATTAAAAAAAAAAAAAAAAAAAAAAGCAGCCAAGCAATAGAAGAGTTGGGCAATTACTGTAACTACTGTAGCATGTTATCCTATTACTACTAAGTACAAAAGTTTCTGAGCTTTCGCTTCCAAAATGTCATGTCAGACAAGACTTGGATTACAGATGGAATTTTTTAATCTTCAGAGTAGAGAAGTCCAACATTTTTATAATAGGATGTGAGCAGTGATACTCTATTGTCAGTGACAATGCTACAACTTTTCAGTTAACTTTGGTGCTAGCTGCATTTTGTATCTGGCATTTGGAGTAGTGAGTCATTTAAACTTCAACTTCAGGAAATATTTATTAACAATGTGCTTCTATAAGATCATATAAGCAGTGCTTATATTCCATTTATATATAAAGCCAACTGTAACCTATATGCCTTCCGTATTCACTGTTTTGCAAGAACTACACTAAACAATGCCAAATATGACCAGAACTAGAGATAAAAACCCTCAAGGGCATCCCCAGCACTGCAGGGTGTAAGAGTGGTTCTTTATTTCCTCTGAATCATCCACAGTGTGAGCCAGAGAGTTTCATCACTGGAAAGCAAGCATTTCACAGACTGTTGAAGATAACACAAGTCCAAGATGTTGACAACCAGATATCAGCACATCAATGCAAAAAATAAAACAAAAACAAGCAAACAAACAAAAAACACATTAGCCCTAACATATTGGCTAAATTTGAAATTACATGTTTACATTCCCTGTACTTACATGTGCTGCTCTGTAAAAATTAAACACTGTGGGGCAAATTTTGTCATCAGTTATTGAAGAATAAGCAGCAATAAAAATGTATTTTGGCAACTAGAACCATCAAACAACTTGAGGAGAATAAAGCTTATTATTTCTTCCTCTTCCCTTTTAGTGTTTTCCAAGATGAGAAACATGGTAGCTTACAGATTTATCTTCTGACTGACCAAATTAGTTATAGAGGGAAAAAAAAAAAAAAAAGAAAAAAAAAAAAGAAAAAAAAAAAGGTAACACAGAGATTGTGAGGTTTATTGCTGACTTGAAAGTTTAAATTTTATTAGGACCAATTATTACCTATTTGAGTTTGATAATATTTTTTTAGATTGAAGTGGCTCATGTATAAAAAAAAATATATATATATAAAAATAAAAAGGCACATAATAAAAGAGACACCGTCAGTTTCCTCCCTTCTGTTTTCTCTTTATTCTCTTTACCTCCTCTTTCCTTTCTTAAAATTTCTTCTAATTCTTAAAAAAAAAAAAAAAGAGAGAGAGATATTTAAGTACAGTCTAAAATCTTCATCATTTGATCATGTTATTCAGGAAAGAGAGCATTTCAAATCAAATGGATCACTGCAAAGAATGAAGACACCCCAAAGCAAGAAGAACATGAATAGGAATCACTGTAATATGGTACCCAAAGGCCACCCAAAGTTTCTGTTGAACAAATTGGCTGCTTTTATAATACACTAATCTAACTTTCCAGGTGTAATAAAGATTTAGTTTGTTATTCTTTGCATTCTAGTCATCCAGGCTGATGTGCCAGCATCGTTAATTTTATTAAAGATTTTTTGTGCTGTATTGTGAAGCGTCTTGTGGGTCTTTTGAAAGAATTGGTTTTTAATGACTAAAAACCACTTTAATATTTCTCTTTGACTTTTCTTGGCTAATGTTTTATTAAGATGCACCTCAGATTCAATATAAGGTTTTCACAATAAATAACTTTCTCTTTTCACCAGGTGAATTGTATAAAAAGGTAGCAAACTGATAGGAACTAGCTGTATCCTTTTGGAAATAGTTAGGGATATATATCTTCTTAGTACCCTCTGATTTGTACAGAATGATTGATCTGGATTCCACTTGATAACTTGTTTGATAAGCAAACAGTTCATCTCCTTATTTTTATGGGTGTTTTCTTGTCCACAACGTATGCATGTCTAATTTGCCTAAGTGTGACATATGGCTCTGCAGAATGCTCATTTTGTCAGGAAGCTTATGTGGTGTAGGAAGATTTGGAAATTTTGCTCTACTCTTTCTTCTGCTGTGTCATTGAGTGATTGTGTGTTGTATAATTTGACAACCTCCTCTATCAGCTCATCAGCATACCCTGCAACATGCATAATAATTACAGCTTAATTTCAGGAAATACATGAGAAAGGGTCAGAAATGTGTCAATCTGTCTAACTTCTTCTTCCATCACATCTGTTTTACTTAGTAGTTGGACATAGTGGGACTGCCTTATAAAATAATAATGCATTTTTAAAACCAGGGTAATCATTTATGCTGTCACACTTCTCATTCAATGTTTTTTAATAAATTGTCTTTTTGAGGTTTTCCTTATAGAATATGATGTTTTAATAATATTATATGAAAATCCATATGACCAGATTACCATATACAGCTAATGTTCTTCCACCAGGATTTGAACTATTTCAAAAATACAGAATGAAAAAATGAAATTTCTATGTAAAGTTTAGCATCATGTAATGGGCCACAGTTAATAAACATTATTTTCATAAACAATTTGAAGGCTTTTCAAGTTTTCTATAGACACTGGCTATAGACACCACACAACCAAATCTAAGTGAATACAAACCACATTGAGTTTATTTGTCTCCTGGAGTATATAACAATTGAGTTCATATAATGTACCTAATAAGTTTATCAACTTATTTATAAATATGAATTTGACATAAGCTATCCCTGATAAGGGTTTTGTGCATAAATAAATTGAATTACTGTTATTTGATAACTGGTCATTAAATTTACATAATATTTTCCATGTTTTCCAGAAGACTTTTTTGACATTATACTACATTCATCTCTTTAAATATACAATAACTAGACATGTAGGTACATCATATGCACATATGTATATGTATAATTTATATTAGAATTTTCACATTATCTTCACCATTGGTGCAAAACTTACTTGTGACTCAGTTGCCCAATAAACATTAAGAAATGCTGAAGAATATATGCATGTGCTGGTTTTCTGTATTTCTCCTGAAAGTTTTAAATTAAATTACAATTTCTTTTAAGCATAAGAGTAAAGATTTGCAGAAGCAGGAACGGCAAGTTGTAATTCATTGTCTGTAACTCATCAGTCATAGTATGGTTTGGATTCCTTCCTTTCAGTGTGTTGACCACACCACACAGAGACAAATTTGATGAGGGTGCAACTCAGTCCCAGTGTCCATGTCACCAACGAAGATGTTAAATGGCACTGGTCCTGTGGGGGCCTAGAGAGAGCTGTCCTTGATGACCTACTTGGAAGCTGCCAATGTTCAAAGTACCCTCAGGCTAAATTAAGGTGACATAACAACAAACGATTGATTTAAAAGTTTTATTGACGGCAGAAGATATTCTGGAAGAAAATGATCAAACCTTGTTGTTTATAACAGGAGTTTTTTAAACCCTGTTGTTTTACCAAGGGCTGAATGGCCCATTACATATGATGAAGAAAGAGAGGGAGTAAGTTAGAAATGTAAAAGTAGAGGAAAGGTCTGGATCACCACCTTGCATTCAAGCAATGTTTCTGGTCCAGTTCCTGTTGCATTTGCGATGGTAGTGGGTGGCCCCTCTGAGTTGTGCTGTTTATGAGTCAGCCCCTACATCCAGCTCTTGCTTTGTATGCTAACTATTCCAAGCCTGTGTCCCAAGACCTTCTTGAGAGATGGTTAGCAGGGGGGTTGTTGATGCCTTTCCTCCCTCAACTACCAGAACCATTGGAGCCAAGAAATCTCAGATGGTTACCCAAGATAAGGAAATAGGCCCCAGAAAAGCGATATCCCATCTCTGCAGGATATTCTTTTGTGACCATATCTTATCTCATTAGTGTGATAACAACTTTTCTCTGCAGAGTGTTTGAGACATTGTTCTTTTCTGGCTCTCCAGTTTCTTACAGGTCCCAGTACCAACCCCTGATGAACACCAGTTGTCACTGACCTTGACATGGAGCTGTTGTTTGCAACTCTTTGGCCATGAACATCCAGCCAGTTTCTTACCCACTGAGTGGTCCATCCATCAAATCCATGTCTCTTCAATTTAAAGACAAGGATGTCATGTGGGACAGTAGCAAATACTTTGCACAAGTTCAGGTAGATGATGCCAGATGCTCTTCCCATATGCAGCAGTGCTGCAACCCCATGGTAGAAGGCCACCAAATTTGTCAGGAACAATCTGCCCTTAGTGAAGCCATTTTGGCTATCACCAATCAACTCCTTATTTTCCAGGTGCCTTAGTTTCCAGGAGGATCTGTTCCGTGATCTTGACAGGCACAGAGGTGAGACTGACTGTCCTGTAGTTCCCCAGGTCTTCCTTTTTTCCCTTTTTAAAAATGGCAGTTATGTTTCCCTTCTTCCAGTCAGTGGGAACTTCACTGAACTGCCATGACTTCTCAAGTATGGTGGACCGTGGCTTAACAACTACATCCACCAATTCACCTCTGTAAACTAGTACCCGCAAATACTCCTCGAAATTTTCAGAACCCATAGACTGTAGAGAGAGGAACTTCTAAGCATATTTTAATTTAGCACCCTTTAAAACAAAAGTGCATTAAAGAGAAATCATCCTTCTCACAGTAAAGCTGCAGAAAGAAAAGCTGACTTTGCAATAGACCTGTCACAACTAAGAGATGATCTGCTTTCCATCCGATAAGAAAGCTTACATCAAGGACACGGTCTAACTTGGCATTTTTGTCAAAGGTTCCAGAGAAAAAATGACTTTTAAAGAAAAGCGAGCTTCTTTTTCAGATTTTGACTTACACTGAACAACAAAAATATTAAATATTACACTGAGAAAGGTGATAAAAAACTGTCCCCAGTAGGTTTGGTTTTGTATGAGTTATATAGAAAAACAACCATTGATGTATTTTTCTTTTTTTCTTTTGTTTGTTTGTTTTTAATTTCCAGCAAAGTTTTCTTGAAATCATTTTTCTTGGCTGCCTTTTTTTCATCATCTGAGCTGTAGAGAATACTAAGATTCTTAGTCAAAAATGATCTAAGTCAAAAATCCATTATGCCCAGAAAATCAGACTGCTTTGTTTCTTTCCATCAGGATTTGTGTCATTTGACCAATCATACAATGAACACCGATCTCCTTATAGAACAGACGGTTGTTATAACAATTGGAAAAAAGTATTTAACAGTATTTTATTTTTACTTGAAATCAGTAAAGTATGTTAATTTTGTCTCATCAGATCTGATGTTTCATTATAGTTAAACCTTATTGAATTCCTTCTTGAATTATAGGATGAGAGCATATGAAATTTTTGTTCTCTTAAGAGAACAAGGATTTTTGGAATCAGTAATATTAATGCTGCAGATTGGGTTAACGACAGTAATCGTACTGTATTTTGATTCATTGATAAGATTTTAATAAGCCTAAAAATAAATTCTTAGCTCATTTACATGGTGTATTTGCTATGTCCTGTAAAAGGATTTTTGGTGTAATAAATGAAACTGTCATCTTTCCTAGGTATATAAAGTCTGCAGATTGGGAATGTCATTCATAAACAAACTTTAAAGTCGAGGGTAATATATATGAACAACTGTCTCTATGTTCTCCATTTTTATTTAATGTTCCATAGCACAAAAAAATTGAGTAGTTAATTTGCAACTTTAGAGTCTTTAAAGCATATTTGTGCTGATCCAACCTAACTTAAACCATCCACAATTATCTGTAAGACCTCATTATCATGATCACGGGGGCTATGGATCAAATCCTTCTTACATCTCTGCAAACTTGCATTAATTTTGAGATTAACTGTGGAAATGGATACTAATATATTCATCGTTATGTTAAAAATGTAAAAAATGCTTAAGGGCAAGAATTAAGGGAAAACTGGTAGTCAGGAATTAGTCAGCTTTGTTGAAGCTTGTTCAAGCTTTGATGTATATCTCAAAAGATTCTGTCTTACTGTGTATTAGAGTTAATCAGAAAATTAATATGCTGGTTAGTCCTCAGGCTCCAGAACAGGAATAACTAAGCATGTCTTGCTTTCTCTAGCCACTGTTTTTTCAGGGGCTTTTATAGCACTTTCCTGTTCTGCTCTTGAGTGAGACCAGTATTCTTAAAACTTTGCTTCTGCAAAGCATTAAATACTATTGCCAACTTGGTCAATGTTGAAATCATAAAGAAATCAGGACTTACACTCTCACAGCTCCCTCAGATTAAAAGTAATCTTCTTGATTTAAACCAGTTTGCAACTTTCTTCCTACTTCATCAGAAAGGATTTTGAGAAAGCCCCCACAAAATTCAGCAAGAACTCACTCAATCCAACTGTAGCTGAAAGGGGAAATTCATTCTGGTTGGACTGTCAGAACTTTATGGACTACAAGACATACTCTTTCGTTGTTTGCACGCAACTGCTCATCAAATATTTGAAAGCACTTACAGACTCCATGACATCCTTCCTTTGTGATGAAGTTAAAACCAAACATCGATCTAATTTGATAAAGAAATCTGAGCGATTTTTTTTTTCACTATACATTTAATGGGTTAGTACCTGATAAGTATGTCAGATATGTGATAACGCTCTCTTTCCTTGTATAGTGCTATGATTAAGTAGTGTTATTATGAAGTGATATACTTTCAGCGCTTTTATTAAGCTTTTCAAAAACAGTCCTTGAATACATAAAGTGATTTTGCAAGAATGAAATCCTGTCTTGTTCAAGAGTCTGCATGTCCCAAAGCTTTTTTTTTTTTTTCCCTCTTACCATACACACTAAAACAGACAAGAATATCCATCTTTTGTGCTCACTATTTTACATGATTTTACATGAGTCTGCACATCAAGAAATTACAGTATAAGACAAGACTACAAAAACCCAGGTATATTTTACAGAAGAACCTGAATATGTCAATAGGCATGTAAGAGGTTTTCAAAAGCACCTAAGCAGATAGGATACATAACTCCCATTGACTTTAGGATAGCCATGTGTCTTTGGGAGCTGTGAAATTGAAAATATGACAAGACAGAAAATACGACTCCACCACAAGGGGAGTGACATCTCTAATATAATATCAGAAAGCAGATTTGTTTTCCTGGTGTGGAGTAAAAGTTGGCTGGGAAGAAGTGAAAGAGCTGTGGAAAGATAGAAAATTGTGGAAAAATAATTAATGAAATCTGTGGAGTGTAAGGGGCTAATCAAACTTCTTAATATTTGAAATATACTAGGAGGAATATCATGGCCACTGCATAAAGCCAGGATACAGCTCCCCGATAATCTCTTTCATCCATTATGATTTACTTCATAAAAGTGTATAAACAATGCCAATAGAGAAAATTAAACAAGCAGGAAGAAAAGCTTATGACAGGTAACACAAGATGAAAATTTAATTTCACTGTTAAGGAGCCAGCTCAAAACTACAGATAAAATTCTGCCACAAAAGAGAGAGCTTGGTAGAGGTCTGCATGTGCTATTTTGTGGTCTATCAATTCTACATGCTGTAGAAATACAAGAGTAATATCTGAATAAAACAAGTCTATTGATTTTTTGATCTTATTTTCAGTGAAATTCACAAATGTATGCTCTAAGATCCTAGAAAGTGTACTGACGATCAAAGATTTTTCTTTTGCTTAAAGATTTCTTCAATGCTTTGAAACAAAAAGGATTTCTCACCTTCAACATCTGACTTCCACCAATTTCAATGAGCAAAAGGTCAGATATCAGCATTTTTCTCACTGTGGATTTTTTTGTCTGTAAAACCACCCACTACATTTGATATGGCCAGCAGGATCTTGACATTGCAACATCATTTTTAAAAACAAATTAAAACGCAACCCAAATCTTCAATGTTTAAAGGTTTAAAATAAGAGATCCCTAAGATGGCTACCTAACATCCCCCAGAGACTACCAGCTCCTACTCTTTACCAGTGGTAGCAATTTCTTATGCCTCCTCTGAGTATGGAGGTCCTTTCTAATATGAGGTTCGTACTAATAATAGGTTTCTTTGTGTCTTCTAACTGAAGAAAATTATATATATATATATTTAAATCTGTTTTAATGCTATTCAAAATCTTTCCCTATTACAATAGAATAGTTTTATTTATTTATTTATTCATAAATAAGCAAACAAAACTTATATGAAGAGAGCAAATCATACATGGTAGAACACTCAATCCAGGAGAGACATGAAATACGCCCTGTATGCTAGCTCCAGAGTCAACAAATTATATCTTCATTTTGACAAAGAAATCTGTTATTCTTGCAAAATAAAATAAAAAAATCCTAGGACAGAAACAAACTAGAAATGGGATAAATGCAAGGTGTTGTCTGATAAAGAAAGTGTTCCACCTGGCTTTGAAAGGACAGCCTCTTTTCACTACAGTATGTCTCATTTCTAAGAAAGCTTCAAAGGTATAGCTTTTAAATAACATGAGGAAGACAGAGGTTCATTCCCCCTCCCCCTTCTCCTGTAAATATGTTCATATCTGCATCACTGAAGGACCTCATCATGACCAAGCGTTCCCTAACCCCATAGCTACTGATATTCTGTGAGTATCTAGGGATATCTGGGAGGATGGAGGTACTCATGATCCTCTTACTTAAAGCTCTTTCATGACATAGTGTTTCCTGGAACACAAGCACAACCCAGATGTGCTGTATTTTAGGAAAATATCCTACCTTTAGAGTGAAGAATCATTTCACTTTCACCTCCCCCTTGATTTTTTTTAAATAACACAATAAGTTTGTGAATTTTGTAAGTAAATCCATAGGATTTTGGTTACAGTCTCTCATTTAGAAAACAGGATCCTTGATTTATGCTGTCACTATTTCCATTAAATAATATCTGGCTGTGGTGTTTCTATACTGTGTCAAGGTTTGGATACAGATCCCTAAAGAGAAGGAAAGACTCATAGAACTATATTGGAAATGCTGCCATAGCTCCAGCTTTTCTTTGACATACTTTTTTATTTTATTTTATTTATTTATTTATTTTCACCACCTAGAAACAGTCCAGAGAGAAACAGGAATTTTGTCATTCATTTGGATTTCATTAGATGTTATTGAGCTACCAAAGTCTGTAAATTATATACAAATGGCCATGACACCCACACAGGTCATCTGTACAGCTCAAGTGCAATAAGAGTGATTGTTGTGGTTTAGCCCGGCTGGCAGCTAACCACCACACAGCCGTTCGCTCACCCTCCCCCCTCCCTCTCTGGGATGGGGGAGAGAAACAGGAAAATGAAGCCTGTGAGTTGAGATAAAGACAGTTTATTAAGACAGGAAAATAATAATAACAACAATAATAATAATAATAGTATTAATAATAATAACGTGTACGAAATAAGTGATGCACAATGCAATTGCTCACCACCCGTTGACTGATGCCCAGCC
This sequence comes from Cygnus olor, assembly GCF_009769625.2. Taxonomy (NCBI): domain Eukaryota; kingdom Metazoa; phylum Chordata; class Aves; order Anseriformes; family Anatidae; genus Cygnus; species Cygnus olor. The sequence continues at coordinate 18,771,870 of NC_049169.1, read as the reverse complement.
TATCCCCGAGCAGCCGGCCCCCCCACCCCGGCTAGCCACCCCTATATATTGTTCAGCATGACGTCAGATGGTATGGAATACCCCTTTGGCCAGTTTGGGTCAGCTGTCCTGGGTCTGCCCCCTCCCAGCTCCTGTTGCACCCCTAGCCTGCTCGCTGGCAGGACAGAGCGAGAAGCTGAAAAGTCCTTGGCTTGGTGTAAGCACTGCTCTGCAACAATTAAAACATCAGCATGTTATCAGCACTCTTCTCATCCTAATCCAAAACATAGCACCCTACCAGCTACTAGGAGGAAAATTAACTCTGTCCTAGCTGAAACCAGGACAGTGATGATGTATCATGTGCTGTGGACTTTTTGAAGCAGCAGCTCTGAATTTAGTGTATATGAGCAAAATAACGAAAATACAGTTACTGCAACACTTTGCAATGATGAAGATAATTTCTTTCATGGAAAAAAGCCAAAGGGGCCAGCGTGTATTAAGAGGAAGCAGGACATTGTGCTGTGGATTTCATCTTGTCAAGTCTAAGGATATCCTTCCTATGATTTATATAATTCCTCTTGCTTTTGTTCTGTACTGAGCATGCCCCTGCATATTTTCAGTAGTGAGAGAATTCATTTGAGGGAAAGGGATTCCCCAAATTTTCTTATCCTGTCACTTTCTCAACCAATAAAACATGTTAACAAATTCTTAAATACCAGGATATCTGCAATCTGAGACATATTATAGATTTCTTGTCTCTCCTCTTTCCTCTATCTCACACCACAGCCAGGCAGGGCCTCAGGACTTTTTAATTGTTGCTTTGTTTACTTTATTTGTTATGTTTTTTTTGTTTGTTTGTTTGTTTTTTTTTTTTTTAATGGTCCTGATGTAGCTATAAAATTATTCTTTTCTTTGTATTTTTTTTTTCTTCTGGCTAATTACCTATCCTTAGCAGGCAGTTAGGTGACCAAACAAATGTGCTTTCATACTTAATGGTACCCCAGCTGAGAGAAATACAGATAATAGCTGTTTAACAGTGTAGAGATCAGATGCTATTTTCCAAGTAGAGATTCTGCTAGCAAAGGTAGGAATAAGAAAAAATCTATAGGTTTTTCTTTACAGTTAATTGAGAATCTTCAAGATTTTGTTTTGTTCTATTTTTTTTCTTGTTTTTGTCTCAGAAAAATCAATATAGCTGTGCAATGAAAAGTTGCTCACTGGTATATTTTTTATTTGTGCTCCCTTCCACTCATCTGTATGAAATAGGGCCACATTTTTTGTTATCCATTTCAGATCCTTCAGACTTCAGAATAGCTCTCTGATGCAATAATTAATAGTCAATTTAAATATAAATATCAGGCTATCTCCAGTTCTGGCTAGAATCATTGATTTAATTTCCTAATGACAGAAGAGTTAAGTAATAGGCCCTAAGTAGAAATGCAGGCAACCATGTGAAACCATGTGCCAAATTGATATTTCAGCAACTGTGATAACTTATTAGGATGACGGCCATGGAATGTCACAGAGCTAAATGATAAATCTTCAGTCTGTTTCTTTCATACTTTAAAATTACTTTTCTATTGCAGACTTAATTGGCATTTGTGTTGGCAGTCAGTGTTGTCTTTAGTAACACTTAAACTAAAAAAGCTCACAATGTTACTAAATTCTGTTAAAAAAATAAAACAAATAATCTTTAACAATAAGCAGGCAGATAAAGAGGCTTGGAATCCATTTAATATAGGGCTAATCCAACTCTGACACATCATTTAATCTCATTCATGCCAGGATGCAATACTTGACTAGCACATGGACCTATAGACAGGATAATTTCACAAAAGAGGAGTAAATTGGAAAAGTGGTTTTGGAATTGCAGGCCTAAAAGCACTAAATGCCAATAGGAGCAGAATAAATATATCTGAAGGCTGAAATAATCTTCTGGCTGCCATGAGGATTTGGGTGAGGAGAGGTGGAAATGTAAAGTAGTGAATCTCCTGTGAAATACTCACAGTCATACGTGTTTTCAAATGATTTAAAAGGATCAGTGAGATTTTAATAATAAAAAAGGTCAGTTATGCATATAGGTTAGGTTTCATGTTTTAAATGAAAGAAAAATTCTTGAAATAAAATATATGCAATTAATAACTGTGTAGTTAAATTATCTCCTGTTATACACAGTGGCAGTTTTACACCTGATTTCAGAAGGACCAACAAATCCTACCTCAGCTTCTTCCAAAAAATATCACTGATCCCATGCAGCCTTAACAGAAGTTAGCACTCTTCTCCCATTCTTTCACTGTCCTAAATACACACAGAACTGTAGAAATTTCAGTCAGTAACATCCAATTCACATATACTTCACCATCCTTCCTTACTCTAGATTTTGTTCTGGAAAACTGCTATGGATATTTTTCCATTCCTTAAGCCTAACCAAAAGATGCAGACTACAAATTATCTTGAGTAGCAAACAAGCTGGGAATCTTCCATGGTGTCAAAGCTCTATTCTGGCCCTGGGTTCTTAAAACAGATTATGCATTAGTTGTTTGTAATACTTATAACAAAGAGGAAAAAAAATACCTGAAGTATAGATTGTACTCCTGAACAAAACTAAGAATCAGGATTAGCACTCTGAAAAGTATTTGCCAAGCAGTGTATGAAGGCAATATACTTTGCAGAACTTTGCTGCTGTTGTTTTTCTTTTCTATACTAATATTACTAGTGATTTTCCACTGTGCCTAAGGAATCTGTTTGTGGAAAAACAGATGTCTTTGAAAGTTAACACAAGGTAGGTGTTTTAAAAATTACACTCTCAGGTACAAAAATAGGGTGGATAGACCATAAATGAGATGTGAACTTTGCCTGAAGCATTTCTGTCTCAGAGCTCATTTGCAGGTTTACAACAAGCTTTGTGTAAGGGGAGCACATATTTGTACTGCTTCAGGAAGAAACCAGGAACTTGGATTGTGAGGATGTACATCTCACTAAATTATAATTGCTAGATGTGCACTGAGGCCAAAAAAGGAGACATACACACACACACACACACACACACACACAAAGAAAGATCACAAACAAGCAAAAAAACATCACACAAACAAACAAATTGACTCAAGAAATATGAGTTTCTCTAATGCTGAATTTCCAAGAGGTCACGACATTTCAATAGGTTTTGGAAAAGTTAGCCTTGTACTATAGTAATCGGGTATTTTTAATAATAGAAGTAAAGTAATATACCAGTTATGAAGCTTAAGCTTTCTCGCACTTTTAAAAAGAGAAAATAATACAATTCAAAAATAATACAATTCAATAATACAACCCCTATGAGCTAAAAAAGACATCTCTAGAAATAATAATAATAATCATAAAAAGATGCTAATAATAATAATCATAAAAAGATGCTTAATGCATCCAAAATGGCTGAAACCATTTGCTACATTAATTCTCTCCTCAAATTATGAAATGGCTGTATAAGATTTTTCTCTGAATATTAGAAAAGATTATAAGATTCTATAAGAAAAAAAGATTATAAGATTCTATAAGAAAAGATTATAAGATTTTTCTCTGAATATTAGAAAAGTTTAAGATTTTCAAAGAAAAAAGGACTCATTCATTCATTATGAGTGAGGTAATTCTAAATAAGCATAGAATTATTCAAAATGTAATCAAAAGAACTGGAGACTTAACCTTACTAAAAGTTCAAACTTTGCCTTCAGACACATGAACTTTGAAAGAATGCTCATGGGCAGATTTTAGGCCCTGATGTACATAGTACACATTTAGCAAATATATTATTGAATCTATGATTCTTTAAAGAGATTTCAAAGTCATGTGTGTTAACCATACTGCACAGGGAAAAGGCCTTTGTGAAAGAACTCAAGAGGACTGAAAATAATTTGCTGTTGGAGGTAATGATAGTCCTGAGGATTTGTGACAGTTTAAGGCTACATGACTGAAATAATTTATTAATATATAACTCACAGTTACATTGATGAAAATATTTTTAGTGAGGAATTGGAGAGTTGCTGGTGCTCTGATATTAAAGTTATTCAATTTTCCATTACAACCTACCATTTTAAATTGCATATAACGTTGTCAGACTTCAAAAAAAAGTGGATTTAATTGTTTGATACTTTCTTTAAAATCAATTTTTTATTTTTAGAGTTCAGCAAAACTGTAATTTTTTTATTTTTTTTTTTTTTTAATTTTGGGGAGCAAGGTTAGCAACAGATGCTGTAGGTACCTTTATTTGTGTTTTTTTTTTTTTTTAAATTATTGTTATTATGATTATTATTTTTACTTTTTTCCCCACTACTGTGTAGAAAAAGTCTCCTGTGGGAAGGTGAGAAGAATATCAGATTTAGCAAGAAAGGTTCTGGGGTCTAAACAGTGCCATTCTAGAAATGCTTCCCTATTCAGCTTTACCTGAACAACTGTAAACTGCTATTTGAAAATAAAGAGAGAGAGAGAGAGACAAAGAGGACAATTCCTCTTACTTTTTGAATGAGTGTTTGAAAGTGTTTGAAGTGCTCCAACATTGATTTCTGATATGAGTGTTCAGTTTCCTCTTCAGCCTGGGAGGATGCACATCCTGAGCTCTTTACCCAAAGAGCTGCAGTATTGTGTGTAAGGAACTAGGGAGGAAGAAGAAATTAATAACTCCGTTTGAAACTCTTCCATTGTGCAGTGAAAACAATTTGGCTGACCCTCAGTTTCTGGTTTCTCTTGTGAAAAAGCCCTGTTTTTTCTCCTCTCTGACACACACACTGAAAACTTCAATGAAGCTATTAAATCATTTGTCTCTGAAATGAAAATTAAAATGGAAGTGTAATTGTAATATCATTATATTCTTTTTCTCAAAATGATCTCTCATCTGAAATTGTGTATGCACTTGTTCATCATCATCCATTCACAGCAGCTAAAGTTAGGTGAGTCAAATACTGTGCTTATGTATCTTGGATGTCACTCACTATAGTGGTGATACTCAAAGGAACTCGGTATACTTTAAGATGTATATTACCTCAAAATGTTTAGCATTAGGAGAGATTCACCTGTCTGCAGAGCTGAAAACCTTTATTCACACATAGCAATGGCATTATGACCTTTTTTTCTTAAAAAAAAAAAAAAAAAAAAAAAAAAAAGTATGTGATCAATATGTTTTAGCAATGCAGCAATGTATTCAAAGCAATGAACAATTCAGGTTCAAATAAAATAACACAGTTCTTAGAGCACAAATTCTTCTTTAAAGTATGAAGAAACCAAAGGAAAGTTCTCTGTAGAGATCTATGCATTGATTTAATGAGAGCTTTTAAGTTGTGATGGTGTTTTACCTGCTATGTGATCTTATCAAAATTAATATTCATTTTTTTTTCTTGAATAGCTTTTTTTTTTCTTGAATTGCTTTTTTTTTTTTTCTTTTTAAATCCTCATCAGTGACCAATGGGGCCATAACTAGGTATTAGAGAAGATCTTATGCTATTAGCAGATTCCTACTACCTTACTTTACTATTATCTTATATCCTGGTATTGATATATTATTTCTTTCCATAGATTCTTTATGTGACAGAATTATTACAGCCTGCTATCCTAAGTGTTTATTGATCACACAGCAAATTAAGAAGAAAAACATTAATTCTAAAATTTCGTTCTGAGAATTAATCTATTGAGACTTTTACTGATTTTATTTTAACTTGACTCTGTCAACAATTTGGTTTATCATGCAGCAACATGAAACACCATCTTTTAGTTGGTAGTATTAGAGGCCTCTGGTAGGTATATCTGGCTTCATTCATCCTGTTGGAAATTATGTATTATGTCTCCTGGCATAATCTTTTCTCGTGAATAATGAAAAGATTAAAAGAACCCTAACACATCAACTATTGTGACAGTTGTCGAAGCAAACTTTTCCATGCTATTAAAAAAAATGGAACCTGATGACAACTGACTCAACTATTGGTGGTTTTCTGTGAACCGTTACATATCATGTAACAGTTTCCTGTATAGGTGTTATACATGTTCTAAAAAGCACATTTATGAATTACTCAGTTTGTCCTTAACATCTTCATAAAACAGCATAGTAATGTGTATTGATGTATATGTATGTACTCATCTTCAGTCATTAATAATAATGATTTCACTTTATTTTTTATTTTACTTTTTTCATCACATCCTTTCATATCTAAGATTTCAAGGCCCTGGATAAACTCTAGGAATAACTAGTTAAACTTTTTTTTTTTTTTTCTATCTTTTATAGTTTATGTACAGAAAACAGCTGTAAATATTACTGGAAAGTCTTTTATTTATTTGTGCTACAATTGTTAAGAGGCTTAAATAATCTCTGCCTGCTCTACAATACAACAATTTTTCAATATTTTTTATTCTGTTTGAAGATCTGAAACAAGTGGATTAACTATAACTGAACCACTCAGTTTCTCTTTCACAGTCCTTGTAACATCATCTAACATACTGCATTCATTCTAAGTACTAGATGCAAGTCAGAACCTATGTTTATATTTGCTATTGCATATTATTTTGCCTGAAACATGTTGCCACATTTTAAAAGTATCAGGTATCATGTTGCCTGTCACTCCACTGACTTGCATGCTGAAGGGACATCTCCCCCTTCTTATGTCATTACATTACTGAGAGTAGTGGTTTAGGAGAAAAACGTACATTGTGCTTACACCATAAGCCTGATTATTATTATTTTTTTAATATTGTACAAAAAATATTTTAATGTGTACTTTTATATGTTTATTCTGAAAATATTTAATTTTTTTGAAACTTTTGAAAGGTGTCGTGACAGAAAAATGGTGCTATTACTTTAAAATAGCTCAGTCATTTCACAAGAAAAATAAAATGTCGTGAACTGCTAGTCATTTTAGTTTACAGAATCGACATTTTTCAAGTATCTTCCCAGTTCCATGTAATGATAATGCATTTTGTTGTATTCTAGCACCTGAAAGTTCCATCCCTATATCATCTGTGAAAAAAATGGAAACTCCTCCAGATAAAACTGCAGTCAGCGCTGTTGAATTATGAATTTTGCTTTCAAACACACAAGCTACTAACTTTTCCTATGTGAGTAATATTAACCAAAAACTACATAAGGATTCAAGTTTCACCCAGATTCACTAATAAAATAAAATCAATAGGAAGGAACAAAGGATGAAGACTAATGGATAAACCCTAGTGATTAAGTGATTTCAAATCACTTAATGGAAACTTATAAAGTAGTACATCTGAGAATATATGGAAAGTCATTGTCACTTTTTCCATTTGTCAGTGTAATTGGGGAGCAAATTTGTAGAATACCATTATTCATATAGACTTCTAAATCAGCAATGCAGACTAAAGAGAAAACAATTAAAGCTTCAAATTTTAGTTCAAAAATGTGGCTTCCATTGCTTAGTCATATAGAATCATACAATCATTAGGGTTGGAAAAGACCTCTAAGATCGTCTGGTCCAACCATCACCCTACTACCAATGTCACCTGCTAAACCATGTCCCTAAGCACCACGTCCAACCTTTCCTTGAACACCTCCACGGACAGTGACTCCACCACCTCCTTGGGCAACCTGTCCCAATGCCTGACTACTCTTTCTGAGAAGAAATGTCTCCTAATTCCCAACCTAAACCTCCCCTGGCGCAACTTGAGGCCATTCCCTCTAGTCCTATCGTTAGTTATCTGCAAGAAGAGGCCAACCCTCAGCTCTCCACACCTTCCTTTCAGGTAGTTGAATTCAAAAGCTTCTGTGGAGGGCTGACTCAATAGATTGCAGCGAGGGAGCTGCTCTACTACACACAAAACCCTGACCCAGAATCAGGTCTTCTATGAATAATTTAGCACTGGGTGCCCCACGAACATGTGGTATGTGACGGGGGAAAGGTGGCACCACATTCGTCTGCGCTCCGGTCCCAACCACGAGCCGCACTCCACACTGGCCGCCAGAGCGGCCGGCTATCGCAAGCCCACTGAGTCACCCCAAGACTGCAGTATAGCTATGTTTAGGGGGGATTCTGACTTAGAGGCGTTCAGTCATAATCCTACAGATGGTAGCCTCACTCCAGTGGCACCTCAGCCATGCACATACACCAAGTGTCTGACCCTGAGGTTCCTCTTGTACTGACTAGGGTTACTAGTGCAACAACATATCAGTGGGGTAAAACTAACCTGTCTCACAATGTTTATAAGAAGCTATGATATAAATCCCACAAAATAATAATAATAATAATAATAATAATAATAATAATAATAAACTTTGTTTTTTAGTTATTACTTAAGATGCAAATAAGCAATCAAAAACAAGTGATTCCTTGGTTATAGTGTATCTTGTAGGTCATTGTGCTGGAATTCTACTAAAATACATTGTTTCTTACTTTGATGGGGATTTTTAGATAATTAAAACCAAAATATAAAACTGGGGTTATGGAATATGGACATTTCTTTTGTGCCACTTCAAGATTTTGTGCAATGCCTATCTATCTAAAGTAAAATATATAAATAAGGGATTGAATTCTGACTCTTCTTCCTCCCATGAATGTTTCCTTCCTTTTGGCCAAAAAAAAATGCTGATACTTTTTCTCAGTTTTGGTTCAAGGAACTTGCCTTCTTCCAGCCGAGTGGCACACATTTGAAAAAGGGTGCCTTTTAATCCCTTCCTGTTCTCCTAATTTCCATCCTCGTTTACACCTTGATGAGTGTACCACACTTTTGGGAAGCAGCAGACTTGGGTTCAAGTCCTGGCAGACTGAAGTGAGAACAAAATCAAGTCTTCCACTTCCTGCAAAAGCGCTTTAACTACTATATTATTATGAAAATAAGTTGATGACAGTAGTGGCATTTGAAAAGAAAGCAACAGCTACTGTAGTATTGTGTGAAATGTCTGACCTTGATACCATGTGTTAAGGATTCTCTGAAAAATAAAATGAGGTCAAAACCTTGAACAGAAAAGTGCTAGTTTCTCAAATCATCAGGCACAGATGTGTATGACAACACATACCTCAGCAGTCTCAAGTTTGAAGGTCCTATAGCCGTATTCTGAATGCAAAGTTTCAGATACTTAACGACTGCATAAAATTAAGATTATAAAATTGCATAAAAATGGGTTGTTGTGAAATTTAGATGTCACTAGCGTTAGGTAGACATTTTAATTTTCAAGATCACAGCTTTTGACATAGACCACTGTATTGTATTTTTCTAATTTAGGGCTCTCTCTCTCTCTCTATTTTTTTTTTTTTGTGGGAGGATGTGGGGAAAGGGGACAGGTGGAGTTATATCCGTTGCATTATTTTAGTCTGGAAACAGATTCAAATTGCTTGCAGAAGTATTTCCTGAAGTTAACTAAACTCTCAGATTTCACGACACAGCTTGCAATTTGACGGGATAAACCATCTCTTTGTATTTTATTAATTCAATTAAAGTGACTAATCAAGCAGATATTCACCTAAATAAGCATATTAGTACAATTACTTAAAGTAATTATAGACAGAACAATCTTAATTGAGGTCACAGGAAAGAGTGAGATAATGAATGACTATTTTCAAACATCAAAATCTTCAAATAGAACAAGTAATTGTTGAATTATGGGTTTGACATGAGATGAAGATTTTATACTAAGATCGCTTTAGGAAATAGAATTCAAAGTCTTTAAAACTGGAGAAAAAGCTATTCCAGTCACTGCAGTTACAATTTTCTACTGGAGAAAAGGCAAAGGAATATGTAAGATGTATGTGTTCTTAATTAAAGTGTCAGCTCTGAGCTAAGCTACTTGACAAAAATTTGATTCTTAATCAAAAGAATTGTCTACTCTTTCCAGCTGTGCTAGTCACCAAAAGATATTTCCTTCTAAAAAACTTAAATAATATTATTTTTCAACTCATGCGTCTACTGGTTTATTTATCAACAGACATATTTATTTTTAGAACACTATGGGTGGTGTTTTTCTCCTACATACCTGCATTTGAGCATAGCTACGAAAAAAATAAAACCTAATAAGTACACAGTTTAAAAGCTGCTTCTGCTTTGTTTCCATAAAGAACTTGAACTCAGTTTGTGGATGTTGAAAATTAGTGGACATAGTTGTGATTGGAACTCAAGGAAGGATTGCTGTATCAGTCAGATTACTGATACCAGAAAAACAGAACAAAACAAAACAAAAAAACAAACACATCTCATATTTATTGACTTGGCAGGATGAGGAATAGCAGTAGCAGGAGAATTGCAATTCCTGGTCCTTAATGCACAAACACACTGGCAAATCAGAACCTCAGCCACTCCAGGACGGTTTAGCCCAGCACAACTTAGCTCAGGGGAGCAGGATACTGCTCTTTCAAGGTGTCAAGTCTGCCTCTATACATTCTCAGGCTCTAGCTCCCACAGACATCCCTGAATGTTGTCTCCCTCCTCTTAAGTATTTGTTAGCTCTTTTTAACTATCTACTCTATTCTGTGTCAGTTGGTCAGCACAAGCCACCAATAGCCTTGTAGTTCATAGAATCATTAAGGTTGGAAAAGACCTCTAAGATCATCTGGTCCAACTACCTATATTATCCCCTAAACCATGTCCCTGAGTACCACATCTAACCTTTCCTTAAACACGCCAAGGGAATGTGACTCCACCACCTCCCTGCGTAACCCGTTCAAATGACAAGCCAAAAGCTAGTTGGGAAGCCCCAGGCCAATCTGCAGTTATCAAAGTGGTTTCTATCACCCTTTTGGGGTTTCACCAAAAATGTCCTCCAAAAAGAAAATGTTACCTTTGTTATTCAGCTCCTATGAGATTAATCTGGTCAGTTTGCACAGAGGCTTCAGTCCTTCATCTGGGTAGTGCCCTCCAGTTAGCCGCACCTGGGGGCACTGCTGTCCTGAGAGATCCATTCTGTTATTAAAATGACGAAACCAGATTTCACCTTTCCAGGTTTAGAGACCAGGCTACAGGCTGTCTGACTGTTCAGAGACAGGCTTTTTTAACAGAATGTACATGTGCTCTGGGCAAACAGTATCATAAATAGCAAAATGATGGCTCCTTTTACCAGCAGTCCCCTGAGCCAGATGGCCAGACAATTCCTGAATGAATACGAATGGCACAAATCTTTTCATACAGGCTACTTGTTATGTGGCAGAACAATCAAAAATCATAACTTATCCTCTCTACTTCACAGAAAACTAATTATTCAACACTTGACAGGACCCTTCCTGACAGAAAAAAAAAATAATAATAATAATCCATTTCTCCATTTTAAATATGTATTATTTTTTTCTGGAATCATTTTCAAATTCAGATTCAGTAAACACGAAAGACATTTATGCCAACGAAGTCAAGGTTTGGACTTAGATTTTTTGACACTTGTACAGGGTCGGAAATCTATTTAAAAAAAAAAATGTTAAAAATGTTGAAATATTCATTTTGAAGTATTCAAATTTAGATGTTGCAAAAGGTAATGTCTCTATTTATTGCCATTGTATTTGAAATTCATTTTAATCATCTCCTGTTTATTAAGAAGTTATTAAATATTTGCCAAATCAATTAATTTAAATATTTATATTATTTTAATTTATTTCTATTAATATTTTAATATTCTGTTGGTTTCTTACGTTAGAACTGATTGAACCATCAAAGGACTCTGGTATGCTAAGTATTTTGCTAGTCAAATATCAATGAATTAAAACCTGCAATTACATTTACTATTTCTCTACTAAAGTATAAGCAATTTTAACCATTTAAAAAAAAACAAGTAGATTTTCTTAGGGAAATAGAAGCATTGAATTTTCATAAAAAATACCTTCTGGAAATTAATTAACAAAATAGAGGTTTTTGACATTGAAGAAAGAACAATTTCAAGTGTTTATGAAAGAAATCAGTTCTAGACTCCTAGTCTAGAGACTTCTGCCTCTCAGATGGTATTTATTTGTAGCTTACATCTAAAAACTCTCAGCAAATACCTAAGTAACATGAAAAGTCAGCATAAATGATGCAAATGTATGTGCATTAAATCACAGAATCACAGAATCATGGAATTGTAGGGGTTGGAAGGGACCTCAAGAGATCATTGGGTCCAACTCCCCTGCCAAAGCAGGTTGCCTAGGGCAAGTTGCCCAGGTAGGCATCCAGACAGGCCTTGAATATCCCCAGAGAAGGAGACTCCACGACCTCCCTGGGCAGCCTGTTCCGGTGCTCTGTCACCCTCACCGTGAAGAAGTTCTTTCACATGTACTACATTACAGAAATTATCTGATAACTTGGTGAATCTGTAAAAATAAATTATTTGATTTTTGAGTCTCTCAGTGTGTCTCAAAATCATACCCAAACTCTGTATAGATAATGGAGTTGGTATGGATTTTCTACTGGATTTTTATTTTTATTATTATTATTTTTATTCTTATTTTTATTTTATTCAATCTCCACATGGCACATCGGAGAGTTGTTGAATCTAATAAGACAAACTGTAATAAAAAGAAACTTAGTATTTTTATCCAAAAAGTCATCTGAATGTAGTTTATCCCCAAGAAGTTTATTAAAAGACTGTCAGCTAAAGGCTCTGCAGGCTTTTTAGCAGTAGAAGTAGTAGCAGTAATAGTAATTCGTATGTATTTAGACCTGTGTCTGTTCAGCCTTGAGAAAAGAAGACTGAGAGGGGATCTTATTAATGTTTACATATATCTTAAGTGTGGGAGACAGAGGGATTTGGCCAACCTGTTTTCAGTGGTTCGTGGGGACAGAACAAGGGGCAATGGCCAAAAAATGGGTCACAGGAAGTTCCACACCAACATGCAAAAGAATTTCTTCACGGTAAGGGTGACGGAGCACTGGAAGAGGCTGCCCAGGGAGGTCGTGGAGTCTCCTTCTCTGGAGATATTCAAGGCCTGTCTGGATGCCTACTTGTACAACCTGCTCTAGGGAACCTGCTTTGGCAGGGGGGTTGGACCTGATGATCTCTTGAGGTCCCTTCCAACCCCTACAGTTCTGTGATTCTGTGACAGTTCTCACCATTCATTTGAATATGAGAAAGGAAGAAAGTTCTTTAGAGATCTTTGAGAAGTAAAATGTGCAATTAAGAATGCATACAAACATATGACAAGGAAGTACAAATATGATTGTGTTTTGAGAAATGAAAAGGAGTATTTTATTTCAAAACTCTTGAAAAATGTCTTTTTCCAATATTTTTAAGACATGGTTTCAGAGGTCTGAGAAGGGTGAACATTAATTATTAGTAAGAATATGGGATATTCAGTGATTCTGATCATCCACATCTCCTGGAATATTTATTTTTCATGAACGAGGAACAGACAAAGAATCTGAAGGTGCCAGAAAAAATTTCGGATGTCAAGAAATACATTGTTGTGATTTATTCAAGCCACTGAAAGCTGTTACAAGGAGAAAAATAGGACCAACCAAAAAAACGGTGAGTATGTCTGCAAAAGAACTCTTTCAGGAAGGGAGAAGCTGACAAATACGAATGTACCTTATGCACTGTGCTTCCCTGTCTAAACCATTTGGAGGATTATGTATCTGCTCCACCGAATAAGTATTAATCATCAATTAGTTTTATTTTGGAAAGGTAATGATATTGTGGGAAACAAAGTTGTGTTTTTGCAGTAGAGAATTACTTTTCTGTATTCCAAGGTAGTTGTGTAGTCATAATAAGGAGAAATGCTAAGTAGATAAGTGGACAGTAGGCCTCACTGTTCCAAAATAAGGTACAAGCTTGAGAAAAACAGGATGAACGGTGTGAGAACAGTAAAACAAAGGTCACAAGTTCTCAAAACATAAGAAAGGAGAAACTAAAGGGTTGAAAAAAAGAGAAATTGTACATATATGGTATAGAGGAGTGTCGAGTAGCTTGTGAACCTGTAGTACTCAGCCAATTAGGAAACAGGGGAGGTGATCAGGCATCGGGTAATAGGGCATAAAAGGTTATGATTTGTTTAATAAAATGCGCTCCTGATTGACAGGACGCCCGCCATTACAATCACGAATAAAATAGCTTCACAGAAGATCCTGTCTAAAGAAAATTATTTGAGATTTTTCTCACAATATTATTTATATTGAAAAATTTCCACTTACATAAACACTTAATAAATTCTTATGTAATTCTGTAACAAATAATATAATGGATGCCACCAGCCATTGCCATTTACAATAAATATCTGTGGTGGTTTTACTTAGGTGGGCAGCCGAACTCCACTACAGCTGCTCTCTAACTCCCCCTCCTCAAAGGGAAAGAGGGAGAAAATATGATGAAGAGGGCTCAAGGGTTGAGATAAGGACAGGGAGATCATGCAACAATTATCGTGACAGGCAAAACAGACTCAGCATAGGGTGATCAATAAAATTTATTGCCAATTACTAACAAGCTAAAGAAGTGAGAAACAAAGGAAAGAAACTAAAAACACCTTCCCCCCATCCACCCTCTTCCACCTTCTCCCCCCCTGAGTGGCACAGGAGAATGAGGAATGGGAGCTGTGGTCAGTTCCTGACGCTTTGTCTCTGCCACTCCTTCATGGTCACTCTCTGCCTCTGCTCCAGTGTGGGGTCCCTTCCACAGGATGCGTCCTTCCCAAACTGATCCTGTGGGGGCTGCCCACAGGCAGCAGCTCTTCAAGAACTGCTCCAACATGGATCCGTACCATGGGGGGTCCATCCATCAGGAGCAAACTGCTCCAATGCAGGTCCCCCATGGCCCCCTGCTCCTGTGTGGGCTCCTCCCCACGGGCTGCAGCTCTGGCCCAGGCCTGCTCCTGCAGGGGCTCTCCATGGACCGCAGCCTCCTCCAGGACACATCCACCTGCTCACCAGGGGCTCCTCCATGCGCTGCAGCGTGGAGATCTGCTCCGTGTGGGGCCCATGGGCTGCAGGGGGACAGCCTGCTCCACCAGGAGCCTCTCCACAGGCCGCAGGGGAACTTGTGCTGCGTGCCTGGAGCACCTTCTGCCCTCCTTCTGCACTGACCTTGGTGTCTGCAGGGCTGTTGCTCACTTCTCTCTCCCAGATGTTGTTGTTCAGCAGGCTTTTTGCCTTTCTTAAATCTGCTCTCACAGAGGCACAAACAACATCACTTATTGGCCTGGCTCTGAGCAGCGGCAGGTCCCCAGCTGAAACTGGCCTTTATCTGACATGGGTCAGCTTCTGGATTCTTCTTACTGAAACCAGCCCTGCAGGCCGCACCACCAAAACCTTGCAACGTAAACCCACTACAATATCAAGAACAGAACCTGCTTCTGCCCAACCTACGATTAAATTCTAGCCTCAGCCTGAAGTATAATTGCCTGTATGTTTGTGTCCCAAATGAATTCAGACTTCAGTGACATATTCTTATTTTCATGTAAACATGCAGTGTTTTTTTTTTATTATTTGTTTGTCTGTTTGTTTCTATTTTCACTTGCTTTCACACACACACACACACACACACGTACAATTACTGTTCCTTATACTCTGGTTTTCACTTCTGAATAAGAAACATGAAATATAAGCAATTTGCTCATCTACCTACCTGAAAAATGCTCACTGAGCTTTAACTTTGTTGTCAATGTCCTTCCCCTGAAACATATGTAAACTATCTTAAGCCTGATTCCCATCATGAATTAAAATTGACATTTCAACTTTCTACCCAGTAATAGAAGAGAGGATTGGTCTTTTAACTACAACTATTTTTGTGATTTAAGTAATGAGAAAGCTGGATTGCAAAGTTTGGTAACCATTGAGGTATGTTCAAACCCAGAGCGCTAAGTTCTTGGAATGTGCCTTAACCAGCAAATCCCTGGTGAAGATAGGGTGACATTTGTTTTCCTACCTCTAAATTAAAATGCATCATTGGGAAAGGAATACAAGAACTAAAAGAATAGAGAGTGAAAAAGCTATTTAGTAATCTAGTAAGGCTGCTGAGGGCACTGCTCACTCCCTTCTTCTTTTTCCATCATCCTAACTTGCATTTAAATATTCCCCATACTCTCCTCTACGTGCTCTCAATTAAAAGAAAATGATGACTCTGATACAATGACCTCATTGTAAATGTCACAGTACTGTAGGATTTTTTCTTTTAGCAGCTTAGAAGCTCTGCACAACAATTTCCTTTTTTTTTTTTTTTTTTTTTTTTTTTTGCATTTTATCACTATCTTAATGGAGGAACAGTACTAAGCTTGTGAATTAAAGCTTGCTAGATTCGGGAGTATGTGCACAAGATCTCAAATCTCTGGTGAATGGTTTGCTGCAGCTCTACAAATCATTCTGTCAACGCAAATTGTGCTGTTAAAATACACATTTAAAACAATGCTACCCAAAAAGGTAATATGGAGGTAATTGAAAAACCCATGGAGCTTACAAATAGCTGGAAGAAGTGTGCAGTGAGGGAATAAGAAACTAAATGAAAATACAAATGAAATGTAAATAAACCTTACTGTAAAAAGAATAAATATCATTTACTTTATAACCAGTTGCATATAACCCCCATACTTTGGAGCATAACTTCTCACCTATTCTGCAGACAGTGCTACTGAGATATGGTGGGGAATCATGGGGAAAAAAATAAAAAATTTATGCCTCATAGGCATTCTACTGAAATGCAATAACAAATGTGTAATCTTCTGCAAATGTCCAGAAAACATCCAGCTAGGAGCTCTTTATCTCATTAAATGGTATCATTGATTTCCATGGGAAGTTACAGTTAAAAGAGAAAATAGAAGTCCATGAAAAATCCTAATCTTACATTTTTTGAAACAAGGGAGTTAAGAAAATAATAATACTTCAACAGTGTACAGACTTAAACCAAATAGGTTTGTAATTTTTATAAACACTGATATAGGTTGTCGTATCAATTTTATTAATTTATTAAAACATATTTATCTGTTCAAGTATTTATCAAACTATGATGCATAAATTGATACATGCACATACCTCTGTCACTCATCATAAATGTTAAATAAGAATAAACATGAATTAATTATCTTTTCCCCCTAATTTTAAACCTATGCATTAATAAGGAGAATAGTAAATACTAAAATCAGCTTAAGAGATTTACGGATTCATATTTTTAAGGGTGCAAAAGGTATCCTGTTCACCGCTTTATATAATTAAGTGCACAAACTTTTATGTGAGATACAGATGCTAATTAAGGGTTCTATTGAATAGACCTGTTTCCATTAAACATCATGGAACCCTTCTTTATATGCACAGAAAGGAAAATAGAAAACCTTAGCCAGCATGAGCAGTGTTTTTTTATGGATTCAATTAAAATTAAAAATAATAATAATAACTATAAATTCTTTCTTCATTGAAAGGAATATCACAGTTATCCATAGGTACCAATAAATCTATACTGAATTCCTTTCTGGCCCACAGAAATTGGTATAATACCTCGCTTAAAGGAATAAATACATTGAATTATTTCATTCTTTTGTGACCTTTTATCCACAGAATTCTTAATTGAATGTCTCGATTGATTAATAGGTCTTTATATGACCCTAAATTATTTTGCTCAGATCTTGTTCTTTTCCACACTCGCTTTTTAGATATGAGTTAAAGCTAGAACATTGAAAGAATACCACATATCCTCTAAGATAAGTCTCATCCTTTAAAACAAGACAAAAGGAATACAGACAACCTGATTTCTGAATTTTTTGTGACAGTCACTTCCGTAAAATTGTAGGATGACTTTAGAGTAAGATTCATATTATTCTTTCTGTCCCAATGGGCCCATATATCACACATCATACACAGCAGTTTGTAAAACCGCTGATTTTGTTGGTGGCAATGGTGGTATTTTGTTTGTTTGTTTGCTTTTGTTTTTGAAGCCAGAAGAATTCCTGAAGTTAGAGGAAAATTTAAGAAAGAAGGGACCAGATCCTGAAAATGTTAGTTTTCATAGAAATTACAGTCTTCCACTTAATCATTTAATAGTTGTCTGTGACTTTAACAGATTTGACCCTTTCAAAGTCTAAACTCCCTTGGTCAGCCAACCAGGAACATTTAGTTACAAGAGTGAATAGATGGAGAAAATATTTCCTGTAATCTCAATCATATTGAAACAGAGGAGAAGATGATCAAGAAGGAGACAGCAAGAGTAAACATGCAGGCAGAAGTTCAGTACTACCTACCTGCTCCTCATTCAGACAGGATCCTACAGTGCTTCCCATGGCCTAGTTCAGGAGGGTATTGAAGGAATTCTTACCGTTTCTCACTTGGAGAAATCTTCCTTGGTCACTAAGGTTCTCTCTGAAAAGAAAGTGCATCTTTCAACTTTTGTAAGCAGGGACAGGAAAATTAATCCATAACAACTCAAAGTATTTTTTTTTCTAATGCATTATACATTTATATATACTGTACATTAAATAATAAAGTACTATATGGCAGACATTAGACATCTAGACACGCATATTAATCATAAATGTGTGTATATATAAATAATATTTATTCGTAGTTACAAGTAGAGAGATGCAAAATTTTTGCTTGACTTCTTTTTGTGTTATTTTCCACTGAAGGAGATGCTATATACATTTGAAATCTTAGACCATAGTGCATGTGTACAGATAGACAGGCAGATAACTAGAACAGTAGTGTTGTGATGAATGGGCAAACTGTTTTATTTATTTATTTTTTTTTATTCATAGTTTGTTGCCTGTATACCTTACATGGCATATTACATTAAGAAAAATGTGAAGCTGAGCAGCAAAATGTAAACCTTCACATTGGCCTTGTCCTCAGTCCAAGACACTAGAGAAAGGATAGACAGACTTGCTTAGATTTGAAAACCTTCCAAACAAAAAACAAGATGTGCTAGGCAGGATCAAAGACAGGAACCATAAACATATCTGCATGGAGGGGAGCAGATTCAATGTCAGCCTGATGAAGTAAGGAACTTTCTCCAGAATGACCCACAACCCCAACAGGAACTGGAAAGTGTTGGACTGGAAAAAGAGACTGGAGGGAAAGAATCACACAGAATAGACACAGCAGGTACTGGGAACGTTTATTTCCATGTCTTCATTTGATTTTTTCTCAACAGGTCAGTGTTTTCCTATTTTAGAGAATTATATAGCCCTAGTTGCGTGTTTTAGTGTTTTAAAAGCCTAGCTTTTTACACTGGAGAAGCTTTAGTGTCTTTGAGCTTGCTCACCTCAAATAAATATAAGCTTTTAACTTTTCAAGGTCCCATCACAGAAATATGTTTGTTTCAAAATGTATACATGTAGACAATGCACATGTACACAAAACATATACAACCATACACACATTTATAGTTTGACTGGCACTGATTTTATAAATATATGTATATAGAAACAAAACAAAAATACTATATTTTAAATTTATCAGTACCTCTTAAAAAGTAAGCCACTACAATTCACTTTCATGTATAATTGGCATAGTTGGCATACTAGCATTTTCTGTTGAAGAAAATGGTATGCTTATTAGTTATAACAGCAATTTCAACATATATATCTGTACATATTTCTACTTCAATCACCCTGTAGAAGTCCCAGTCCCTCACTCTTAATTTAGGATCGATTCTCATTTATAAATGTCAGAAAAAATGCTCTACAAATTTTGGAACTTTTTTCCATCACAGACAAGAATGGATAAATAAGATGTAAAATATCAAAGAAATCTGTCCTGTTGGCTTTTTCATATCAATGAGTGCTTCATTTTTAAAATGACAGAACAAAACTCATATGAAGTTATTTTTATAGAACCTACATGCATATTACACCTACAGTGTAATGACCCAAAATATTAACACTATTAATTGATCACTTGTAGGTGAAGCTATAAACAGGAATATTTGACAGACAAATATGTTATTACTTTTTTTTTTTTTTTTTTTTAAGTGCAATACCTCTATCTATTTAACCATCTACTGGATTCTGCAAAAGGAGGCAGAGTATTTGCATAACTCACGTAGACCCTCATACTGTTCAGATATGACAGTTAAGCATATTTTATTCATGGCAATATAGTTTTAACTCACAGTTCTCTTTTTCTCCTCCCCTCTTTTCTCCTTCTTACACAGATCGTAACTATGATCATATATGTTATGTTTGTTTATTCATGAAAATTCATATTTCTATTTAACGTAGGGACAAAAAGTATTTCAAATGTAGCATGAAAATGAATTCAAATATGGAAAAAATTGAATGGGATGTGAGGGGAAAAAGAAGTATTTCTATAAATAGTTAACTGATTAATTGATGCATTTCCACATAGGAAAGGAAGCATAATGAATATTTATGACAGTGAGCTATGAATTGAATCAATTTTTCTCTTTCCCAGAGCAGCAAAAATATTTGAAACAATCTTGGCAATGCTTGATATGCTTTTGTTGTTGTTGTTGTTTGTTTGTTTTCTTACCTGTTTTTCAGTGCAATGTACATTTGTTGTATTCTTTCAGATCATTCAAACTTGAGGTTTTTCTGTAATTGAAGGAGCAAACTTAAAAATACAGTGAACTGACTAATAGAAAAACTAATTCATATGGAAAAGAAAGCACACAAATGTGTGAAAGAACACAAATATTTTCTCTGAGTACCATAAATTGTGTCCCCTGATCATCATACACAGTTTGGAGTCTGAAGGTAGCAGCCTTGAAAATGATGTGTGGGTTTAGATAATGATGTGGAACATTGTGGTTTTCACCAAAGTATATAAAAGGTGATTTATTTTTTTTTCCAGAAACTGGAAAAGAGTATGATATTTAATTGATACTTAAATTTGACAGAAATACTGGCCACACTAGAAAGCTCAGTGTGTCCATGCTGTAGCAGATAAGTGAGGAATTTAGATCAGCAATGTTATTTTGTTACATATAATAGTGATTGAAGTTAGGTAAATTATGGCATATTAGCAGTTCTGGGGAAAACTGTCCTCATTCAGAGTGAAATCCTGGTTTAAAGTTTTTCATTTTTTTTTTAATCTATAATAATAAAATTAATTATTTATTAACAAAAATGAATATAAAGGGAATATTTGTCAGGAGTTACAAGCTTTTGTAATAGTTTCAAATGAAATTAAAGTTCATTTTGAATGCAAAAGCTTCCCTCAAAAGAAAAAAGAAAAAGGTTGCTCTATTTTCAAAAAGCTTATATTTTTTATTTTAAATGTTTTGATTATTTTACACTTTCTGTAATCAAACATGCTAAGTGAGTAAATACTTGCTGAAAATATTTCATACTCCTTTCCAGTGTGAGCCTCACACTGTAGAGGATCATCCTTGAAAAATGAGTAATAAGGAAAAACATTCCTTAAGACCAATAAATGTTTCTTTGATGCCATGGAAAATCAATAGATAAATATCTATGTTGATCTGTGGTTTCTGACTGATATCTGGGATTATCTCACAGTGAGCAATTTTGTTTTCAGCTTTAACATAGTTTGATAAAAAGACATCACCTATTTATATTGAAACAATAAAATCCAGGAAGTCTTGTATTTCAGTTTAGCCCTCACCATAAAAGTTCTCTAAAGTTTTGCTTAATTCATTACTATTTTTGTTGTCCCCAGCTGTAAAATGGATATCTGCCTTCTTGATGGGCAAATTTAACTTCTGAACATGCCAACCTTTCTTCACTTGAGAAACTGACATTTTTGCATGTAATATAGATGTTTATTTAGTTATTCTTAATTCCTCCCTCGGAATGTTAATTGGGCCAGACAATAGATAGTAATGATTTTCTATTTTATGGGTGCATCATGAAATATCAAAGTCCATAAAATAAGGACTGTCATCAGCCTCAAAATTTGAAAGGAACTCTGAAGATAAAAAGTTTTCCAGAAGTGAGAACAAAGCATTAATAAGACTTTGCCAGATGTAGAGTTTATACAAATGATTGAATAAAAATCAACAGAGCTAGAACCTAGGCATATAATTTTCCTTTTATATATATATCTATTTTATCCCTGTTATGCATATATACAGAATGTAGAGCCATCACGCAGGGCACACACTCAGCTTTCAACCATTTCACGGGACATCATATTTCCACAGGTACCGAGAGTGCATCGCTATGCATAGCCCAATCCATCTGACAGGTAAATGGGAAGGTATGTTAACTCACATCCAAGCCCCACTGGGACAAAGAAACTGAACTCTCGTTTGATCTGTATCCAATTCTGATGCATGTGGGTTCAAGGTTTCCTCAATACACGGCTGGCTCCATGGCTGACAGTAATGCTCATGCCTTCCTCCTCATTAGGCAGTAACTCTGGGGGAAAACACATAGATAAACTGATGGAGAACTGGAATGAGAATTGTCCCCTGAACACATTTTCTGCAATTTTTGGACTTGCCCACTCTGCACACTTAGATTTTTAAACTCCTACTTTCTGTACAAAATCCCCTGAGTCTTTGAAAACAAAGAATTTTATTCATTTCTAAGGAGGTATATTAACACTGGGATATTTCCTACAGTGCATTTAACTTTGCTTTGTTGATATTAACACTAGTAAAACATCTGTTTTATTTTTTGACTGCAACAAGTGCATGCTTAGTCATCTAGCTTCAACAAAATCTCTCTCATTTTTTATCATGAGGATGATGAGCCCAACTAGAGGGTATAAGTTCAGGACAAAGATTAATCATTAAGATTTTTGAGAAACAGTAACTGTCCAACTGTCATTATGTGACAGAGCTAAGACTTGGCCTTCTTTATGGGTAATCTTAAATAACCTGTACAGAAGGCTCTTTGGTAAAGTTTTCAGTTTTGTATCACCTAATAATCAACACCAGATTTATTGCATACCTTGTGTTCCCTAAGGTTGAATATTGAAGTCCCATAGGGGATTTCATTTATTACATTTCTGTAATCATTGACTTTAAAATTAATAAATGGGAATATGAAAACTGCCAACTTCATTCTCTTAAGAGTGTTCAGGATCTCCTTAAGAAGACTATTCTGGAGGTGGGACATATGTTAATCACTATTTTCAGTGCACTTTACGCTTTAAGAACACCCCACAAGCAAATTTCATTCTGAAATATTACCTCGAACCCAAGATCCTTGAACTCAAGTATTTACCATGCTGTGATCAGAATTTTTGATATTTGTCTAAAAGGAGAAAGACATGAAATATAAACTTTATGCTTTAACTTTCTCCTACTAATAAAAGTGACAGATCACATCCTTTCTTGGATGACAGTGTCAAAGGAAATGATCCTTAGGAATAATTCAGTGATTGGCATTAGCAAGGCTTTGTTACATACTATTTATACAAAAAAAACTATTATCCTTCACTTAGTTCCTTTGAAGTCCTTGAAAGAGATGGCATATAATTCCCCATGTAGAAAATATGCACAGTGCTTTATAATGAATAGGAATGTTTTCCTTTACAAACTGTGGAGCGTTTCATGTGCAGTCACTAAGATTTATGCTGAAGTTTAAGAGACTGCAGCATAATGGTAACTTTTCAGTTAGGAATGAGAGTAGACTACTAGTTAGATTGGACCTCAGATCTCCTCACTCTGGATACTCCTGTTGTGACAAACATAATAATAGTTAATTGAAGATTGGATTTAGAACTGGACAAGTATGATGCCTAAGTATGGCACTTATTCTGTGTGGATTAATGAACATTCATTTGGGAGAAGACGCAAACAACATTTGGAATTTCAACTGTATCTCTCCAAATTCCCTTTGACAACTGACCAGGAGCAGATGCTAACTTCACAGAATGACCAGTTTTGTTTGTTTGCTGTTAATATTTGTCCTCAGCATGTTTGCAACTGAAGAAGAAAGTTTGTTCTCTATACACTATGAACTGCCAGTAGCTATCCCCATATAATTTTATCATGTTTTCCAATTTATAAACATTTGCTGATGATTCATTAAACTGTTTTTCATACAAAGTGGTAGAGGTGACACATAACTTTAAATATTATGTTATATTATTACTATTTGAATAGACGATGATCAATTAACTGTGCAAAACCCAGCTGTCTTAGAAAGAGTAAAAATAGTGTTTTGAATTCCAGCTAATTCCCAACAGTCTTTTCTTTCAAACACTCCCGAGAATGGACAATATCAATAGTTAAACAGAGAAACCATAAATAAGAGGTCGGAGATTACTTAGGAGGCATGCATGTGAAAAATTATGCTGTGTCAATGTACAATAGAAGTACAGAGGGATGGTGAAAAGCTGCAAAATATATAAAACTGAAAAAACTACCACAAAGAAGTTTCTCAGTAAGCGCTAGAAAATTTCATCATAATTGGAAGTGAGTTTTTGTTATCTTCCACTGCACAAGGGGGAAAGCTGTATAAAACATTTTGCTTAAACTATGTTTTGTTTTCATTTTTATAGCTAAAATGGTGCTGACTTCACAGGATGTTTCCTCAAGCAATCCCCCACAGTATATGTTTGAGATTACTATGATGGGTTGTGATTTACAGTACACTAAGTTGAGCCTCCTGCATGCTGCTGTGTTCTCATAGAGGTTAAATAAAATTCAGGAATACAGTTGAAAACATTGTCTGTTGTGGCAAGACAACAACGCAAAAAATAAAGGAGCACTCGGCCACCCATCCACCCACACTCGATGTGGTTTACTTATGCTGTCAGGTCGGAGCATGTCTCAAAGGATAGAGGCAGCAGTTTGGGAGTGAGCTCTCACAAGTGGGATGACAATGTACTGGTGTGACTTGAAATTTTGAACACATTTCTTGATTCTGCTGCACAAAACTGGCTGTTGGAGTAAACAAAAACTTTGAAGTTATTAATACTCTCATTTCTTATCTTACTACATTTGGGCTGCTCATAATTAACAGTGGGACACTTATTTATTTATTTTTAACTTAATTTAAGAAGAAACCTACAGTGAGAAAGAAGGAACATTAATTCTTCAATATCTATTCCATACTTCAAGAGAATGCTTTAGAAGTTTATTTTGGTTAAAAATATATCTATTTAGTAATATATTTTTTATATATAAATATTTATTTTTATAGATTTATTTCCTTTAAAATTTATTTTCTTAAAAATAAATATATATTTGTTATTGCTAGAGTTAATAAATCAATAGCAGTGCAAAGCAAAGACAGATGGACTGAAAAATGTCATTTAAATGATTTTTGAAATAAAGCATTGACACTATCTAGAGAAAAAATGTTGCTAGCACAATTGTCAACTCAAACCTGAATGGCCTGACTCATGTCATCAAGTGATTCACTCGTGCATGATATTTTTAAAATTTCATCTGACACTGTTGACATATGTCCTTCGAGTTTCTCCCTCTTATTCAGAAATCAAGGCAAAAAGTTCACTTCATAAAATATTAATAGATGCAAGTGTTGTCTCTGACCTTACTTGATCAAAGTGATTAGTGTCAAAGTTTAATTGTGTTTCATGTGTTTTGGTGACATCACTAAATCTTTCATGGATTCAATAAATTATTGACATCGCAAGAGATCTCAGACAGACATAATACAAGTTGGAAAATTCTGCAAACTACTACTTGAGACCTAAATGAAACTTTAATTTAATCTTAGTCTTTTTCTCTAGTTCTTAGTAAAAGAAGATCAAAGCCTGAGCAGCTCTATGAGACATGGAATATTTGGGGTGTTTTGTACAGTTGGGTTTAGAAAAAGAGTCTAACTTAATTTAAATAGATACTATGATAATCTTGAGATCCCAGAGATTGTTTACTCCTTTTGCTCCTGCACATGACTAGCAGGCCTTGTTGCTGACAGTCAGAAATCAATTTCTGGACCTTGTACTGATCAGAGACACACTTAAAAACACACATCCAAACTTACATGGGTCTTCGCTGCTCTGCAGGATGAGCCATAGGTCCATGGAGAATTAAAATTGTAAAATGCGGTTTCAATCCAGTGTGTGCAACAGGACAAATCTCCCCAACAGCTCCTGGATTCTTTCTGCTTTTTAACTTCAAGGCTGCCACACCATGTTCCCACTAACCTTCTGGGTCATCAGGAGGATTTCTCCTTGAGGCTTGCTGCACTTGTATGCCTCAGCCAGGCTCAGACAAGATATTTCAGGAGCGGGGCTTTATTGGAACCAACCTTGTTCTCACTTATTCTTCCTCATTCAAACTGGAGACCTAAAAATTTACCCCAGGCTATACAAAATTATGTTGATATCTTTGAAAAAAATCTTGTCTTAGAAGTAATAGATTATCAATAGCAAGTGCCAGAGATGGCATATCTGAAGTCTTTTTCAGAGCAATAATGCTCTAAGAGGAATGACTCTTAGTTCATGGATATGATAGGTTGAAATGTACCCTGTAGCAGTTTGGACCTTCACAAGACATGAAAAGT
This sequence comes from Cygnus olor, assembly GCF_009769625.2. Classification (NCBI taxonomy): domain Eukaryota; kingdom Metazoa; phylum Chordata; class Aves; order Anseriformes; family Anatidae; genus Cygnus; species Cygnus olor. The sequence goes on along the minus strand of NC_049169.1, from coordinate 18,745,639 downwards.
AACCCTGGTACATTTCGAAGAACATCATTTAGATCCAGCCTCAGGATTTCTGGCTAATATGATACTTCCTGCTGAAGCATGTGTGTGTGTGTATAAAACACCAAACACACCCACAGTCAGATACTCACATACAAAATATGGTGAAGGGAGGAATTAAAAAAATCTGCTCTTGCTTGTATTGCAATTCAGATACAGCAAAAGTGAGACTCAGGTTTGTCTCATCATCATATGAGAAGTTCATCAGGACTGACTCTAGTAATGGACAGAGAGTGACAGCTCTGTCTATCATCACTACCCATAGAGTTGGTTATTTGTCTAGGGTTTGTATGGCATAAGCGTGAGTAAGGTTACTTCTTCTGAAGTCCTTCAACTAATCAGAGATGAAGACAGTTCTATTACTAAATATGCCAGTATCTGCTGACATATGAGTTGCCAATGGATGGCAAAGCACATGAGGTGTCACATTAGATATTTGTGATGAGAATAAATCATCCAGCTATTTTAAACAAAAATCTAGTGCAATCAAAAATTCTTCATAAGAGTTTCAAGAACAAAAGACTTAGAAAACAATACTTTAATTTCTCAGTCTCTTCATAGAGGTGTTGATTCATTAATAATACTTGCATGGGAACAAATACTTGCATGGGAACAAATACTTGCATGGGAACAAATCCCTGATGCTTCAGATAAAATTGGTAGCAGGTCTAGACTGCTCAGTCAGAAAGAGTAATACTAACTTCCCCACTAGAAGTCACAGTCTGTTCATGCTCAGGAATGAAAGGAAAGTGATTGTCTGCTCTGCTGTGGTGTGGCCTCACCTCGAGTACTGTGTACAGTTTTGGGTGTTACAGTATAGAAAGACATAAAACTATTACAGAGCATCAAAAGAAGGTTACAAAGATTGTGAAGGGTCTAGAGGGCAAGATGTATGAGGAGCAGATGAAGTCACTTGGTTCGTTCAACCTAGAGCAGACTGAGGGGAGGCCTCATGGCGGCCTGCAGCTCCCTCACAAGGGAAGCGGAGGGGCAGGTGCTGAGCTCTGCTCTCTGGGGACAGTGACAGGACCCGAGGGGATGGGATGGAGCTGGGACAGGGGAAGGTCAGGCTGGGAGTTAGGAAAAGGTTCGTCACTGAGAGGGTGGTTGAGCTGAGGGTGGGGAATTGGTCATGGCAGCAGTATTGCTGGAATTCAAGAAGCATTTGGACAATGCTCTCAGTCATATAGTTTGATTTTTGGGTGGTCCTGTGTGGAGCCAGGCGTTGAACTCAATGATCCTGGTGAGTCCAACTCATCATATTTTATGATTCTACTTAAACTCCAGTAACCAGTTTTGCTTCTGTCCATCTCTTCAGACTGAATTGTGGCCTTACTGGATCACTGGCAATCATCTCTGACCTGAAGAGACCAATCAGGGAATGATTCCAGCTTTAAAGATGGAGGTGAGAATATTTTGACATTTACATCAGCAGCCATCTCATCATGTCAATTTTTCTGTCTTGCAGCCAGCTATGTAATCGAATGAACCACCTCTGCAGTCATCAGGATGTGATGGGCAATGTCAGCTTGCCTTTCTCTAGAACATACTTGTGATCTACGTGAATCTCCAACTTATGACTATAGACATCATTCGGAATTTCATTAGAAAGTACTTCTTTTATGTATAGCTTGATTCAGTTATGTATAGCTTGATTCAAAGTTCCTTTACCCTTTCTTAAATATGTTATCACAGAGGAACCACCAGCTTAGCTGATGCTTTTAGTTTTGTTCAGTGGTGAGTCCATTTTGGAGCCAGATGGAACTGTCTCTGTCCTGCATGGGGAAGCCCCTGGCCCTCACAGTGGCCAACATGGGAACTCACCTGCTACCAAAACTTTGCCATGTAAACCCAATACACATACATAGCTGTACTTTTGTGAAACTTTCATATTTGTTTGGCAGTTGTGACAAGGCTTCACACATCATCTCAAGGCTTCATACATGATCTCCTGATCCTGGATGCATCTCAGTGATTGCTGCTGAAATTGCTACTCTTGTGACCAGAAATTGCCGTTGTGGTTGTGTAACAAAATGCCTAGTGCTGAAGTTCATCAAGTGAACATCATTCTTTGTGTTAACTGACCACACTAACAGTATAACAGATAGGACCTCCTGCTTTTCTCTGGCTGCTGCTAATCAGTGTGAGAGAGGAAGATGTGACATCAACTCTTTCTGCATCAATAAGAAACAACCTCATTTGCACAATTCATACTGTACAAAATGAGTGCAGTACTGGAGTACTCTTGTGCAAAATTGCGCTCTCACAGGACATAAGACTGAGACTGAAGACATTCTACTGTTAATGAAGTACAGAAAGATATATAGTAAAATCTTGTGCTAAAAAATAGATGGGTTTCTTCCTCTCCTTGCTTCCTACATATCTTCTCAATATGCAGCTCACTTATATCATGTAGCCTCTATAAAATTGCTTCTACCAGCACTACATTTACCTGGTAAAAGAAAGTTATATTACTAACACAACTCCTCATCTAGGATACAAAAAGTTGTTAACATTTTGCAACTTTTTTTTTTTTCCACTAATCATATAAGAACTGTTTTCCTTTTATGAACAACTGCTTTTTTCAACTAGTCCATTCAAAAAGTAGGAGAAATTGGTGTAAAGCCTTCAGAAATTCTCTACATCCAGTTACTACTTAACTGGAAAAAAAAAAAAAAAAAAAAAAAAGATCCTCCTAGACTTGTGCCTGATGGATTTCTCACTTGAATACTATAGTACCTACTGTGTACTATATTTAAAACGTATTTCAGTATTTTCTAATATTTCTATTTTTTTTTCCCCCAAGCAACAGAACTGTTCATTTTTCACTAAGAAAGGTAGTATTTCAGTATGTTTTATTTCACTTGAAGGATCAGTTTAAGAAAGTAGATATGCAGAGACATACAAAACTAAAACTAATTAAACCAAAATCAAATTCAATTTGAGTTCTGAAATTCAATTTAATGTCACAGATTTCTTTAGAGTATTCTTGGAATCATTCTAAGTGACTGTCTATTAATTCCCTTGTTCATGATATGTATAGTTCAGCAATGATAAAATATTTCTGTATCTCTCTTAAGCAGATGAAAACAGCTGTCAGTGTACCAATAATTGCTAAGCGAATTACCTGCAATACACCTTTCTATGGGGTATGGTAAAAGCAAACAGAAAACACTCAGTACCTGCAAGACTTGATATGATCTCAATATCTAAAAAATATTATTTGACCACATTTTGTATTTTTTTTTTTTTTCCTAGAACTTGGTTTCAGGTTTTGATCGCTGTTTCTCCAGTGTTATAGGATATGCTGCTGAGAGTAGAATGCTTGTAATCTGTCTAGAATCACATGGATAAAATATAGCTAGCCCCGAGGATCATTTTTCTTCCAATTATTTTGCTTGCATAAAAGTAATTCAGACAAATAGACACAGTTATTCAGTTTCTCTGTCAAACACCCTGAAGTCTGGCCTTACCCAGTCTTCCCTGACACCAAGGCCCACATCTGCAGTGAGAAAATAGTGCTTTCAGCTGTAATATTTGTATATTTGTATATAAACATGATCTTCAAAAGTAATCCAGATTCTACTTTTTTTTTCCTAATCATTTGTTAGTTTTAATTACACTTTAGATATATTTGTACAAATTTCTTCTCATGCAATTTAAAGACAATTACAAAGACGTATGAAAGGAAAGGGAAGTTAAGATTAGAATTGTACTTTTTAACTGGCTAAAAGTACAATGAGATATGTTTTAATTAAAATATACAGTGTTTGATCGTAGACATCTGTACTGCATCTGGCTGGGATGGAGTTAACTTTCCCAGCAGTAGCCCATATAGTGCTGTGCTCTGCACTTGTACCTAGAACAGCACTGGTTTCACACCAATGTTTTGTCTATTGCTGAGCAATGCTGGCACAGAATCAAGACTCGCTCCAAATCCTCTAGGGCCAGTAGGCTGGGGGTGGGCAAGAGGTGAGGAGTGGACATCATCAGGGCAGCTAACCTAAAATGACAAAAGGGATATTCCATGTGACACTCAGCAATAAAATGTGGCAAAGGGGAAGGAGAGGGTTCTCGTTATGAAGACATCTGTCCTCCCAAAAAACTGCTACATGTATTGAGGCCCTGCTTCCTGGGACATGGCTAAATATAGTTTGTTGATGGAAAGTAGATTTTTTTTTTTTCTCTCGGTGCTTCTGTGTGGCCTTTGCTTTTTTTATTTTTCCTTTTCTTTTTCCGTTTCCTTTTCCTTTTTCCTTTAATTAAATTATTCTTATCTCAACCCATGAGTTGTTTTGTTGTTGTTGTTGTTTGTTTGTTTTTCTTTCCAGAATACTTTGTTCTCCTCCTCTTCTGATGAGGACGATAAGTGAGAGAGCAGTTGTGGTGGAATTCGGCTGCCCAGCAAGGTAAAACCACCACAATCTCATTGCTTGAAAATGTGTTTGGGTAGACCTCACTGTTCATCCTGAACTTGCATATGTAGAATTTTAAGACTCTTTATTAAGCTGAATGCTGATAGAACAATATTTAATTTCAGTTTTATCTGCAAATATGTATGGTAGGTAATCTTAGGAATGTAGAGATTGTATTTCTGCACAAACTTCCAGTAGAGGCAGGGTATGCCAGCTATGGAAAGAACTGTTTTTCCTGAGCAAACAGAACTGCTACAAGTACAGTGCAAGAGATTGGCATACGTAAAACACCGAAGAGATACATTCAATGGACCCAAGAGTAATTGTCAAGAAATACAAATAAAAATTCCTGCACCATTAGTAAGAAAAACATTCAATAAAGACTGCATGTCATGAAAAAGATATTAGAAAAGACTGTCCAAGAATATATTCTTTCTAAAATTGAAACAGTTTCTAAAATTGAATCTATAATTGAAATAAGTGTTTGGACATACCTCTGTTATAAGGCATATGTTTTGTGAGGCTGGCATATAAGAAAGAAGAAAGAATAGCAATGCAAGGAAAGTAGAATTGATTAAAATAACATTATTTCTGTTGGTTGCAAAAAAAAAAAAAAAAAAAGGCAATTTGAGAAAAATCATTCCCACTTGAATAATAGAATTATGAGTAAGCATTTTAAACTCTGCAAAGTGTTTTCTTTGATATATCTGTTTCAAAATTAGTTAGGATTATTTTAATTAAACAAAGCAATTTGATCTTTCTTCCAAAAATCTAAAAATATGGAAATATATACAACCAATATATGAGAGGTTTCAATGTTCTTGAGTCTATATGCATTGTAACAGTAATCCAGAATTTTTCAGCTATCATATCTGATAAATTTATCACTCCCCCAACAGGTATGTATGAAATGGGGAGAGGAAGTCCTGGTGACTGACACAGTGTTAAGTTTTTATTTGGTCAAAAATTAGCTAAGCATTCAGTGAAGGCACCCATATCATAATAGGCTCAAACAAAAAGTCATGGTCTGGCTTGAGGAAACAGGGAAATTCACGTTTTGGTAGAGCCAGCAGCTTCTGTTTGCAAGGATATGTACTCCTGGGATGAAACCTGTGTTTCCTGCTCTCTTTATCTCTGTGTAATGCAAAATTCCCAGGGCTTTCTATTCCAGACAAGTCTCATTCAACTGCACCCACTTAGAAGCAGGCAAAAGTAGAAGTCTGTTTACCAATATTGGTTAGCCGAGTTGTTCTGCTCCCTAAACTTCTGCTTATGTCTCTTGACACACCTGCACATGCATTTTAAAATTGTATTTAGTAGCAATACACATTAAGTCACAGCTTTATATTTGTCAAAAGACTTTTTAAAATTTCACAATACATTGTCTTCCCAACTAGTTACAGCTTTCTCAATCAGTGAAATTAGAAAGCAAGTTAATTTACATTTCAGCAAATTCATTAAGCCTCTTACAAAAATATCCTTGTAACTCACCCTTAATTTTGTCTAAACTGATCTATAGTCACAATATCATCAGTCAGCAGAGGCTGTAAAACTTCTTGACACACGGTTGAAATGCAAAGAAAAAGGAAATACACCCTCTGCGTCGTATGGGAGATGAAGTATGCATGTGTACAAAGTGAGACTGCAAAACATGTCAGGATTGAATCAGTACTAGACAACAGTGGATGATGTGTATGGAAAGAGCACAGAACACAAAGTAGGTAGGTGCCCACAGAGGATACAGAAGCTGGAAATGTTTTCTGTCACTGAATCCTAAATCATTTATAGCTGGATTGAGTGTCTGTGTTTCTGTCTCTGCCCCTGTATGTGTCTAGCAGTTGCCTAGATTGTAAGCAACTGCAAAACAAAATTGGAGGAAAAGTAAAGTATCCATATTTAAGCACACAAGATAAAAGGATGTAAAAAGAGATACACAAATAAGAGAAAAAATATATGAGAAAAAGTGAGTTATTAAAAATTGATGAAAAGAATTCTAAAAGGACAGTTACTTACATGGTTAAGATATCAAATATAAATTTTAAATTAGCATTTAACATGAAAAAAATTATGAAAGCATTTTGCAAGTCATGAAAAGCTCAGGAAGAAAAGGCTTTTCAAAGAGTCATGGAAATGATTAAAGGGATTAATGGACTTACTTATTAGAAAAGATTAAAAGGATAAATACAAATAGTTTAGTGAAGTAATTAGGTTAGGGAGGAGAGGAGGACATAATAAACAACTACAAACATCTGAAGGCAATAAACACAAAGAAAGGAGGGGAATAATTTAGCCTGATACAAGAGAGTATAATTAGAAGTAAAGGAATTAAAATTTAAAAGGAAAAAAAGAAAAAAAAAAAAAAAAAAAAAAACACTGAGCAGCAGAAAAAGTCCCCTGCCTATGAGATGAAAAAAGGCAGAAACGGTGAGAGCCCATAGCTAAGGGTAAATAAATAAGAGGACTGGAAAATAAATAAATAAATAAATAATTTTTTTTAAAAAAAAGTCAAGTGTTCTAAAGGACTCCATGAAACTCTCTGACCACAAAATTTTCATTTTGTGAACACTTTCTACCTTCAAAAAATACTAATTGTTTAAAAATAACTGGAAACAATCTTTCAAAGATCGTTTTATCTACTTCTGTGTAAGTCTTCATCAGTCCCTCTGATCTCACTGAGGCTTTGTTGACTGGTTGGCTTTGAAAGCCTTCTGGGAGATTGAAAAAAGCTTCCTGCACAATTACAGTGAACATCTTCAAGGCTTCATCTTGCTTAGTAGTAATAATTAGGGCTTTATGAAGTAGCAGTGTCATGCTTAGAGATTTAGATTCTGCCGTTCCTTGACCAGATTCTACAGTTCTTTCTGTGATTCCTTACTTTATACCTTATCCTCTCTCTGTCCAATTCTCTTTATGAAGTTCTATCACAATCCTAGTTGTTTTCTTTCCCAGCTCTCCTCTTTTCTTTTTCTTCTTGCCTCTCCTCACAAATCATTTCATGCAAGATTCTCTTCTTCCCTTGCAAGCACACTAACCTTTCTCTGCTCCCTTTCTACCATTACTTCCCACTATAATCCTTGTTCCAGCTTTCATTCTCCACTCCATTTCCCTGAAAATCCCTGCTGACATTCCACAGTGAAGTGGAATAAATATCTCAGGCCTGCACTCTCTCCCCTGAGCCTACTTCTCCTTTAGAATTTTGTCATTCAAAGACAAGCACTTGTAGTAGGAGGAAAGCAGAGGCCAGTGCATATTTTTTAATGTTATATGTAGGAATACTGTACTAATCTATATCATTCCTAGCCCAATATAAAAGGTAAAGAAAAGATTCAGAAGCTCTAACTTGAAACAATAATTTTCAAGTTCCTTTTCTGATTTTTACAAGACCTCTGCTTTTCAATTAAATATGTGCTGAGACACTTTCTAGGGCTTGTTTTTTTTACGTGGACAGAGAGGGTAATAAGGTGAAGAACTTTATATTACCATAAGCTTTAACTGAAAAGCAAATAGAGTAGCTTAATTATTAGAGGACAGTCATGCACTGGCATCGGGATGAGCTCTAATTTGTCTTTCTGTCTTTAGCTTCTGTCCCCAAGACATTTGATCCAATGTTAAAAGCAGCCAAATACATCTCCACTGTGTGTTGTGGTTCCCCAGTGCTGTCCATCAATGCTGATGCTTCCTTTCCTAGCAAATTGAGGTTGTACTTTCTATCGCTATTCAGACTTGCATTTATATTTTAAAAGTGTACTGGGTTGTACTGTTTTTAAAAATTTAATGCACACACAAAATTTTCATTTCTTATCTTCCTATAGAGAGATTTTAGGGATAAAGTGAGCTATACAAATGGAAAATTAACCATCAATTTAAAGATTCCTTTTCATCTTTCTAGGTACAGAAGGATTTTTTAATACCTTTTTTCAGGGGTACTATAATACTTATGACACATTTCAGAATTATATAGTAACTTTTTAGAAAATTGCTAATTGTTAACATCCACTTGTTAGTCAATAATAAGATTCATATTGAAAGAACATTTAAAATAAAGAACATCATCCAGACTTCCTGACCAGCCTGACTATCAAGGAGGCCACACTAGCCTCATTATGCTACATAAAAGAAGTAGAGTGCCTTATAAAAGGACCCTAAAAGATTCCAGCTGCTCCTAGGGAAGATTTCCCTTAGACTGAGCAACTGGAATATATTTGTAACAATGCCTCACGCAGTAATTACATACAAAGTGTCTCCAATGTGTTTTCAAGTACCACATAGCTGTATAGTCCATTTCTTGAAACTCTGCTTTGTATATGTGATCTTTATAAGATACTAACCTTCAGTTACACTGAAACGCCCAATGCAAAAGACCCAATAAAAGTAATTCCTGAAGCTATTTGCTTTTGAAAATCATACTCAAGGAACATAATCCAGATGATCATGTTATTTTTTTTTCACTTTGTCTCAAATTACCAATCCAAATTAAAATGAATCTTGTGAGTTTCCCGATTCAAGTGCCATGATTCAATTATTATGCTAAAGATCCTACACTTATAGCTGATGATATCTCAGAAATGCTTTCTCCTTACCTTATGAAAAGCAAAGTTTTGCCTCATATACTCTTTCAAGGGAATGACTGGTTTTGTGGAATCATACTATAGTATATATACAGGCATACGTGTGTATGCTAGCAATTTCACATATGATGAAAATAATAATAAAAAATTGTTTTACTTGGCAATTTCATTTGTGAATTAGCATTCTTGATTAATGAGAAACAATGGACAGAAACAATATTAAGAAATCTCCCAAAACCTAAAATGCACAGATTCTGTTGAAAATTTTAATAATTGTTTTCCATTCCATTTCCCAGTCTGTCATTTTCTGGTGGCTCACGTGACCTTTTTTTTTTTTTTTTTTTTTTCCATCTTGCTTTTGATTAAATGACTGTAGATGACTCACAAATGTGTGTTGCAATGAAAGTGATTTTGCAAGCTGTGGGCTATTTATGCAATCTGCATTTCTCTTGAGTTGCTCAGCACAGGTCTATTTGGGAGCATTAAGTTGTTTGTAGTGATAGTTTAAGACCAGACTATAAGTCATGATGACACATCTCAAATCTGTTCAAAATTCTATTTACTTACTAAGAGGTGTCCTCATTCTTTTCTGACTGGACACATTAGCAGATCACAGGTCATGTGCTGAAGGAGATATTACTGTGAAGTGTCACACACCTGCTTGCTTGATTTGACACGTAAAATGTAGTGAACTGTGAATAGAGTTATCAACATCAGCCATTCCAGGTGGAACCAAATAACACTTGTAATCATCAAGGAATAAGATGGTTGCAGTACAATGAAGCATCAGACTGAGTCTGCAAATAAACAGAGAATTCTAGTGATGTGATATGCAGGAAGCAGAAGTTCTGTATTTAGTTTATAACAACATAACATTTATTTTTTAATTTCTGTCATGAATACACTTAAATGTTAGTTGGATTCTTGTAACTTCCTTCTCAATGAGTTTTGTACATCCCTGTGCTATCGGGAATAACAACTATACATGTTCTGTATAACTAAATCTATGCCCTGTGTTATCCAGCAATTCCATACCATTCTATCTCCATAAGCCAGGTCACAAAGAAAGTGGTAATAAAAACATTTCTTCACTGAACCACAGTATTAATTTCTGGACTATTTTTACACATTTATGTTTTCATCAGCATGCAGGGGTCACACCCACCTATATCATGTTGATCAGAACACCGTCTGGGGAATACAATTTGTCTTAAAACGCTCCTAACCATCTCAAAGATATTTCCAGCTTTGGGCTAACCCTTTCACAAGTCTTCCCTGGTGCAGGCAATATATGTAATTTAAAACAATAACCACAACAAGAACAAAAACCCTTCCCACTACCATGATAGTTCTCAGTTATTGCAATGGCCTCTTGAAAGGCATCTTAGAACTTGTGTCTGACAGTCATATGAATAGCTGCAGAATTCAGAGGCCAAAATGTCAATTTAAAGGCTCTTTTAATTAAATACCTCCCAGACCTCCTTCCAAGCACTTTATTGGACGAGCAGATATCGGGAGCTACATATCACTGCTCTCTCTCTTTTAATATTTTTGAACTAGTAGCAGGAAAGCTAGAACATGTCAGAATCTATTTATGGGTGGCTGCCTCTACGTGACCTTTTTTATCTGGAGTGTTTTCTAATGAGTAAAGAATTAGCACCCAAAAAGTAACAGTTTGTAATTTCCTGTCTTAACTGTGATATGAGTATTACCCTTCTGAACTCTATCATTACCCTCTTACTCATCTGAAAATGATACATAAAATTAAAATCAGTAGCTGAGAATATAATTTGCTCTATTCAAGCCACAAGCATAAAATAAAATATAATAAATAAAATTAAAAAATCCAGTAGAGGGGTTTGCTTTTTCAGGCAGCAAATTTCAAGAGCACATTGCAGTCAGGTAAGTCTGGACCCACCTAACTCAAAGTGTTAGCTGTCTAAAATTAGTGACAAGGAGTTATGTCAACATGATGCACATTAGAAAATCCCTCTGTCCATGTCTTTACAAAATTAATCTGACATGACCAAAATGAAAAAACATACAAAGGTAACGAATCTTTATATTTTTATATGGCATATGCCTTCTCTCAGGGACTAGGTTCCCTTGCAGTGGTAATAAAGTCTTAATTCTGAAGCAAGATAATATAAAAATTCTTGCAGGGTGGATTTTTTTCAATATTTACCATAGAATCATAAAATGGTATGGGTTGGAAGGAACCTTAAAGATTATCTAATTCCACCTCTTCCCCTGCCATAGGCAGGGATACCTTCAGATCAACTAGACCAGGTTGCTCAAACTCCTGTCCAATCTGGCCTTGAACACTTCCAGGGATGGGGCCTCCACAGCTTCTCTGGGCAACCTGTTCCAGTAACTGACTACCCTCACAGTAAAGAATTTCTTCCTTATATCTAATCTAAATCACTCCTTTTTTAGTTTAAAACCATTACTCTTTGTCCTATCACTATACTCCCTGACAAAGAGTCCCTCCCCAGCTTTCCTGTAGGCCCACTTTAGGTATTGGAAAGTTGTTATAAGGTCTCCCAGTTGTTATAAGGTCTCCTCTTCTCCAGGGTGAACAACCCCAACTCCCTCAGCCTGTCTTCATAGGAGAGGTGTTCCAACCCCTTGATCATCTTCATGGTCCTCTGGACTCTTTCTGATGCATCCATGTCCTTCTTGTGCTGTGGACCCCAGAGGTGAAGGCAGTGCTCCAGGTGGGGTCTCATGAGAGCAGAGTAGAGGGGAAGAATCACCTCCCTTGACCTGCTGGCCATGCTTCTTTTGATGCAGATTACCATGTATCATTTTTGCTGGTATTAACCAGTCTGATTTGTTAATTATTTTTTCTTTTCACTAGAAAAGTTTAATATTTGCTTTAACATTATTTAAGCATTCACTTTGTTCAAAGTTTGTCTTCTTATACTTGTAATATTTATGCATGTAATATAATCTTTAAAAGATCTTCCCCCCTCCCCCCACCCCCACCCCCGCAATAAAAACATTCATCACATTATAGTCCTCTATCCTGCTATTCAGAGTCAGAAAAATGTACAGCTGAAAAGCAAGTGAAGAATTCATGATATCCAAACTTGGGCCAGGAGTGCGTGGGCCAGGAGAATCTGTGCTTTCTGAACAGACTATTACATGTAGAGCTGCTACTAGTAGCTCAGTTTTCAGATATCTTTCTCCAGTATGGAACTTCCTGCAAGGTAACCTAGTCACAGTGGCTTTCATGGCTTGACTGACTTATCTTGAAACTTTTGCTATAACCCTCCAAAGATCTTAGAGCATTTCCATATTGTTGTAAAGAATGGCTGTCAGTCCTTTATATTCTCGCATTCATAAATCCTTTGAACATAAATTGCACATGGAAAAATTAAATCATATGCACTTTTAACTAAAATATATATAAACAATTTAAAATCCATCAAAACAGTTTCATAGCTGATGTAAATCAGCACTGTTTCATTAACAGATACATGAAGATCTGGTATATGATCAGAATATATGTCTATATATTCATCTATATATAATGAGCTTCATACAGACTAACTACTGGTAGTTTTATACAGTATCAATCCCCATATCAAATATACTCAGGGGTGTATATCGTATTGAGCTCCAGAAGTCAATAACTCATCCCTCCAGCCAATAATCACAATAAAAACTACCTATCAAGAGTGCCAGAAATAACTCAAGAAAAGGTATAAACTGCTCTTTGCTCTCTCAGGAGAAAACTAAACTTTTCAGCTGGATGAGAAAAAAAACACAGAGGTCAGTGCTACAGATAGGTGATGAAAACACAGCCTTCATAAGCAGCTGTTGTAAAATGAGAGAGCTCTTGGCAGGACCTTTTAGTTTCAAAATGACAGCATGGCAGTAAAGAATGAAAGATCAAGACAAGATTTAAAAGCAGTGAAGAAAATAATGCCACTCACATAAACATGCCTAAGTGGATAGCTTGGGATTCTTAGAAGAATTGGAGATTGTCACATTAATTCTAGGATTTACTATCCAGAAGCATTTTGAAATCCATTTATCTCAGGAGTACATAGTATCTACACACCTTTTGGCACCTGGGACTATACTGTAAGTATTTATGATGTTTACATTTCTAATGTATGGAAACAAAATCCACAAAATAGTTTCTCAATTTGTAGATCATGACTATGCCTATAATAGCATATTTCACCTATATATATATATATATACATTAACAGATTTTAATTAATTATGAAACCATGGCATTCTTATTGTTGTTATTACTAGTAGTAGTAGTAGCAGCAATAATAGCAGCAGCAGCACAAAATGAAAGAAAAATCCACTGTCATAATAGGTTTGGTTCTCGTTTTGACAGAATGTATGATGAGGCTGAAAGAACCTTTGTACTTTGTGCTAACGTTAACCAGTAAATGTTATTAGAAGAATAATATAAAGTAAGACAAGTAAAGGGGAAAACAAAAACAAACAAAAAACTTTGCTGTTCAGATGGACATGTAAAAAAGTACATACAGACACTGAGATGAAGTTGGAGAAGGAATAGAAACCATTGTTGCATGAGTAAATCTGGCACAGAAATTCCTAAGATTTCTTTGTCAGGTTCACCACTGGCAGCAGTAGGTGTCACTGCTACCTGTGGTAATAACACTGTAGCTGTTTCTCTGCCAGCTCATATATCTGCTTGAATGTTATGCTTGCCATAAGAGGTTGCATACAGTCCTTCAGGAAATACTGAGCTAGAACAAAGTAAGATGTGTCCAGCTGTTGGCATTCCCTGTTTCTTTTTCTTTGCAAACAGGCTGTCTTTGGAAAGCTGACTTAAATTAGGCCCATGTTTTGTACGTGTTTTGTCATTTTTTCTTCTGATCTTTGCAGATCTCTCCTTTCTTGAGATAGGCTTTATTTTATTTTATTTTATTCAGAGTTTTTTTAATTATAGCACCTACCTATCTGAGGACACTGTAGTTATTGGCCTTTTTCTTTAATCCACCACATTGACGTACAAGACTCCTTATTTATGAACACTTCTGAAACCTTTATATATATAAATAGTTCTTATATAGGCCATTTCATCAGCTTCTTGGACATCTTGAAACACTCATTACCCATGACTTGTTTAGCAACTTGCCAAATTGAGAGCCCTTGCTAATTTTAACATGTTCTCTCTCAGTAGGCTAGCATTAACTTGTTCTCCTCTGACTTTCTGATGTTTATTCTTCTTTTGAGTCATGTAGTGTATTAACAGAAGCTGCAATTATATTGACTGATATAATTTCAAGTTGGCCATTTTAAAAAACACTGTTCTTCACAGGGTACAGGTAATTACTTCAGTTTCATTCTGTAGTTTTAGTTTTATCATTAACAGACAGTTTTTTTGTTATTGTTGTTTTTGGAATTATAAAGTAATGAAAAAAGTCTCTGGGGATGATTATTAAAATTGTTCATGATAAGTAATGAAACTGTAGAGCAAAAATCATTTTAATTACATTTATTCTACCTTACATGTAGAGGTTGAGTGTTTCCCATCTCTGGAGGTCTTCTGTGAAGTTTTGTATAACATCTCTTCCATTATGTTTTACCATGTTCTCCAATCCTCAGTTAAGCTTTCCTCCTAGAAGGAATTTTAATTTTAAACTGTGTTCCTGTGTTGATTTGATTGCAACTAGAAGAGGAGTAATAAAAAGGATAATAATAATAATAATAATAATAAAGAATAAGAAAACTAGGAATACATGATCAAAATACTCTGTAGCATACAAAATACTAAAATAGATTTGTTGCCAAGAACTGCTGTATCTAGACCTCACACAGTGAAATTATATATTCTTTAGGAAAGATGTATATTCATATATACCACTGGTCACAAAATAAAAGTCATGAACAAGGAGAATGCACTGGTCATCCCAAATTTATTTCTACCCTCGCGAGAACAATTTGTTCATCATAATATATTTGTATGTTTCACATTAAAAATATATACATAGTAGCTAATAGTTGGAAAATCATTTTATACATAATGGATTAATGGACTGATGCATTTCAGAATATAGTGGCATGAGATTTACTAATATTTGGCCTCAATTTTGTAGCTGAATGCCTTGAGTGAGAAAGGATTTATTTTTTTTTTTCTCTTCTCTCATTTCTCTGTACCAAACTGTCCACATTCCTGTTGTTGTAGCTGATTTTAAACAGTGGTTTCCCAACAGGGGTTAATTTGGTCACAAATGCCTAAATGGCAAGCTCTATTTGTTGCCCACAAAATGACATGTTAAATTAAGATAAGCACATTTGTAACCTGTAGGCATTTCAAGTTAAAACCACCAATACAAAGGGCACAAAATCCAACAACTTAGAAATAACGTAGAATGTATATACCACAAATAAAGCCCTCATTTGCTTTCTTTCCTCTTATATTTTATTTTGGCTTGGAGGCTTTACTTACAAATAATCAAGCAGCTGATGCATGTACCTCAAGTAACAAGATAAACACCAATTTTCATCATTTCTTTGCTTAGCAATCATTTTCACACAGAACACAAAGCTACAGATTTTTAGACTAAGAGGAAAAAAGAAACGGCTTCACAGCAACTGTTTCAAGGTTTGTGTGTTCATCCTTGTTAATTAAATAGAGCTAAAGAGTAATATATAACTAGATATTCTGTGAACATGTGTATGAATGCACACATCTGCTGATGTGTTAACACACTCTGAACACAAATATAATTTCTCTATGATGAGAATGAGGAACATTTGGGTCCAAAAAGTTTCCTTCATGAGGAGGAAGCATCATGATTATAGACTCTCATACTTGTAGGGGGCTTTAACCAGCCCAACATCTGCCATAAGGAAACCATGGGACAAAATCTAGGAGATTTCTGGAGAGTGGAAAAAAAAAAAAAAGTGAATTAATGACCTAAGGGAGGTACTTTATTGCACCTGATGAGGTCACAGGGTTTTGCACCAGATGATGTACAGAGATTCCTTTCAAACTTACTTGAGAAGTCTCATGATAGACAATGTAATAAACTTGGTATTTTGTGTTATCTAATTAATGTGTTATCTAATTAATACATATGTATGTATTAGAACATAAATTCAATACCTGGAAACATCAAGTAAGTAAATTGGATTCTACCCCTTCCTCTCATTTTTTTTTTTTTTTAAAGTTTTCATCATAGGTAGTATTGGGCTTGATTTAATCTTTACAGACAAGTTTTCTTATTTTTAAACACAATTTACTATATTTTTGTGCCTGTTGTCCCTTGTCCTGTCACTGGGTGCCTAGGAAGAATTTGGATCTGCCTTCTGTATACACTTCTATCAAATATTTATACAGATATTTATAAATTAAAGAATGTTTGAATGCTTTATTGTAAAGATATATGTTCATTCTATTTGAAAGTTTTACATTGCAACTTTTACAAGAGGATTTTTTTTTTCATTTTTCATTTTACAGCTTTTTTTTTTTTTCTTGATTTTGGTTTAAAAAAATGACACTGATGGGAAACAGATTCAGAAATCCAAACCCAATTATTTCAAATCCTTTCAGTTAATATGACAGACTAAATTGCATTGGGGGTTGTGTGGAAGTATTCTACATATATTCTGTGTACATTTGTGCAGAACTTCTTGTAGAATCAAAAAAAAAAAACTATTTCATTTCAAATAATATTTTCCAGACAGCAGAACATATATGCAAACTCTGTGTTCTTTGGTAATGTACTGTGAAGTTTGAAGCTAGTGTTTCAATACAGAAGTTTCAGAGTCAATGTTACTACCTGTAATGAATACTAAAAATAAAACCAGTATGCAAACAAACAAAAACAACACACCTTTTTAATCAAAAGGTAATTTGTGTAATTTTATAATCAGTTATTGTTGTACTACCTTCAATCACAAAATCCTGTCTCTTCATAAAAATCAAACTTTTCTCAGAACTGCTAGAGTACTCTGTAGATAACAAACCTATGGCTTTTTAGACATTTCAGTGCTTCCAAGAGAGTGGTTGTTCACACTTAGTATCTTGTTTATTTGAAACTTTTTCCACAGGATGCTATATAGGAACAAAGAACATCAAACTATTACACAGAATAGACCCACCTGTTTTATTCCTCAGATCCCCTTGAAAAGCTGCATCCTAGGTCCTACAGAGAAAGTGATTGCAAAGCCTCATCATGTCCCCAAGCTGTGAAGTCTTCTGGCACAGCTTATATTAAATTTGGCTCTCCTTAAGCACTGAGAACGGTCATTTACTGCATCCAGGCATCCCAAGCTTTTGTTGGACTCTAATTCCAGAAGCCTCCCAAAATGCTGGCATATTTATTGATTATCTGTTATCAGCTAAGCCCACTATTAGGCATGAGCCTGAGACTCCTGTCCCCTTAGGAGCTTAAACCAGAAGACCAAACAGAAACAAATCCAACAAAAGAAAGTAATATCTTTAAAGTGATATGCTCACAATGTTACGCAAGTAAGAGGCCTTCATCAGATTGAGGCATAAAAAATTCCTCTTGATTTGCATGAAATTTTCTTCTGCTGTGACTGAAAACCAGTGCTCCTCACCTACATGCCAGAAGATTTTACGTAACTGTCTTTATATCCTAAGAAATGGAAACAATGGCTTAAGTATCTGTAGGTAGTGTGGTCATTTTTCAAAATGTAAACACTGGCTTTGCTCCCTTTTAAGCACAGCAGACAGAATATGTACATCCTACTGACACTTGCTTTTAGCTTTAAAAATACATCTATTTAATTATAATAAATATTCTACATATCCTTGTAATAACCTCCACATTACTATACCACTAACTACCTTTATTTTATAAGAAGGTATGTCTTCTAATCAGATACTTTAATTGGAGAGCAATTCAGAGAAAAAATGTTTCACCTGATAGTTACTAAAAAGATGGGAGTAAGGCATGCTGTTTATTTAATTCTTATGTTACAAGCTTGTAGCCTTACTTCATCTATTCTGAATGCACAGTAAATGCAACACAGTCATTTTCAAATCATAAACCTCTTGAAAAAGACAGCCAGAGGTCTGCTAATGTGTCGGATGATGGATCTCCTATTTATTATTGATCTTTGAATTCAGAACCAATCCATTCTGAACTAGCAAACATTTTTCATATATTTTTAGAAAATATTGAGTGGCTCTTAATCAGTGACAAGACTGTTTTGTCTATTACTACTCAAAGCAGATTAGCAGCAACCTACTGCATTACACCGGAAAAAAAAAAAATTAAAAAAATAAAGCCTTGTAGAGGCTGAATCTTGTGTGGTATATCTTCAGTGAATTGACTCCACATTCAGCTACTCTTGAGAAAAGAAGGCTCCAAGTAAGCAATTCAGATGTAATGAGAAAATTGCCATAAGGGTTATTGTGTATGGAAACCTACATAGTCTTCTGTTGTATGGAGATTTTTATTATACACTGTGGTTTGAATCACTGCTAGAGGAGAATTTTATTCAAGCAAACTGGCTAGTAGTTGGTTTCTGTATCATCTGTCTAAAGCAGCTTGTTATATCCCTCTACTGACTGATGCTATCTTCTCTTTCACAAGCCAACCCATTCTGATGACCAGTTTCCTCTACCTAAACGTGTCTATTTTCTTCTTTTCAAGTCTGGATGCAGCAATCCCCATTATAGTAACTTAATTCCATCACTGTGACCCTTGGCCATTGGTCTCGATTTTTTTTTTCTTTCTTCCATCTTCACAGGCAAGAGCTCTAGCCGCATACCCCAGGCCTCAGAAGGCAAAGACAGGGACTAGGAGAATGATGAACAGCCCACTGTAGTAGAAGAGCAGGTTCAAGACCACCTAAGGAACCTAAAAATGTGCAAGTCCATGGAACGTGATGAAATATACCCTGAGGGAACTGGCAGATGTAGTTGCTAAGCCACTATCCATCATATTTAAGAAGTCATGGCAATATGGTGAAGTTCCCACTGACTGGAAGAGGAGAAACATAACTGTCATTTTTAAAAAGAAAAAAAAGGAAGACCTGGAGAACTACAGGCCAGTCAGTCTCATCTTTGTGGCTGGCAAGATCATGGAGCAGATCCTCCTGGAAACTATGTTAAGGCACATGGAAAATAAGGAGGTGATTGGTGACACCCAACATGGTTTCACTAAGGGCAAATTTGCAGATGACACCAAGCTGAGTGGTGCAGTTGATACAACAGAAGGAAGGGATGCCATCCAAAGGGACCTGGACAAGCTTGAGAATTACGAGCAGCCCTGAGGGGAAGGACCTGGGGGTGTTGGCTGATGAGAACAAAGAAGGACATGGATGCAACAGAACAATCCCAGAGGAGGACTATGAAGTTGATCAAGGGGCTGGAACACCTCTCCTATGAAGACAGGCTGAGGGAGTTGGGGTTGTTCAGCCTGGAGAAGAGGAGGCTCTGGGGAGACCTTATAACAACTTTCCAATACCTAAAGTGGGCCTACAGAAAAGCTGGGGAGGGACTCTTCGTCAGGGAGATTTAGATTAGATATAAGGAAAAAATTATTTACTGAGAGGGTGGTGAGGTACTGGAACAGGTTGCCCAGAGAAGTTGTGGATGCCCTATCCCTGGAAGTGTTCAAGGCCAGATTGGACGGGGCTTTGAGCAACCTGGTTTAGTAGAAGGTGTCCCTGCCTTTGGCGGGGGAGGGGGGGGGGGGGGCTGGAACTGGATGATCTTTGAAGACCCTTCCAAACGATACCATTCTATGATTCTATGATATTGAAAAAAAATATCACACATCTGGTCTTAGTATGTATGGAATGCAAGTGGGAATGTACTAAGCAGTATTTCATGAAAAATTATAGTTTTTGTACTAAAAGCTTTCCTTTCAGAAGCTTTTTCCTCTAATTTCTCCTTTTCATCTCCTTAACAATCGTTTCCTATTAAGATTGCTATTATACTCCCACAAGACTTACAAGAGACAAACAATAAAAAGCATGAATACAAGAATATGATTCAGTTAACTGATTAAGGACTCCAATTTTAGGTATCTACCAGCAGACATCTAGTTGTGTGGTAGTTGTTTATGCTTCTTTTATAATCAATGGAAGTTGAGTGTGGGACTGAGCAATGTAAAAATAGCTATTTAGCACCACGTGATTTTCCTTAAGATGGCCAAGACATCCAGACAGGATGAAAAAGTAAAAATAAAAACTAAAATAATAATTAAAAAAAAAAAAAGAGACATTATCCTATAGGTATCTTATGATATACTAAATCCCCTTAATGCATCTGGAAAAAAAAAAAAAAAAAAAAGACCATAACAGAAACAAAACCAAACAACAACCAAACAAAAACAATTAATGACAATGATGGAACATTAGCTTCTTTCCCAGGTTTGTATAAATGACATAAATCATATCATAGAACAATCTTGAGAATTGCCTCTCCTTCCAAATTCATAGTGCAGCATATTAGGATAGACAGAGTCCACTCTTATCAGAAGATGTGAAAACGAAAAACAATTCAACTGGATACTTGCACAAGAGTATCGTTTCATACAGCTTTGTTTTTGCTATTTTTTACATATCCACTCATATCTTGGTGACATGTCTGGATTACATCACTCAAAAATACAGCAGTAATACTTAGATAATTCAGTTTATTTTTCAGATCATCCATAACAGCTCGAGCCATGCAAACAGCCTATACAAATTAGTAATAAGAGCTTGAAGACAGGCAAATGGACATACTGCAAATTCTGAGAATGTGGAATGTTCATGAAAGATGTTCTCTATTGTCTTACTAATATTTTAAATTGTTCATTTCTAAAACAAACAAAAGAGAATAGTTTTGAAAATCCTGCAACTGACATATGAAAATCTTTTAAATGCCACTCTTTTTTTTTTTTTTTATAAATTATAGATATGCGAAAATTACTTGATTATAGCTTATTTTTTTCCCTTAAAAATGTCATGCTCACAAAAAGCTCTACATTCTTAACATTTACATTAAATCACATGAAATAAGCGGTACTGTTGCTTCATTGTATATTCGTCTTTATTAGTCTATAGACTACCTGTTCTCTATACTGTTAAATAGCTGGGGAAGAAAGTTCCTTCTGTTTCCAGTAATTCACCTACGCAAAAAAATAATGCTAGTTAATATAAGCACTTTCTTTCTTCTATGTTCCAATCACTAAGCACTGAAATAAAGGTTTCAGCATTAATGGATGTATGTACGCTAATAATCCGTGTTTTCATTTTTTTGGGAACCTGTTGTATCTTTTTTTTTTTCCTACTTTGATGACTTTTTCTATTTATTTGGAAATTTCCTCTGAAAATAACTTTCCTGAAAAACCATATACTCACATAGTTTTGTTGTCATAGAATGAAAATATTCTAAGTGTTTAAAAGTAGTTTGTCAAAGTATAAACAGGAATATCATTTCAAAAGTCATTTACAAAGAAAAATATATATATATCTTTTCCCTAGAATGACAAAGGGGGATTTTTATTGCTTTTCATTGTTAAAGAAAATGGATGTGTGTTTCTATTTAACATGTGATTATCTTCTTACATAAGACATTTTACACCACTAACCCAGTTTATCAAAAAGTTTCACCTAGACCTATATGAAATAAATGTTAATGCATGTGAAGAATGCAGTCTAGCTAGGATGAAAAAAAAAAAAAAAAATTTCAAATAGGGATGTCATGGATCACAAAAGATACTTATCTTAAAAGCTGCCAACACAATTGCTCAATGATTTGCATGAAAGTTATCAGGAAGCAAGACTTGGCTCATTCCAGTCCGTTCTCAGCAGTCAGCTGGTCACTTTTACACTTTTTCTAAGGTTGCTGATCTTCAGTGTCCTACAGAACTCTAAGATGTCTCTTTTGTGAAAGGCTTCTTAGGAAGTAAATCATTATATGCAGTAAAGTGAGACCACCATACGCCAATTACAGACATGACAACAGGCAGTTTAGAGCTCCTAGTTCAAATAAAACAATGGCAGTACCAGTAGGGAGACGAAAATGTTCTACAAAACTCAGAAGACATTAATCAAACACTTCTATTTTCATTACAAAGGTAATAGACATTTAAAGGGTTATTGAACCCATTGCTGGACCATGACAAATAAACACATAACTTTTTCTCCATTATATGTCCTCTGTGGTAGAGACTTTTTTCACCCATCGTTTAAGTTACTAAAATGCCATCTGATGGAGATAACACAGAAAGTAATTGGAAAGTCTGCCTATATAGTATGTATCAACCCATCTTTGAAATGAGATGTAGAAGAAAACACTTTAGTCAATCTCTATTTTTCCTGATTTCCTAGGTTATCCAGGATTTTTAATCTGGATCCCCAAAGAGTACAAACACCTACTTTCACACTTAAATCAGTATGCCCATCAATCCATTCAGTTTACTAAAATTTAAAAATTGAAGTAGGTGTTAACACTTGATGGAAGCTGGGCAGTAGTTCTAAATTATTATGCTTACGTTTTCCTGTCTTTTCAAAGTACCTTTGTTCATAGGTTACCAATGATCAATATCTTCAGGGGAGATGCTGTTTTTAATTTACGTCTGGGTATAGAACAACATGATGTGTTTAAAGAACCTAATGTTACAGAAAGACATTATCAGACTTTGAATTATAACTCTCTGTAGGGCATTGCAGGAATCATATGACTAAACAAACCTCCTCCACCCCGATGAGTAATAAATAAATATAAAATACCAAATTGTTTCTGAGTTTGGAGGAGGCAGGAGAGTCACAGTAACACAGATTTAAAGAGCGGTTGGAAGGGACCTCAAGGATCATCTCATTCCAACCCCCCTGCCATGGGCAGGGACACCTCCCAATAGACCAGGTTGCCAAAAGCCCCGTGCAACCTGGCCTTGAACATTTCCAGGGATGAGGCATCCACAGCGTCTCTGGACAAACTGTTCCAGTGCCTCACCACTCTCTGAGTGAAGAGTTTCTTCCTTATATTTAATCTAACTGTACCTGCTTTTAGTTTAAAAGCATTATTCCTTGTCCTGTAACTATAAGGAGTCCCTTTCCATCTTTCCTCTAGCACCTCTTTAGGTACTGGAAGGCCACTATAAGGTCTCTCCAGAGCCCTCCCTCTTTTCTCTAGACTAAACAGTCTGAACTCTCTCAGCCTCTTTTCATAGGAGAGGTATTCCAGCACACTGGAATCTTATCTTCATGACCCACCTCATAGCCAGGTCCATGTCTTTCATTTGTTGTGTGCCCCAGAGCTGAATGCAGTACTCCAGGTGGAGTCTCACAAGAACAGAGTAGAGAGGGAGAATCACCTCCCTCAAGCTGCTAGCTACATTTATGATGCAGCCCAGGATATGGTTGGCTTTCTGGGCTGTGAGCACCCAATGCCAGCTATTTATTTATTTGTTTGTTTGTTTGTTTGTCCACTGATATCCCCAATCACAGGGCTGCTCTCAATCCTCTCATCACCCAGCCTGCATTTGTCTTTCAGACTGCGGAATTGCATTTGGGAGGAGCATCCTTTTTCCTGCCCAAAAGCAGAACCAGCAGCTCCAGAAGACTTCACTTGGGGTATTTTACAGGATGCTGTTCTAAAACGAAGGATAGGATAAGAAACCTTATTGCAGGCTTTCAATATCTAATGAGGGCTTATAAGAAAGTTCAGAAAAGACATTTTTGGCTGTGCCTATAGTGATATGACATGGGGCAAATGGTTTTACACTGAAAGAGTGTAGATTTAGATTGGATATAAGGAAGATTTTTATTTTTATTTTTTTACATTGAAGCTGGTGGGAATCCGGAACAGGTTGCCTAGAGAAATTATGGATGCCCCATCATTGGAAGGGTTCAAAGCTGGGTTGGACAGGGCTCTAAGCAACCTGATCTATGATCTTATGAAAGATGTCACTGCTTGTGGCAGGGTGGTTAGTCTAGATTTTTAAAGGTTCCTTCCAAACCATATTATTCTATGATTCTATTCTGTGATAGTGTAATGTTCTTTAAAGTTGCTATACTTGCATCCACAACATTATGATTCTAGCTAGAAGTGACATAAACAAGTAAGTGGAAAATGAAAGTTTTATCAGTGCTATGAAACCTATAAAACCATGAACAACATCAATTACTTATTTACTTACAGAATATGTATATAAAAATATTTCTCCTTATATATTATATGTTTTGTTTGACTTTTATTCTACCTCCACTCTTACTGTTCTGGAAAATTATTTCTAGGTCAGAAGTAGGTCATGAGCTATAGCTTTAATGAGCAATGGACCTAATGGAACATTTTATTTGAAAGAATGGGATATCAGGTTAATAGGAATTGCACTTGTACACTATTGCAAGAATAAACCCCTCAATTTGCTACCTGATTGTCCCTTGATCATAGATTACTCAACCAATATAAGTTGACATGGTGAAATGTTTTACTGAGTCATAGCTGGTAAACAGAGTGGTATTTGCTATTAGAACTTTTCCTACAAGGGATGAGACATTAAAGATAAAATAGCATGAGCAGAGATATGAAAGGTGATGAAAGAGAAAACAGAATAAAAGTTTAATTTAACCTCTTAGACATCATAAAATAAGATATTTAGGTCAGAAAACACATCCTGATATTCCCAAATGACAGTATTATAAAGTGACAAAAGTATGTTCTCTTCAATAATGCATAAAGTGCATTTGACCTGTTTAGAAAGAAGTGTTGCTGGGATATAATGTCAGAAGCCAGTTTCAAATAGTTAAGAGAAAAAATCATGTCAAAAAATAGTGTTTTTTTTTTTTTTTTTTTTTTCACAGTTGGTTTTGTTGTTAATTTACAAATCAGAGTGAAATATTTTGGAGTTTGGCTGGACATTTTAAAAGTTTGGTTTGTTAAAAAAGCGCAACCGGTAGCCACTATGCCTGGAATGCACTGTAGCTGATTTTGTAACAGGTTACAAGGCCTGAAAGACATAAAGAGATAATAGAGAAAATATATTCTAATGTTCAGAGAATTTACAAATCTCAAATCATGAAATATGTTATGCTTATGTCATCCAAGTAAAAATTGTTTGTTTGGTTGGTTTTTTTTCCAGATTCAGTAGTATTAAAAATAAAGAAGTAAAGTAATGATGTCTGTTTGTTCATATAAAATTTACACCAAATCCAAGAAGTCTAAAAAGAAAAGTTTCTTTCTCTGTTCTGCTCCTATCTTTCCACTTCTCAGAAGAAATTCACATTGCTTTAAATGAGTCACTCTGAGAGTACTGCATGTGTATAAGACTCAGATATTTGTTCCAATAATTTCCTTTCTTTCTTCACTAAAATTAAGTTGAAAAACCATTTTATGGGATATAGTGGGTTAGGTACAGGCCACTGTGACAGCTGATCACAAAACCATCCCATTCTCAGCTTCAGAACTGATATTTTCTATGGCAGTCAAACCCAGAATCAGAAGCATAAGTTCTCTTGAATTGTTCATGGCATACGATTATATTTCCATTCCACAGAGGCAACCTCTACACTAACCTAAATAAAGTCCACCCTTAAAAATAGACGGCCATGGGAGCTACTGAGATTCTTTCACAAATAATGAATGCATGAATGATTAAAATAATAATACAAAAAGAAATACACGAATGCCATATAATTTAGTTTTTCAAATATTACTATTGTAACATCTGTTATATAACTTGATTTGACCATGTTAACCCATAGTGGTTTGACAATCTGTGATCTAGGGACAACCAGTTAGGAAACTGAGGGCTCCACTCTTGCGCTAGTATGCAAGTGCAATACCCATTAGCCTAACAAGTGCTGTGTAAGCAGGTCAATTGCTGAAGAGTCCCCCTGAAATATTAACAAAGGACAAAACAAACAAACCAACAAACAATATGATTGCAGTTACAGCTGTTATTCTATGAATAAAAATTACTATTGCAAAACTGAATAACTGGAAATCATAGGCACATAAAATCAGAGTCCCAAATCATTTTTTTCCTTCTTTTTAACATCTCTATGACTGTCTGTGCTTTTCATAATATAATTTAATTTTTATGTACAAAATTTCCTGAAGGGCATAAATGCATTTTGGCTCTATGCAGTGGTAATTCAGTTTTAAACCATGCATAAAAACTCAATAAACAGCAAAATGCTAATAGGTTGTATATGGGCTGTGACCTTTCCCAGTTATTTTTCGGTATTTTTTTAACAGTTAAGATACATTAACTGAAATAAGTTGAGAGAACCTTAGTCTACTATTTACTTTAGAAAAATGAATGTTTATCAAATGGACTTGAATGGATAATATGATAGTTCATGCTTGAGAAGCCTCACAATTGCCAATGTGAAGAAATGGATATTGTCTCACTAGTGTAATCATGTGGAGAGTGGATTGCATTTACACTTTGCATGACCTTGAAAACAGTTTCCCAGACCAACATCAGAAGCATTTTTTAAATACTGTTGCTGCAGCCACACATATAGCCTAGACATATGAAAATAAAAGTATAAAATAAAAATGTGTCAGTGTAACACAAATGAAACATTTTTGATCTTCTTTCAGTGTTTTAGGAAGAAAAAAATATAAATATAATTATGGGATATGCTTTAAAATGCAAATTTGGTAAAACATTTCACAAAGAGGATTTAACTTTACTATATTTCTTATATATTGGAAAACAAAATTTGAATAGTTAATGTTTCCTGGTGTGCATTCAAATATTCACTGATATTCTAGATTCCTTAATTCCACAACCCAAACCTGCAAAGATGCTAGGTTTGATTAATAAGTTATGGCTGTATGTCAGATTTATGGAATTGCTTTGTCTTCTTTGTTGCACTCTATTGTCTTAAATTTAACTTTACTTATTTATTTATTTCATGGCATTTTTCTCTTGAGAATATTCTGTATGTTCATATTTTTATCATTCTCTGGATAATTTCCTACTGCATTGGATAGACACTAATGCAACTATTGTAAATTATACTAATTATGTTTACTTCTTATAATAAGCATTTCTCTATGATATATTTACTGACCTGTTACTTAGTGGTGTTAACATCCTTCTTTGGAGAAGACCCAAAGAGGTCTTTCTTAGTGTGCCATTCTTACCTCAACCATACTGTAATATTATCCAGAATTTTAAAATATTTGTTGCAACTATAGCGAGGATCCAGGTACATGTTCCATGTACATGTAAGAGAAATCCTGCTTCCTGATGGAGCAAACAGTAAGGCTACATTTTTTTATTATTATTATTTTTATTATTTTCCCCTGGAAGAAAACAACCTACTAAATTCTTAAGCCCTACATAGTTATCTATTTAATCTTTCAATTTTACCAGACTGTTACCCAACCAGAGTTTGGATTTCACCTTTTTACACAGTAGCCCTGATAGATCCCCTTATCTATATTTTATTATTGGAAGTATTATTTTATTTTTAAAGTGTTAAAGTGTCTTCTCTACTGGATAGGTGGCACCATGCCTATATTGTCTAATCCTCAAGTAAGAAGCCCACAGTTTGGAATGCTGCTGCCCACATTACAAAGAAACCTTTATGATGTGTCAGGTTGATAAGCATACTGGGCTTCTTAGTCTTCATTTGCTTACCTACTTTCTCAGCAGAAACTCTCTGCTATAAACCATTATAGGTGCCACAATGTATACAGTAAGAACAATCTCAAAACTTGGGGGGAAGTACTGTGTTTAAGCATACATAGTGCACGTTTTGTCTCTAGCTTCATTCCGCTGCCATCTTTGATAACAATCACACAGTGTAGCATTTTGCCTGTAACAGAGGAGCAGTCATTTGAAGGCGAGAATAAATGAAATCAAGCAGCCATTCTATTCATTTAATTTTAGACTGATTTATATCATGAAAAAGGTGTTACTTAGCAGCTGAGTTGACTGGATTTCAGATAGTATTGATTTTAGTTAAGAATATAACAGTCTGAGCCATTGCTTGAACGCCAACTGATAAAGGATTAAATTACCAAGAATTTTCTGCAATCATATTCAGAACAAGCCCATTCAAAGCAGAGCAACCTGAGGGAACGGAGAACTGCCAAGGCTGTGAATTCCAGTGGGGTATTATTTGCCAAAAGATATAATTGGTAGTATAATTTTTTTAAAACATACACATCTCTAGAACAAATGCACACAATATGCATACACTCTTTGTAAGAGACCAGTGGGTTTTTAGAATCTCAGGTTTTAGCTGACCTAGGATGACATTTTGGTCCATAAAACTGTGAACGATAAGGAAATCTGAAAATATTTCCTGAAATGAGGATAGCTTTACTTATTTATTTATTTATTTTTATGTGTAGCTTTTCATTTACACAAAGACATTTCTATAGAATGGTAAAAATGATGTCTTGTAGTTGTGTCAGCAATTTCTTATTTATTATTTGTTTTTGCATTCTATTCCACGTCCATATATTTTCAGGTATTTTTTGTGACATTAGTCTTGTGTTTATTCAAACTCTCCACATTTTGTTCAGCTGTAGAATAGCTCCACTGTGTTTAAAAACAATAACAACAAAAACAAAAAACAACAACAACAAAACACTACCTTTATTATTAAAGAAATAATCTTGATTCAAAATGGGGCTTGGAGTTATTGACCTGTTTAAGATTTGCCATTTCTGGACAAGACCCTTAAGTGGGTCAATGCTTCTCAATTATATCACCATTTAGTGGGAAACAGACTCTTTGAGAAACAACAATCTGCTTTTCAATCATGTTACAACACAAAGTCTGCTATAGTTACAGTTTATAATGATTTATTAATGCAGCCTTGCTTCGGTTGCTCAAGCATTTTAATTTTGCTTGATCTGAATGCCGTTTTTGACACTGTCAGTTATAACATTCTGCTTGATCGTTTATGAAATTATGTAGGATAAGTTGGCACTGCTTTGAGTTGGTGTCAATCTTATTTATCAAACACATGTCAATCTGTATCATTATGTATTAGCTTTTATCTGTACTACCATGGCACATTGTCAGATCCTTTAGTTTTTACACAAACTCACTGTTACTTAGTACATGGTAAAGTATTTTTTTTTTTAGGTAACATTTTTCATTATTTATTTATTTATTCCTTCATCTGTGGTAATCAAGGAAATAGGAGATCAGCTGTGTACAGCTGTGTACAAAAACATCAAAGGAACTTAATTTTCTTTGAACGTGCATACCATACACACAGGCATTAACAAATATGCATGTTCTATGGCAGTGGTAAAAGGGTTTCTCTTCTTTAGATGAAGTTAATCAAGATAATGCTATGACTGTGTGCTATGTCACATTTGAAAAAGAGACTTTATTGTGGAAAATGACAAGAATTTTCAAATTCTAATTCTATCCTTATTTAATGCTTCTGGATTTTTTTCATTACAAATAAAATAATTCTTGATAATTAAGATAAACTTAATTGCTACAGAAATACACATGGAACAGGACACAACAATCCTCCGGTTTCACTAACAATATCAGAGCACTTATTTATTTATAGAAAACTCTGGATGCATCCCCTTTGATTTGGTTTATATCAAGTAGCTCCACTGATTTCAGTTGAAGATGCATGTTTATTTTAACAGTAATATTAATAGCTGATGTCCAGTGTATATTCTCGAGGAAACACATGATCTCTTTTGTGGTTCCTCTTGAGCAGTAAAATGCTTAGGATCCTTTAGAAATTTATTTTCACGTGGTAGGTTTTTTCCATTGTGTAGCTGATATATGTTAATAGGAAAAAACATATTTATACTCAAGATGTGACCTCAGAAATACATTTGCCTCATTCCAGTTTAAGCCTTCTTCCTATTTTTGAATTGGGGTAGAACACTCGGAACACCATGCTAAGCCAAAATCTGTACAATAACCAAGATAACTCCAAGTTGCCTTGTCACCATGGTAACTATGCTTTGGGTCTACCCTAGAAACTTTGTTCAGCACAATATTGTCAGATATAGGCATTTCCGATTTTTTTTTTTTTAATGATACACCTAGACCACCAAAGGTGCTAATGTAAACATACCAATTATTGAACAAAAATGTGCTTTTCTCATACAGCTTATTTTGTTTGAGAAACTAGTATATACAACATCCAAAGAAACACATTTTTATCTGTAAAAGCTGTATCTACTTTCAGAGCTTTTGCTGAGATAGATGTATTAGCAATCCCTCTGTAGTTTAGACTAGCCTTTAGCATTATAAAGCAATTAAAGATAATTCTGAGCATACCTTGAAAAGATAATGGTTTCTATGGCTCCTTTGCTCATGATTTTCAGGTGTGTGCTTTTCTCTACCTCTCCTGCAGACCTTGTCATATAGATTACATACTGATGCAAACTGTTATCTGAAGGTGTCCCTAAAAAATGAACAGTCCTTTATAACACCTTTCCGTACAACTAAGAAGCAAGAGATGGTTCCAGATTTTTTTTTTTTTTTAAACAGAATAACTTACAAAATTTCTAAAATGCAAGCCTAAATCAAGGCTTTAAAATCCATTCTTAGGGACCTAAGGGTGCCTTTCAAGTCCCATTCATGTCAACTTCTAAATTATATTCAGTCCAAAAATGGCCATCTTTCTCTGGGCCAGATTGTTCCTGGACAAGCACAGCTGCCTGTCCTGAAGCTGCCAGGACCCATAATTTCAATTCCCTTTATGCATAATTTTCAGACCCAGACCTAGGCAAAGTATTCTCTAAATGTCCCTATCTTACATTTCCATATACAACAGTCATTAAAAAGCTAGATTATAACGCACAGGGAAGCACATTTTACCATCTTGAGAGCATGTCTCCATCGCATTGTAATAATACGTATGTATGATCACAGCTTCCTCAGGGAATTACTATGATAAACCTTTGCAGTGTGTTGGGCTGGTGAGGGTGCTGAGTTTCTTCTCACTTTAGTTTTCTGTAGCTACTATTTCAGAAAAAAGTACCTTTCTATTACAGGCACTACCATGTACACTGTATGGGAAAATGGGGGAACGTACTGTGTTTAACAAAACACTTTCTCCCTAACTTCAACCTACTGCCCTTTTATTTGTTGCATCAGTGGAGCTCAGATGTTTCTCTCAGACTAATTGCTGGAAAAGCTGTGTTTACTCTTTTGTTTTGTCCTTTATTTTAAACTAGGTTGCAACTCTTTGTAACCCTTGTTTAACTGATCCACATCTAACAGAAGACTTTCCTCACAAATGTCATGCTTGCATTGACTCAGATTCTGTGAAGTATTTTTCAAAAGGGAGAGCAGTGTACTCTAAATGATAGCTAGCACAATTAGCAACTAAAGACCAGAATTACTACGAGCTTGAATTCCCCAATGATTATGGCATCACTGTTTTTACTTGTTTGATTGTTCCTCCTATAACTGTGATTCTGGGAAGATACAGATAGGAACATAAAGAAGGACATAATGTCTTTTTTTTTTTTTTTTTTTTTTTCTCCCCACAGTCTTGCCTCTATCTACCAGGGGAATTATTTCAATATATCATTAGTCATCATCTTGGAATTAATTTAAAAGTTCTGCTAGGTGATCTTAAGGGATTTCAGCATACCTAATTGGTCCTTTTCTCTGCTTTTCTCAGATGACACATTTAAAAACACAAGCCAGATGAACAGCTTTTCCAACTACCTTGGCCTTTTTTTTTTTTTTTTTAAGTTTTGCAATCTATGCTTTTTTTTTTTTTTGATTTTGTTTTTCAAAGAAGCATCTTTAACACAGAGACAGGTGGTTTGGTTAGAGTCAACTTACAGTCTACATACTAAAAGGAAAGGAAGTATAAATGAAATATAAATAAAGGAACTACAATCTCATAACAACAACAACAAATAAAATAAAATAAAATAAAATAAAATACCATAGAAAGAAATCAAAATATCACCATTTTCACCATATATCCTTACTTTTAGAGGTTCAATATTCCATGTTAAAAATTCTGTAAAAAGTAAAACTTGGCTTATGAAATATGACATTTCAGTCTAGAAATGAGTATTATCTCATGTATATATATATTCGGAAAAGTTAATTTGTGGCATTTTATTACCGTTATAGGGTTGAATGAAAAACAGTGCTGCAAGTTGGAATCATTTCAGCCTACCATTTCAAGAAATTAGATAAATATTGGTATAAAAGGTATGTGTAAGAATAAAATAGCATCTTTAAGATTCAGGATTTCTTAATAGCTTTTGTTTTATATGTTTGGAACTCTGTAGTATCACTTGTTGCACTTATTATTGCTATTATTCTATGCTAGCTTCGGACTAGTCTTTCTGTGCTTTATAATTAAGATCATCCTCAGAGTTAAATGAAGCATGTGTATCACAGAATCACAGAATCATCTAGGTTGGAAGAGACCTCCAAGATCACCTAGTCCAACCTCTGACCTAACACTAACAAGTACTCCACTAAACCATATCACTAAGCTCTAAATCTAAACGTCTGTACGTTTGTATGTTTGTATATAAGTCTGTATACATGTGTGTATATGCATAGACTTTATAAATATAATTTTTAAAATGATACTTTTAACTGTAGTGTCACTTTAACTCCTTTTCCTTTGCCAATAATCTTGTATTCAGGTGCTATATTGTTGAAGAGAAACCGGGATATCTAGAAAATGTTCTGGTATGTTAAGAACAGAGCCGTCAAGTCTCACACAATGATCACGAGACTCAGACACATGGCATTGGGTTTGCACCTTCTTACAGCAACATGTCTGTACCATACATTTTTACAGTGCAAAACCAGATCATTTGTCATACTCTGTGATCCCACATGCCAATCACAACTGCATGCCTTAGCTGTGATCTGTCAGAGAGTTATACTGCTAAATGAGGGTTAGAAGGAGAAATACCTTGCTCCTGTGCTTCAGCTAGAGTAAAGAAGGAAGGTTAACATAGCAGAGCAGCAGCCTCAAAGTAACTCCACTACAAGGTAACATCACCCTTCTACATACACTGGTTGTACTGGGGGGGTGGGGGTGAGTAGGGAGTGCTGCAGATCTGGCCTCTGTGAGCAGAGTCCAGAAGCTGCCCCATGTCGCATCAGAGTCACCTCCAGCTGGCTTCAAGGCTCCAAAAGGGACCTGCCACAGGCCAAGCTGAGCCAATAAGTGACGTTGGTTGGGGCTCTGTGAGCGCAGATTTAAGAAAGGGAAAAAAACTGCACTGCAGCAACAGCTGGGAGAGAAAAGTGGGAAAATGTAGAGAGACCCAGCCCTGCAGACACCAAGGTCAGTGCAGAAGGAGGGCAGGAGGTGTTCCAGGCACGCAGCACAAGTTCCCCGTGGAGAGGCCCCTGGTGGAGCAGGCTGTCCCCCTGCAGCCCATGGGTCCCATGGCGGAGCAGATCTCCACACTGCAGCCCGTGGAGGAGCCCCCAGTGGAGCAGGTGGATGTGGCCTGGAGGAGGCTGCAGCCAATGGAGAGCCCCCGCAGGAGCAGGCCTGGGCTGGAGCTGCAGCCCATGGAGAGGAGCCCACTCAGGAGCAGGGGTCTGGGGGGAGCTGCTGCCTGTGGGGGACCCGCGTTGGAGCAGTTTGCTCCTGATGGATGGACCCCGTGGTACGGATCCATATTAGAGCAGTTCTTGAAGAGCTGCTGCAGCCTGTGGGAAGCCCACACAGGAAGTTTGTGAAGGACGGCATCCTGTGGGAGGGACCCTTCATGGAGCAAGTGCAGAGAGTGACTGTGATGGAGTGACGGAGATGTGTTATGGACTGACCGCAACCCCCATTCCACATTCTCCTGCACCATTCAAGGGGACGGAGGTAGAAGAAGGTGAATGGGGGAAAGGTATTTCCTTTTAGTTTCTCACTGCTCTAAGCTGTTATCAGTAGGCAATAAATTACATTAATCTCTCTATGCTGAGTCTGTTTTGCCCATGACGGTAACTGGGAAGTGATCTCCTTGTCCTTATCTTAACCCTTGAGATTTTTTTAATCATATTTTTTCCCCCTTTCCCTTTGAGGAGTGGGAGTGAGAGAGAGGTTGTGGTGGAAATGAGCTACCTACTGGTGTGAAACCACCACAGTGGTTCACCACTTGAATCATGATATGAACAGACAATGAAATTTTACTGACCACTTCCACACAATCTTTTAAAACAAAACTATCAGACAAAATGATCATGCAAGTATGATACAGGGCTTTGAATAGAGGTTCAAAATTTGTTGTTGCCACTGAAAGTTCAATAACTGATGCTTTGGCTGAAGCAGAAATATAAGCAAAGAATTGAACTTTCCACAGAATATTGATAGATTGCAGTTCACCATGCAGACAAGAATATAATTACCAGCATACCTTTGCAATCATCACTTTCACTCCTTAGAACATGGAAATCCTACATTTATGTTTAGTATGGCAGCCAGAGGGAAGTAGAATACTGTCCTGGTTTGGGCTGGGATAGAGTTAATTTTCTTCCTAGTAGCTGGTATGGTGCTCTGTTATGAAAATAATACTAACACACTGATGTTTTAGTTGCTGCAGAGCAGTACTTACACAGAGCCAAAGACTTTTCAGCTTCTCATACTGCCCTGACAGTGAGGAGGCTTGGAATGCACAAGGAGCTGGGAGGGGACACAACCAGGACAGCTGACCCAGACTGGCCAAAGGGATATTCTAAATATTCTATACTTTATGACATGCGAAACCGTAAAACTGGGGGGAGTTGGCTGGGGTGGTGTTGCTGCTGCTCATGGACGAGATGGACACTTTTTAAATGGTTGTGAGCAATTTCATTGTGCATCACTTGCTTTGTATATTCTTTTATCATTACTGTTATTGTTATTATTACTATTATTTTCCTTTTCATTTCAAATTTTTTTTAAATATATCTGTAAGTGCTTTTGTGGGTCCTCATGGTATCATTTCTGATCACTCTGCTTGTATACTGACAATTATTGACCCGTCCCTTAGGTAGTGATGGTTTCCGAACCTTAATCATCACATTAGTCCAGCAAATAAGCACCTAGTTAGTTTGTAATTTCTCTATTTCCACTTCAAATACGTTTGTACAGTACCTGTCAGCATAAGCTCTTATTAGCTGCTATTGTAATTTGTATACTATGTTAATATTAGTTTTATCAAACAATGTTACCTGTAAAAGGAAATAAAATTGATGATGTGTGACATCTCCCAAATCTTAATTCTTTTTAAGTAAAGAAATGTGAAATGTTCTTGCAAGTCTTAACTATAACATGTAGTCTACATGACTTGAACAGCAGGAACCACACCTTCACAAAGAACTCTCTTCTGTCTCTTACAGATAATGAAAAATGCAACATGAAATAATATTTTTAATAAAATAACATAAAATATAGTTATAAGTTTAGCAACATTAACAACATTTGGAACAGACACATCTGTATGTGTTCAATTTGTGATGTATTAGTCATTTAGGAGACAAGTATAAGGTATGTCACAATTAACGTTTTGACTACTTTGCTTCTTCTAACCTGGTTTCCCCTCTGATTTTAGCAAACGAAGTGGTTAATATGACTAGCATGGAACAATGAACTCCTAAATTGTGTTTTTAGAAAGCATAGAAGTCCTAGCTAGCTTTAGGTTGAAGGGTCTGAGAGACCCACTGCCAAACTTTGAAACCATAATTTAGGGAGACTTTTTGAAAATGAAGGAAAAAGCTAATGTACCTCTTCTTTCAACAATATTCAGGTATCTAAAAATTTAGGGGAAATTCTAAAATTTCCAATTAATTTCCACTACACAATTGCTTATACCATTTGGAATGTATATAGCTAGCCACATATGTTTAAAAACCACCTTAATTTTAAATTAAAAGTATAAATTGAACTTTTAGAGGACTTGAAGAAAATGGTTGCTTATCTAACATGGACTGTTAATAGAACGCCCATTCAAAATCTCTATTATATAATCGATTTACACCTCAAACTCAGTCCTGCATCCACTAAAACTATACAGATAGACAAACGTTTTTTATGAACCAACATTGTTCATAAAACCTTGTCATTCCCATTTCTTATCTCAGGTTTCCTTGTTCCTACTTGTCACATGTGGTCCTAACATATTCTTTCCCTGAATTTTTCACAGCTTCCTTTTTGTTTCCCATATTGTTCCCATATCTGCCATATTTTTCCTTCACGCAGCCACATTCCCATGCTTTGCTTCACATCAACTTGTTTCCCTTTATCTCTTCAGACATTTGCCAGTACTAAGCCTCATTCCTCTTCTTGCCCCAATTCTGCCTTAACATCTTCAGCACTTTAGTTTTATTTTCTCCCTTTCCCAAACTCCATAGTTCTCTGTGTTTTTATTTAGTGTCCTGCTTATTCACTTGTGTTTTGACTACTTGTTAGTTCTATTCAGAAGATGAACAGAGAATTATCACGTATGTTAGGAGATTATTACCTTCTCTTTCAAGACAGATGGGGAATAGATGCAACAAAGTGAATTGAATCAAAGAGAAAGAATTTAGAGTTTAAAAATGTTGTTTGCTTAAAATTCTAGGATAATTTTTTTAATGCAGGTGTTGTTCTTAATAAAAAAATGGAGTTTATAGCTCTGTTTTTCATATTATTTATAAATTAAGCATTTTGTAAATCAAAACATTCTTTTCACAGGATAAATTTGACACTTTCTCTTTTTTTGTTGTTTTTTCAACTTCTCCTTCTGTAGATTTCTTTACATATTGTAAGCACTTCCTGCCTCAAGACCATCAGTAAAAAATTGGCTTTTCAGTTACCTGGGACCGATCCAGACTGGAAATTTCCAGAAAGATATGATTTCCCTGTGGAGATGTTTAAAATTAATCCCTTTCAAACTATGGCAGTGGATTTTAATTAACACTCATATCAAGAGGAAAAAACACTGCAAAGCTTTCTGTCTTGACCTTTCAAATAATGGCTAACCTCGGTGTAAGAAGGCACTTTAAACAAGACTGGAATTACTGGATACTGATTGTGCTGAAAACAAGGAGAAGATTGTATCTGACTTAAGCTTATTTGCCTTAAAATTTGCTTTGTTGCTTGTCAAACAGTCTAAACAAAAATGTGTGACTAAGCTGAGTCTTTATCGGACTGTCTCGTTTTCCCAGGTTCCAGACCATTGAATTTGTCAGCTAGTGATTTGCAGTGGGACTGGAAACAGCCATGGGGCCTGTAGTGTCAATCTTCTTTACTCTCTCACATGTATAACAAGAAAGTTTGAAAATAGTTGAAGATGTCTTGTTTTTACCTATTAGTTTTCACACAAATGCAGAATTTACTTTCATGGTATGACTGTTTCCCTCCTCTCATGCTTTTCAGGGTGAAAAGGGCTGTTGGCTCATAGTATGAAATTTTGCATACTAACATCCCAGCCAGCTGCTGCTTCCATGAAAGGTAGTGCCTCAACAAGCATAAAGTTATGACTTTCTAGAAAGGAAGGATTTAATATTTGCCTGTGATTGCAAAATTTTTTCTATTCTATTTTGTTAAAAAAATATTAATGTAAGCAATTAATATCTCTTTTATTTTATCACAAATGCATACTCTGGTTTGGAGTTTATTATTCTATCTCATATGCAGACGTGATTTCCTCCTCATAAGATTTATAATCAATGATAGAGATGGCATTTTCAACTTTTCATCTGGAATATCCCAAATATTTTCATAAATATATTAATGTTACCAGATGCATCTTTGGAGATGCATCAGCTTCCTTACTTATTTTAAAACATAATTTACATGTTTACCATTGCTTTATCATAGTGATGGCAAGCACAGTTGAAAGACAACAGCGAAGAACATAGATCTAGGTTTAATTTCTACCATATCATTCACTTCTTAACTCTTTCTCCTTCCTGTTCTATGTAGTATCTTATCTGCTTCTTATCTGTTTAGACTGCAGGTGTTTGTTTGTTTGTTTATTTAAAGTGGGTTCTGTTTCCTCTCAGATACTATTAAAAAGCCAGGATCAGGTGATCCTTTATCTCGTTATATCTCTTGATTCCACTAGAATAGGTAATAAATCAAAGACATGATGATACATGATGATAGTATCAGCTGTGTAAATAGAAGAATAAATGACTATTTTAAAACTAAAAACAAATTTGATATGTGAGGAAAACAATATGCAAAAATAAATCACATTCTAACATCTTTAAATATCTATGCTATATATGTAAAAGAGATGATCATTTTTTTCCTAAACTTTTTCCCTGGTCTGTAGATCATTGTAATACCCTTTGATTTCCAGGCCATTCATATAATGCCCCTAGGACTGGAAAATTCAGAGGTATCAGGTGACGGAAAGCATTTGGTACAAAAAGGCTGGTGCAGTGGAAAATAGATTCAAAGACAAGTTCCTGCCTAAAAACTCACCTAAAAGGGTATTATATCTAAAAAGAATATATATATATATATATTTGTCTGAAAAAGCCCTTCCCGATATTCCTGTGCATTTCTAAAACCTAATAGCAGCTTGAAAAATGAACTGAATAAAAGAAAAAAAAAAAAAAAAAAAGATAAAATCTCATGGGTTGTGAAGACTTTCTGTACTAGAACACAAAAAGATAATAACTTTGACAAGCATTTATAACTTCTGTTATTTATCTATGTATGCATGAACTGAAGAAGCAGCTGAAAGCATTCCCTGAGGAAATAAGTCAATGGAGAACTGACAAGCAGTAACAGCTGGATTCAATCACCCCCCTGAAAGGCATATTCTTCATACTAAAAAAAAAAAAAAAAAAAAAAAATAATAATAACTCATTCCTTGAAGATGAAGTTACTTAGGACTGCTAAAATGTTGATCCAAAACAAACAAACAAACAAAAACAAAAAACAGGACTCCAAATATGAATTACTGCATGATGAATAGAGAAACTTGGAACAATGAAAAGAAACTCTATATCAAGGAAGAGCCATTATCACAAGAATTCAATGATCTGAAAGAGTCCATAAAAATAACTATCATTTTGCAAGATGTTACCATGACTTCTAGGTTTCAGTGTGTTAGATAAAATCTGTTATAAGCAATAGTGGAGAATAATGCTGTTGTTGAAAATTATTTTTAATGAATCTTGAAGCATTAGTTTAGGTCAGTTTCTTGTTATTCACTAATGACAAAAAAAAAAAAAAAGAATTTATGTTTAATTAATATTTCCTATCTGAAATTATTCTTTATACAAGCTGCTGAGCATTAGCATACAATGAAATTTGTCTATATATATATATATATATGTATTACTACTATGATCTATTATGCATTAAATCTTCCCTTTACTTAGTGAATTTCTCAGGTAATTTAATTTGTAAATTCTCAGAAAAATCCTTTAAGACAAACTAAACATATGATCGTATACAGTTGTCTGTCAATAAAGCATTTTTATAGCTTATGATAATCAGACAAAATCAGTATAATTATCCCACTTCATTTTCTTCCAATTGGGATTAAAATTTGGATGGATTTGTTTGTTTGTTTGTTTGTTTGCTTGTTTTTAAATTATCGAGTTAAAGTGTCCAAAAAGAAAAACAGATCCTTTTAAAATATATATATATATGTACATATTTATCAAAACATTTTCTATTCTAGGAATATAATACTGAGACCAATTTCAGTGAGGTATTTCAATCTAATAAATGTTTAGCTGAAATAATAAATCTGATCAATTAAGCATATAAATTAGAAAAGAATATTAAAGGAGATAAAGTAGGTTTCAATGGTCCAGTAGCTAAAGGAACAAAGAAATACTTCTCTCCTTCTCTCTTTCTCTCCTTCTCTCTTTCTCTCCTTCTCTCTTTCTCTCTTTCTCTCTTTCTCTCTCTCCTTCTCTCTCTCCCGCTCTCCCGCTCTCTCTCTCTCTTTCTCTCTCTCTCTTTCTCTCTCTCTCTCTCTTTCTTTCTTTCTCTCTCTCTCTTTCTCTCTCTTTCTCTCTTTCTTTCTTTCTCTCTCTCGCTCTTTCTTTTTCCCTCCCTATCTAAGTATATCAGATTTGCCCTCGGTGAAGCAATGCTGGCTGTCTCGGATCACCTCCTTGTCTTGCATGTGCCTTGACATTGCTTCCAGGAGGATCTTTTCCGTGATCTTCCCATGCACAGAGGTGAGGCTCACGGGTCTGTAATGTTGGAGGCTGACATGAATGAAACAACTTTTTTATCTCACATATTTTAGAATCAAATTACATATTGTTAAAGTAATCTTTTTGTTCAAATGAGCTTCTCTATCAACTAGAACCTTGTTTTCTTCATCTGTACCCCTTTATCACTCATTTGCTCAACTCTTTCTGAATAGCAAAACCTATATATGAACTGTGTAGATATATACTTATTAAAACTGAGACAAATCCAGTTACAATGAGCAAAATCTAGTATATATATTAAAATATATATTTAAGAATTAAGCGTCTCTGACAAGTTTTATTTCAGAGCTCCTAAAATGCAACAGCCAAAGAATAAAAAGTAGATCAAGTCAGCTTATGAAACTAATGAAAACCCTGAAAAATTCTAATGCCATGAAATAAGTATGATGACTAAGTTACTGTAAAAAAAATGAAGAGTGTCTATAACTTAATCACATTCTCTTAAAATACAGAGCTGTTTGCAGAGGAAATGAAAGAAGACAAGTACTGCCAGTGCCAGGACCTTTTTCAATGTATTATAATAATGCCTAGGTTATATTTTAGCCTCAGAGATGCAGCTGTGTTTTAAGTATTTCATTCAGCATTCATTCCCTGATTTTTTATTTTTCTTTATTCATTCATTTATTTACTTATTTTGAAATAGAAGTTGTTGTTATTGTTTTGAAAATAGGAGATTTGACTGGAATCTTGGGAGAAATGTGTGTTGGCAACATTTTATTCCCATTATCTGATAATGTTGCTGTCCATCACAGACATATGAGAAAATAAGATGAGAAGACATTTTTAATAAGCCTTTGTCCCACAGTCACTTCCTCTCTTATAAACACTAATTGTTTGTCATGAATTGTATCTCTCCTTCATATTTTATCAGTTTCTAAATATAATTCAGAAAAAATATGCTCTAGACACTAATGCTTATGTTAGTGACCACTTTAAAATACCATGATGCTGTTGCTATTAAAATGTAATTCATCCTTTCAATAGACCACTTGTGTCTGACAACTAATTTTTTTGTTGCTCCCTTGGGTAGTTGCTAGAAACAATCCCCAATGTAGATCCATCCTCTGACTGAAGCACAGGAATGAAAAGCAGAAAAATGAGCAATAGCAACAGCTTGCTGATGAAGTTGAATGAAGAGCTAGTAATGATATTGATGACATTCCTAATTACTTAGCAGGCAGAATTCAAAATGAGAATTCATTTGTCACCATGATATCATCAATCAGCTTTCTATTGCTTTGGGCAATACGTTTGTGCTTGCTTGGTGTAGTATAAACTTTGCTATATAACTCATTTTTGTTTGCACATCTGACTTCTTAATTTTTACCTTAAAAATAATAATAATTTAAAGACCAAATATCCTTCACCCCTGAAAACAAGCAAACATTCAACAGGAAAAGGGTCATAGACTAAAGTCATACCCCTCCCTGATGCAAATGGAAACATATTCAAACCTGGTACTTCAAAAGATCTAGATAGATCTGTAGACAGATATTTTAAATAAAAATTCACAGTCAAGATATGAAAGTTTCTGTAATTTGGGGATGAAGGATCACATATCATGGTTCCTTAGTGTTCGAGTAGAAACAATTTTTTTGGCATTGATTTAAGAAAATTAGTCTTTTCAAACAATCCAATATTCCTAATACTTCAACCTGTGAACCAGTACCACAGGACCCAGGAGCCTGGTGGCTCTACTATCTCTTCCAAACAGCTGAGGTGTCTGGCTGAGTCATAACATTCAGAGTGAGAGCTGGCCAGATTTCACCAGCTGTGCTCTCCAAGATTTTTTTTTTTGTCCCGGCCAACTTGGCATCCTTGTCTTTTTCACCTCTTTACTGGATTCTCGAATTCCAGCCTCAGCTTTCACAA
The DNA here is from genome assembly GCF_009769625.2 of Cygnus olor. Lineage (NCBI taxonomy): Eukaryota > Metazoa > Chordata > Aves > Anseriformes > Anatidae > Cygnus > Cygnus olor. The sequence goes on along the minus strand of NC_049169.1, from coordinate 18,703,678 downwards.
GGCCACTTTCCATTTTTTTGTGGGCATGCACTGTGGTTGTTAGTACTTTGCTCTGAACTAAAGAGAATTTCTGCTCAATCATGACCAAACTGCTAATTGTCCCGTTGGTAGTCCCCAGACCTCTCAATGACTAACCCTAACAGCCTTCTGTCATTGCAGTGGGGAATAACCTAAGTCACCCAGGGTCCTGACCAGAAGTGTAGACACCACAGGGGTCTGCTAAGCAACCGTAACCAGCCAAGCAACTACCGACTTGAATCAGCAATTACATTGTCTTTTAATATGCTTATGCTACAATAGGCTAGTAATCTATGCAGCTTGGAGGTACCCTAGAACTCATTAAACAACCTAATGGATCATCTGACAGTTGGAAAGGTTTTCTGTGTGAATGAATGTTAAAGCAAATGTGTTAATTTGAGACTATATTATTATGCCATCTCATTTGCACTGTTTTCTATCATTTTGATTAATGCCTAGATTGTGACTAACACATAGAAGGAATGAGGGATAATATGCATAAAACTACAGTCTGGGGATGTTCTTACCCTGCAGTTTATTCACATACAAAAAGGAGATATGTAAAAATAGAGGGGAAAAAAGTGTCAGTAGGGTTTTCTGGTGTTTCAAAATTCATATGGTTATTGGTTTTCAGCATTCATAAGATTAAATATTTTTTTATCTATATATCACTTTTTCTAAGTGACATTTCACAGAAGCAGATACCTTTTTTCATTCCTTCTATTTACAAGTGTTGGACAGATCAAAAAAAAGTAATAAATATGTTTTAAAAAATAAATAGTTACTAGGGAGGTAATCCCCAGGTTAGTTTTATATGTTGTGTTGTTGTATTACAGAACAGAACCCTTAAAGCATGCCACGCTTCCATGCTCTCCAGTTCTCATGAAAATGAAGAAAATTGAAGTGGACTTTCTCTTTCTTCAGCAGTCTGAATCCTTACAATAATTGCCCTGAGTAGAGTGCGTAGCATATTACTGTATCTCCTCTGAAAATCTGAGCTCAGGTAGCTCTTACAAAATAAGATAGAAGATGGTACCCTAAATCTCATCAGAATTATACTTATAATTTTTTCTTTCTTAAAAACTTTTTTTTTTCACAGAGCTCTCCCAGAGTAAAGAGGTGTATCCTAAAATGGTAAATGTATTGTTGTTAATCTGAACTATGTGGTTGCATTTGAAGATGTTTGAATATTACCTTGCCTGCATATTGCCAGTGTAATGGCAATAGAACGAACATGCAAGTTTTGATACACAACTGGCTATCCTAGAGGATAAACATAGTTGTCTATTTCCAGCTACAGCCATGATAAGCACTTTCAGAATAACGTAAAAGACCTCCAAAATGCATGCAAGCCAAATATTGTTGTGTGATACGATGACTTTAAATTTAAATCCATTATTTTGAGTAAATGGATTACATTTTTTTCCTTCTTTTATGAGGGTCAAATTCATTGGATATATTAATTATATTTGTTGTTGGGACATTATAAATAGCTTAATCTGATAATTGGTTATCAGATCAGATCAAAATTTGGTTTAGCAAATTACCTTCACGTTATATATATATATATATATATATATATATATATATATATTTCCATTCTTTCTAACATTTTATCTTCTCCTTGGAAGGCTCCTTGATGTGGTATAACCTGGCAGGCAACTCAGCACCACACAACTGTTTGCTCACCTCCCTCACCCTCCACCCCAGTGGTGGGATGCGGGAGAGAATGGGGAAAAAAAAAAAAAAAAAGAGTTTAATAAGACAGAAGGGGAAGGGAACATAAAAATAAAAATAAATAATAATAAGAGTAGTGGTAGTAGTAGTAAAGGAATACACAAAGCAAATGATGCATAATGCTCACTACCCACTGACTGATGCCCAGCCAGTCCCTGGGCAGGGCCCATGCCTGTGCCCACCTCCACCCCCTTTCCCCTCCTTCCATCCCAGCCACTTCAGCCCACCATCCTATACTTATTTCTCCGCATGACACCACATGGTATGTAATATCCCTTTGGCCAGTCTGGGTCAGATGTCCTGGTTCTGTCCCCTCCCAGCTCCTTGTGCATCCCAAGCCTCCTCGCTGTCAGGGCGGTATCAGAAGCTGAAAGTCCTCGACTTAGTGGAAGCACTCCTCTGCAACAACTAAAACATCGGAGTGTTATCAGCATTATTCTCATCCTAAATCCAAAACATAGCACCATACCAGCTACTAGAAGGAAAATTAACTCTATGCCAGCCAAAACCAGGACACTCCTTGACACAAAAGCACTCAAAATTGCTTAGCATTGGTTTAATGGAAGATTAAGCACAAGAAACATTTCATCCACTGTGCTCAGACTGTCAGACTTCTTAGAGGCCCATGTTGACAGAATTCTACTAGGTAACAAAAATGCAGTAGAAAAGGAGCAATTAAACTCACCCCCACCACTCCTCTTTTTTTTTTCTTTTTTCTTTTTTTTTTTTTTTTTTATCAGTAGACTTCTGTCATGGTATTGTGGAAATAGCTTATTATTTTATTATTGCTAATTTTTTTTTTTTTTTTTTTAAACAGAGGTGGCTCTGATTTGCTTATTGAAAATACTCATTTGCTTTTTGCCCTGTCCTTATTATCTCCTTTTTTTTTCTTTTTTTTCTTTTTTTTTTCCTTTTTTTTTTTCTTTTTTTCTCTGAACACAAGAACTGGTGCTCTAAAAGAACTGCTGATTAATCTAATGACATTTAATGGGATAAATAGGTGGAATGGAAAACAGAAGAAAGAGAGGCCTTTGATCTTTTCAGGATATTAGAGTAAATGATCATGGAAATTTCATTCTCTGTATATGTAGGAAGGCTGCTTTTGGCATCTTAAGTCTCCAATACTGTCAGTTATTCAAAGACACTTCCCAAGCATTTAACCTGTATTTAATTAATATATATATATATAATACCAATTGACTTCTATTATTTCAGCATCAGAGAGTCTTTTCTTACTGTCATTCTCTTAGTTAAATGGGTTTGTTTTACATAATGTGCAGTAATTATAGTGGTATCCATTAAAAACATATCTCTTCAAAATTATTTTAGCCATAGGTATAGATGAAGGCTTTTTTATATATTCCAACCAACCTTTGTATAAATGGGGATTTTTCCAGTTGGAAACCTTATTCATTCTATGTACTTTTAAAAAATATAGAATATAAGATAGTTATTAAGAAAATACTGGAATTTACATCAGTAATATTTTCTGGAAAGTAGGAACATTTTCAAATTAGGGGCAGTATATATATATATTTATATACATATGAATTAAGTGTTATGTCCTGTGGATTTACTAATATATCTTCTTACTAGATTTTTAATTATTAGATGTCATTTAATGGGCTAATGGTAATGGATTTTTTTTCCCCTTTTCTACTTTGCAGATATCTATTTGGTTGCACTCTTCTTTGAAAACATTTTTTTTTTCACCTTACAGAGGTATTGTTTAACCTGTTAAAAGGTTCCCTAAGGCTTTAATTTTTCATTTCTTTCTGTATTTTCATCATATGTACCTTTTTTGCACTTCTTTTCTTCATATTCAAAGACTTCCAGCCTACCAAACATTTCTTATTCACTAATACAAGAACAATTTCGATCTCCAACAGGATCATGAATCCAGCAGCCATTGACCAATGGTTCATTTTTCAAGGAAGCATCTCTGAGCACAGAATCATAGAATCATAGAACATCCAAGCTGGAAGGGACGCACAAGGATCATCAAGTCCAACTCCCGGGTACCCAAAGGACACCCTCCTCCCCACCTCCCACCCCCCCCCCCAAAAAAAAAAAAAAAAAGTCAGATCATGTATCTGAGAGCATTGTCCAAATGCTTCTTGAGCTCTGCCATGACCACTTCCTTGGAGAGCTTGTTCCAGCGCCCAACCACCCTCTTGGTGAAGAACCTTTTCCTTATATCTAGCCTGATAAAGCATCTGTACTGCTTTTCAGGCTTAGGGTGATCCCCAAGTAAACCTTCAGTTCCATCTTTGCATTTCTTTTCTTTGATGCCTATGGAAAAATTGGCAGCTGGTTAGCTGACAATCTGTACTTGCCACTGTCTATTGATAGACCTGTTAATCATTATAATCTCATAATTTCTTCAGGGGCAGAGGAATACTTCTTTTGGTTTCACCTTTTCCTAGATTGTAAACTATTTTCTGCAGGGACCACCTTCAGTGCTTTTTACGCTGCCTAACATCATTAATGAAGTTCTTGTTTTTTGTGGATTACTTCAATGGTAATACAGGGTAACAGAAAGACCGTATAACCGAAAAGAAAAAAAAAAAAAAAGAGAGAGAAAAAATGGTTACAGCTTGGCAGTAATCATTAGGAATTATTATTAGAGTAATATTAGTAATATTAGAAATAACACAGAAAGATTTTTGTTTCTGGCATTTTGCCTTTTGTTATTCACAACCATTTGGAGTGCAGAAGCTCTGCAAGCTCTTGTGAATATGGTGGTACATATTCACGAGCAAATAATATTTGTAATTCAAAATGTCCTCTACACACTGTATTCTCCTTTAAGTCTTGTATAAGTTTTTGACTGTATTGAATTTAGCTACGTTATATTGACTGGAATACGACTATATCCACTTCAGTGTTAAAAAAAATAAATAAATAAATAAATAAATAATAAAGGTCACACTGTCACACTGAATATTTTTCAAAATGTTCAGCCCCCATCCTGTGTATTTCATTTCCTCATATTTTCCGAATATTACACCTAAACACATGATTTTTTTGTACCTTTTTCAATGGTGTTCTCTGAAAAAATAAAAATAAAAAAATTAGTCTCTCACTCTTCTGACTTTCACAGTATATTTTCACAGTTCCCTCACCATCATGATAAGTAGGGGTATTCAGGAGCTTTTTCCAACAAATCTAATGGAAAATCTTGAGGTTATGGCACTTGCCCACTCTTGTGTTTCTTGTCAAGTACAATTTAGCTAATGTTCATCACAACAAAACAATTTTCAGAAACTAAGTAGATCCCAAGCAAGACTATGTAAGTCAGAGGAACAGCACTTTGATAACTCTTGAATATCTTTCCTGTTCCATAGGCCAATGCAAAACTGGAGACAACACCTTTTTTTTTTTTTTTTTTCAAATATGAGTAATATTTTGGAAAAAAATATTTTGAGTAAAAATAAGTACACATTTTTAAATATGAGTAATTTCTTGTCTTGGAAATTAAATAATTGCAGTTTAACAGATTTTCTGAAAACAGTCAATGCTGGACAAGCATCCAGGCCAAATCATGCATAACAATAAAGTGATTAATAAAATAGTTAATTAATAAAACAGGTTTTCAGAAAAAAAAAAAAAAAAAAAAGTAAATCTGGGCTTAAAGTGACCTACACTGGTTTCAGCTCCGCAAAATGTTAATCATTCTTAAAGTGGCAGGATGCTCACACAGGACCGTCTGGAGCTGGAATCCACAAGTCTGACTGTGCTTCCAAGTTTTTGATTTGACAAAATGAGATCTCGAACTTCATATCCCTACGTAGCCACTTTCTGAGTACTTTTAGGCACAAATACCCCCTAAATACTATTATCACTATATTCTATCAGTGGATAGCACCAGTCTTTGGAGTGACATCAGGCTACTATGAGTTACCTCTAAGATTAATCATATATCTGTTTTGTTTGTTCACTATATACTGTGTGTAATACTCCTTTAAAAAGCCTGTGGCTGTGTAGCATGGATAAAAAGACTGCCTTTTGTTCTTGTCCTTACAGGGCTTCAGGGAGACCCTGGAGGCAGAAGTAGGTTGCTCTTACATTGGATATGGCTAAGAAAGCCAGAGAAAGGTCAAGGAGAGGAGGGAGAAAAACTTCTGAAGCACAGTTTGGGGCAGGAAGATAGAGACAGACACACAGCAGGGAAAAGGGTGTAATACAGAGAGAAGCTTAAGAGATTCCTGAGGGTCGGAGGTTTACAGTCAGGTTTCATATGCAAAGGAAGAGAAAAGAAAAAACATTTCTAGTAGGGATCTATGGGGGTTGGTATGGAGTGTGCTGCATGTGCTTTGGAATCCCAAGCACTGAGCACCAGAACTTCTCAAACACTGCTGCTTTCTTGGGAATGAAGTAACTGCAGTTTGCCAGACATCCTGAAAATCATTAGCTGAACATCACAGTAGACAAATGTCTGGATCGCTGAAACCCAGAAGGATGCTAAAGGTTGTTTGTCTGAGTGTAAAATAGTGGGAACTGTCTATTCTGCAATAATACAGTGGCCAGGTTATTGCTTACAAACTTGTTTCAATCTATTACAGTTTACTCAGCTGACCTCAGTTGTTTTTATTGTTTTTGTTCTTATGATAATGAAACCTAACTTTAGAGAATAAAAGCCCCTTTCAGTTCTTGAAAAGCCCATTTTAAGGAAAAGATGCCGGAAGATCCCTCTCAAAGCTCTAGCCAAGGTTTTACTGTGACCTTTAATGTCCCTGTGCAGGAATAGGATACCATCCTTAGGAACCAACCTGCATTAGAAGATTCCCCTTGTAACAGACTCTACCTTTGTCAGACTCTGGTACTCGCAAAAATAAAAAATAAAAATAAAAAAAATCCACTAGTCACTTTATTCTTATTCCTATAATTATTCTGATTCAAAGATTAAGGATGAAATCTATTATCTCAGGACTTCATTCTAAATATTGACTCTCTTAGTGTTGACAAGTCTGATATTTAAAGAATACTAAGAAATATAAATGAGTACTGAGATATTTTTGGGGAAAAAAAAATGTTGCTGTGTGATTCCAATCAGCTCTACGGGGAAATATTTCATAATTAAATCCTCTGCTGTGCTTTGAAAAAGCTCAGCAAACATGTTTTTAAATTTGCCTTCTAATATTCTGTACTCATTTTGCTGGACCAGGATATGTTCAAAAGAGTTATTTTCTCCAAAAGATATTTTCTCCAAGAGTTCTTTGGTGGGAGCAATCCACTTCACATAAGTCCTAACAGTGTGTACCTGTGCCATAGTCCCACATTGTTTTATACCTTTCACTTTCATTCTTTCCTGTAGACATTAAAGACATCCTAGCTTCCTTACATAGCTTTTATGGCTCTTTACCAGTCTCACCTATGACAAGCATGTGATCTTGTGGTGAAATATCTTCTTTGATATGTGAGGTAGGGCAAAGAGGGCAATAAAGAGTGCAAAGTGACAGCTTTTTTTTTTCTTTTTTTTTTTTTTTTTGGTCCTGTTCTCAGCTTTTATTTCAAAGGGAATATAAATCATACTCTCACACAGAGATCACAAGAAACATTGATTATTTCAGTAGCTCAGCCTGTCATCAAGAAGATATAGCTATAATAATGTGGATCCCAGAGTATCATAAGAGTTTTGTCCATTCTTGAATTTCAAAATATGCCACACCACATAGGTAGTTCCTGTAACCACATATTTTTTGAAATCATTGTACTTCAACCATTGTTAAAAATGTAGTTAAGTACACAGTCAATTTAAACTGAAGACACTAATTAAACACTTTCATTTCAGCTCATTTCAAACTGCACTTCTACCAAAACAGTCTATTTTCTGATTATGTGTGCTTGCTATAAACCTGAGAATAGAGCTCACAGCTACATTTCCCAAAGCAGTTCTCTTTTCACCACTGGCTGAGTACAATGCTGCAGCTATCTTTGCAGGTTCAGAAGAACCCGTTCCATACTTGTCATTTTTAACCTTCTTCAGTTTATGGACCTTATTCAGTATATAAACAGTTTTCAGTCTGGATGAACACCCTTGTATAGCAAACTATTCAAGGTTAAAAATAGCCTGATGACAAGCTTGTTTTTCATTGTTATCTCTCAACACTTCTTAATAATCCTCTACTGTACTACCAGGAAATGAAACAGGCCAGTGAATGTTCCTTGGTGTTGGACCTCAGTCATCAATATTAAATGTTTGCTGCTTGTGCCAGCTAGCAGTTTTCCAAACAATCCCCAGGCTGGGTTCAGAAGCCAGAACATTCCAGGAACTACCCTTAACAGGCAGTTTGCATGTCATCTTCTTGTTCTTTAGACTGAGAGTTTATTAGCATAGGCACATGCCATTCTGTGCCAATTGGCCTCAGTACTCAGAAGTGTTCCCAAGCATATTTGATCTACTTGTATAGGTTAAGAATCTGAAGGCTTTATATTGCAATTAATCATTGTTGGACAGCTAGCTTATTGCCTTGTTTTTCTTTTCTTTCCATCTCCTGCTTTTGCTTGTATGAGAAAAAGGTTTTAGCTGTTTAATTCTGTTTTATTATTGTTTTTGATTTCTGTTTTCATCACATTTTCATTACAGTGAATTCAGACTTTGAAAATATTGGTCTGTTCAGACTCACATCTAGTTTGTAATTATTGCAACACAATATGAAGAAATGGGAGGCCCCTCAAGGCCTAAAATAAATATTTTTATCTTGAATATATGAATTGATAGCTTAAAATATTTATGAGGTATCCAGCTTAAGAAAGAGTAACAGATTATTTGCACATATTTCCCTCCCCAGAAGCAAGAGGACTTTAGAGAGAGATGCATTCATTTTCCTCAGGCTGCGTGAAAATAAGCTTTCCCTTGTTACACAGTAGAAACTATCAGGAATGCTCTAAATTGTGTTGCTTTCATTAAAGTAGGCATTTCTGAGCATTTATACAGAACCAATCATACTTGTGACAAGAGCAGAACAAATGCTCAATTTCAAATGCATTAAATCTATTCCAACTCTGTGAATAGTAAAATGTGCAAAATATGTTTCTACTTAATATTTGCTAGCATAAATGTTCACAGTGTGTGAAGACAATGCACTTCACCCATAAGCAAAATGAACAGTAGTCCACATCTGATAAAATTATTATCAAGGTTCCCTATCTCTATTACGATTTTGTTGCATGTATGGAGAAGACCTACATTACGTAAAGCCTACTGAAGTAGTCAAGATACCTGGTAAAATAGCAGAATTCTAAGATGCTGTATTGATAGTTTATTTTGTTCTCTTATTAAGAGAACACCATCAATAGATTCACAAAAATTACTTGAAAGATTATTTTTACCCTTTTCAAAGGTATTTCTCAACTTCTTTGGTGTCTAGCTAAAGTGAAAGTAAATCAAAATAAAGCTGGTAAAACCTGCATGTAGGTGGGTAAAAGAGAGATATGAGACAAGGAAAAAGTTATATGTAAGGTCAGATACATTTGTCTGCTGGATTACAACTTTGTGATATTAAATTATACTTTACGAATTTCTAACATAGCTAATGTGAGGAGAGCTTTATTTTTCTAATTACTGTTGACTTACAGTACAGGAGGGGAGGGGAGCGGAGGGGAGGGGAGGGGAGGCAGGGGAGGTGAGGAGAGGCGAGGAGGGGCGAGGAGAGGCGAGGTGAAGCGAGGAGAGGAGAGAGGGGGAAGAAGGAAAGAGGAAAAAAGAGATAGAAAGAGAAAATATTTTACATAAGCACATTCTTTGGGGCAATAATAGTCTCTGGCAGAGTAGGATATTTTCTGATTGATGATATCTGTAAAATAGCTGTTTGAACCACTCTTCTAACATTTATATTCCATTATCTATAAAGCATTTCTGGTCTATTCAGCAATTCTTTTTTGAAAGCATCTTGTAAAATGTAATTAAGGTACCCTATCTAGTCTTGGTCCTGCTCTGGCATTTCTACTAAATTGCAAAATAAAGCATTGAATATATCTCTGCAACCATCTCAAACTGATTGCTGAGGCCTGCATTCTACTTGGTAGCTGCGAAGACAGAGAAGGGACAAAGCTTCCATCCTGTTTTCAACCTGTCTGGAAAATGACATACAGTCTTTTATTATTTAACTGGGTTCCTAATTCTCTGAACTTTGCAGCACATGGGAACTTTCCAATACAGTTTCAGAGGTACATTGCAGAGAGAGAGAACCTCATCACATCCCTTTTTCCAAATGCACACTGAACAGAAAGGCAAGCCAGCCATGAAATAGGCAGCATGTTGCAATTTTCTGAGAGGGGCTGAGCTGTATAACCCTCTTCAGACTACAAAAGAAATTTTCACAAGACAGACACTGGACTCCAGTTACAAAATCCCTTTCTATTCCTGTAAGCTAAGAAGACACACTCCTACCTTTACTAAAATTATATAATCTGTTTTGTTGTGTTTTTTTTTTTCTCTCTTCCAAATAGCTAAATAAACTGATCTTGAATATGAATATGTATATAAAGGTAATATTCATGAATATAAATAGAAAAAGAGGCAGACTCAGGCCCAGTGTAGACAAAGAACCCAAAATTGAGACAACCTAGAGAAGGTCAGAAAGTTACAAGGAGGGAGAGATGAAGAGGTGAAGAAAAATAGGTGTTTAAAATTAAAAGGGAAAGAGTGTATGAATTTTAAAGACTTCTGCTAGCGATCAGAACCGTAAAGACCCCAGTCACTTCATTAACTACTTTAACCTATCTTTAGGAAAAAAAAAAAAAAAAGAAAAAAAAAATCAGGTCTACCTTTGGAAACGGGATCTGAAAAAAAATGTGTATTTGATATAATATTTTATATTATATACATATTATATATATGTATGTTCCAATATACACATCAAGCAAAGCAGTAGAAGAAAAGCAATGAGACTGTTAAGGACAATAAAGCTATATATAACATAAAATTGAATAAGCTGCAGTAATTTTTTTGTCTGAATTTGCTCATTTAATTGTCCTGACTATGTTGATCAAGCTTAATTCAATCAGTTGAGTCTAAAAAGCATATCAAAAGGCCATATAGAGGAAATTCACAGAATCGTAGAATGGTTTGGGTTATAAGGGACCTCAAAGATCATCTAATTCCAACACCCTGCCATGGACAGGGACACCTTCCATGCTCAAAGCCCCATCCAGCCTGGCCTTGAACACTTAGAGGGATGAGGCGTCCACAACATCTCCAGGCAACCTGTCCCAGTGCCTCACAACCACCTGAGTAAAGATCTTCTTCTGAATATCTAATCTAAATCTACCTTCTATTAAAATCATAGAATCATAGGATGGCTTGGCTTGGAAGGGACCTTGAAGATCATCTAGTTCCAACCCCCCTGCCATGGTCAGGGATGTCACCCACTAGATCAGATTGACCAGGGCCCCATCTAACCTGGTCTTGAACACCTCCAGGGATGGGACATCTGCAACCTCTCTGGGCAACCTGTTCCAGTGCCTCACCACCTCCTGAGTGAAGAATTTCCTCCTAACATCTAATCTAAATCTCACCTCTTCTAGTTTAAAACCACTCCCCCTTGTCTTGTCATTATCTGATGTAGCAAAAAGTTGCTCTCCATCATTTTTATAAGTCCCCTTGAAGTACTGAAAAGCTGCCATGAGGTCACCCCAGAGCCTTCTCTTCTTTAGGCTGAACAGTCCCAGCTCTCTCAGCCTCTCTTCCTAGGAGAGGTGCTCCAGCCCTTTGATCAGTTTTGTGGTCCTCCTCTGGACCTGTCCTAACAGATACACCTCTTTTTTTTTTGTGCTGGGGGCCCTAGACCTAGACACAGTACTCCAAGTGGGGCCTCACAAGAGCGGAGCAGAGGGGGACAATGACCTCCCTCGACCTGCTGGCCACTCCTCAGTTGATGCAGCCCAGGATACAGTTGGCCTTCTCGGCTGCAAGCACATACCACTGGCTCATGTCAAGCTTTTTGTCCACTAGAACTCCCAAGTCATTCTCTGCAAGGCTACTCTCAGTGAGCTTTTCTCCCAGTCTGTAGTCATGCCTGGGATTGCCCCAGCCCAGATGCAACATCTTGCACTCAGACTTGCTGAACCTCATGAGGTTCATGTGGACCCACTTCTCAAGCTGGTGCAGGTTCCTTTGGATAGCATCCCTTCCTTCTGTTGTTTCAACCGCACCACTCAGCTTGGTGTATCTGCAAACTTGCTGAGGGTTCACTCAATCCCACTGTCTATGTTGTTGATGAAGATATTATACAGTACCGGTCCCAGGACAGACCCCTGGGGGATACCACTCTTCACCAGCCTCCACCTGGACATAGAGCCATTGGCTCTTTGGGTGCAACCTTCAAACCAACTCCTTATCCACTGAACGGTCCACCTATCAAATCCATCTGTCTCCAGCTTGGAGACCAGGATGTCACGTGGAACTGTGTGAAAGGCCTTGCAGAAGTCGAGATAGATGACATTGGTTGGTCTTCCCTTGTCCACTGACGCAGTCACTCCATCATAGAAGGCCACCAATTGGTCAGGCATGATTTGCCCTTGGTGAAGGAATGATGGCTTTCTTGGATCACCTCCTTGTCTTTCATGTGCCTTGACATTGCTTCCAGGAGGATCTTATCCATGATCTTCCCATGCACAGAGGTGAGGCTCACTGGTCTGTACTTCTCTGGGACCTCCTTTCTACCCGTTTTAAAAATGAGAGTGATGTTTCCCTTTTTCCAGTCACTGGGGTCTTCACCTGACTGCCAGAATTTTTCAAATATGAAGGAGAGAGTCTTGGCAACTGTATCAGCCAGTTCCTTCAGGGCCCTGGGATGCATGTCATCAGGCCCCATAGACTTGTACTTTTTTAGTTTCATCATGTGGTCTTGAACCTGCTCCTCACTTACAGGTGGAGGACCCTTGCTCTAAGACCCCCATCTACAGGTTCAAGGAAATGAAAGACTTGCAAAGCCTGACTGGCAGTGAAGACTGAGGCAAAGAAGTTGCTGAGTACCTCAGCCTTCTCCATGTCTGTTTTTACCATTAAAACGTTAGTTTAGACCTTTACCCTTTATCCTGTTGCTACACTCCCTGTAAAGGAGTCCCTCCCCAGCTTTCTTGTAGGCCCCCTTTAAGTACTGGAAAGCCACTATCAGGTCTCCCTAGAGTCTTCTCTCCTCTAGACTAAACAGTCCTAACCCTCTCAGCCTCTCTTCCTAGGAGAGGTGTTCCAGCCCTTTGATTATCTTTGTGGCCCTCCTCTGGATCTGCTCTAACAGTCGTATGTCTTTCTTATACTGTGGGTCCCAGAGCTGAATGCAGTGCTCCAGGTGGGGTATCATGAGAGCAAAGAGGAAGAATCAGCTGCTTGATCTGCTGGCCACGCTTCTTTTGATGCAGCCCAAGACACACCTGGCTTTCTGGGCTGCAAGTATATGTTGCCAGCTCATATTATTTTTTGTCCACTAATACCCTCCAATTCATTGTTCACAGGGCTGCTCTCAATCCACTTGTCACCCAGCCTGCATTCATGTTTGGGGTAGCCCCGATCTGGGTGCAGGACTTTGGACTTTGTTCAACTTTATGAATTTTGCATGGGCCCACCTCTTGAGCCTGCCCAGGTCCCTCTGGATGGCACCCCTTCCCTCCAACATGTCTACTACACCATTCAGCTTGTTGCCATCTACAGACTTGCTGAGGGTACACTCAATCCCATTGTTCGTGTCACTTATGAAGACGTTGATCTAGCCTTTATGCTATGCTGAAACTTCCATATTGTGTGTAGGTCCCCCAAATAAATATTTATCAAGGAAGTCAGTAAGCTTTTTAAATATAGTTGCAGTTATCTGGAAGAAATATAAAGACAACAATTGCAATTTTTATGTTTAAGATCCTCATACTGAAAGCAGTGGGACAAATTTTGCAATCTACCTCATATTTGCTAGGTTCTTTCATTTTGCCTAACACATAAAACTGATCCTGACATTTATCTATCTATCTATCTATCTATTTATCTTAGAATGACAGCATTTTGCTTCAAGGAATAGAAAGCTCCCCATCTTGCTGTACACAAAAGCAATAGCTCTTGTCTGTACTGGGTCATCTCACTGTTTATCTTGTTGTTGGTGCTAAATAAGTGCACGGGCCTCTGAGATGGATTGGTGATATTGCCGCTAGCAATTGCAACCAAACCCTCCTGGGTGCAAAATTATGGCAGGATCCCCTGGCCTTCCTGAGCAAACACATTTGCAAATGTTTTCACCTTGACCAAATACGTCAAACCCATAATCTCAGCATGTTTTTCACTAGCAGAGTGCAGTAGCTAACTATCAGTGGTGGGAATTGTCTCCCTCTCAGACATTTCTTGTTTTATCAGCATTCACATCTGCCACTTCTTTTGTGTCACATGCCAAGTATGATGCAAAACTGGTACAAAATCACAGGAAAGTTACCTCTAAGGAAGTTTCTTGCACTGTAAATGTTCTGCAATGAAAAATAGAGCAAGCAAAGTGAAAAGTCAACTTGCATACTATGTGCGTTTTTTTTTACTATGTAGATTTAAATGAGCAAAGCAAAATGGGAAGAATAACTCACAAGATGGAAGTTCAAGGAAACTGTGTTAGACAAAGAATAAAATGGGTGCAAGTGATAAAACTTGTAATGCATTAATATATTTGATTCCAGTACTATTCATTATGTTGTGTATAATTAATCTCTAGATTCCATCAATACTTTTATTAAATATTAAATCAAAAAATGTATCAATTGAAAATGAAAGGGTCCCTGATCCCCAAAAACTTCATATTTCCAACCAAAGATTCATGATCACAGAATTTGGTACTTGTGTAAGTGGAGTGAACCTTAGTTTTAAAGACTGTAAAACAGGAGTACACGAGATAACAGTAGGGGGAAAAATGATCTAATAATGAAAGGCTACTGAAAAGGATTAAAATTATTTGTCTATCTAATCTGTATTTTGGTATCTCAGTTCAGTCGGGGTGATTTTCTTATGTTTGACTAGAAAATGAAATGAAGATGATGTAATACTTCTGTTTTTGTTTTTGTTTTTATTTTATTTTTTATTTTTTTTCCTCAAAATAAACCTGAAAATAGTTAATAAAAGAGAGTTTAAATATTAACACTGCATTTATTGTATAACATTCAGTGTGAAGGCTAAAGGGTGAAAGGAATATGATTATTGTATAGTAAAGCAGTTGTCACTGAAAACAGCAATAAAACTAGTAAATTGGGAATATTGCAGGGTTTTCCCAAATACCTATGTAATGAAACACCCACATTTTGGGTCTTCCAAACAGTCTAAACTTGAAGAAATGCCAAGAAATTATTTAGGGTATTGCTGAATCTCATTACAAAGCTTTATGTCTAAGTCAGTATATGGCAGACTTAAGAAAATTGGTTTCTAGAACAGAGGTCCCTGTCTTCTCCTCTTTCTGTATGAGGGAGGTTATACCACAAAACACAGAATTCAGTTTTACTTGGGCTGTAGGAAGATAGGAAGCCAATTCCTATTGACTTTTGGTGGTGTTTGACTCCCATTAGGGCTTTTGAAATGTCATCCTTACTTGACATTGAAAAAAGCTTACATTATTTTGCACCAAAACTATAGTGTTTTCATAGGATTGTCATAGAAAATTATTGGAATTAAACAGTGATGCATGTTAATTTTTCCATATCACCACCCAATAAATTCTGCAATTAACCCATATCATTACTCTAATACCATGTACTTTGGGGAAATCTTTTCAATTAGAAACTCAAGAACAGGAGTGGAGAATTGGAATGTCTAAAATTGGATTTACTTTGCTTGTTTTCCCTTAAGGCTAACATTGTTTTTTTTTATTATTATTATTATTTTTTGAAAATAGTACCTTTTTTCCTGTAGATGTCTTAGCTTTTTCTCATCTTTCCAATGCAATTAATGAATGATATGAAGTCAGAAAACAACGGAATAAAAGTCAAAGAAGATTTGTGCATTTATTAAAAGGAGAGATATCACTTGGAATAGTCATAAATGAATGATAGCTCTTTTAAACATCATCAAAATATGAACACAGACTTTTTTCTAGCACATTTAATTCTTGGCAAAGACCTCAAATTAGTAATTTTCACTGTAAATTAAAAACTACAAAAACAAACAAACAGTATTTAATCTCTAAAAAGGTATGTTATGTGCCAATTGCAAATGAACACAATTAAATACAAGGTGCTTATTATTACTGGGCTCTTGTACTGAACTGTCTCTGTTGAGAGAAATGGGATATATTTTTAATATGTTGTAGTTTAACCTGGCAGGCAGCTAAGTACCAGACAGCAGCTTGCTCACTCTCCCCAGGTGGGATGAGGGAGAGAACTGGAAAGCTAAAAGTGCGAGTAATCATGTGTTGAGATAAAGACAGTTTACTGTGTAAAGCAAAAGCTGTGCACAAAAGCAATTGAGAACAAGGAATTCATTTACTACTTCCCATTGGCAAGCAAGTGTTCAGCTACTTCCAGGAAAGCAGGGCTCATCATGTGAAATGGTTTATTGGGAAGACAAAATCAATCTGAATGTCCCCTCTTCCTCCTTCTTTACCCCAGCTTTTATTGCTGAACATGTTGTCATATGGTATGGAATATCCTTTTGGTCTGTCTGGGTCAGCTGTCCTGATTCTGTCCCCTCCCAGCTTCTTGTGTACCCCCAGCCTCCTCGCTGGCAGGGCAGAATGAGAGGCTGAAAAGTCCTTGACTTAGTTTAAGCACTGCTCTGCAACAACTAAAACATCAGTGTGTTACCAGTATTATTTTCATAACACAGCACCACACCAGCTACTAGGAAGAAAATTAACTCTGTCACAGACAAAACCTTAACACTGTTCTAAAAATGTCATCAAGTGAGAGGACGAGTGAGGAGATATTTAAGGAGTTTTTGACAGAGGGGACAGGTTAGGTGTTTATCACTTTTGTTTGTTTTCATTGACATCCTTTTGTTTCTGTTTTCCTTCATTGTTTTTTTATCAGGGTAAAAAAATAATTAAAAATATAATAATAATAATAATAATAATAATAATAATAATAATAAATAACCTTTACCAAGGTAAAAACTGTGCATTTACAGTTGTTTTTATAGCATTGTTGGCACTGACCCAGAAACTATCACTCAAAATTCCACAATTTGAATCACTGTATTTCCTGACCCTAGCCTGGGATTGGTTTTAAACCAAATCACAATTGAGGTTTTCAATGTGATTTTATAGTCTTAGTACATTTTTTTCCTTTCACATTCTATTTTCATGTTCTCCAGTTGAAGGATACAAAGAAATCACATTGATTACAAAATCTAAAACACATACCCTAGTTTTGGAAAACACAGCACCAGAAATTTTCTAAGCTAACTTCAGAGTGATTGTGACAGCTTCCTTCAGATACACTGTTAGAATATCAATTGGCGTGGGCCATTACAATTGTGCACCAATACACAAGAGTCATGAAGAAATTTATAATATCCCTTTGCAATATCCCAGTAGTATGACTGTTCTTGATATAAGGAATGTTCAGGACACAATTCACCAGTAGTTGAATAATTTTCATTACTCTTCGATACACTTACAGTGATGGCTGTTATAGATTTAATTAGACTTTATGGGAGACTCTTCTGCCCATTAAAATAATAAATGAATGCTGATATTAGAGGGACTTGGACAATAATCATTACAATTCTGAAACAAAAAGATAATTCCCTTTGCCAAATGGCACCGGATCTATTTTTTTTCCCCTCAAAACAAACAACCAAAACAAAACAAAAACAAGCAAACAAACCCCCAAAAGATCCAGATCTATTTTATTGGGAATAGAGAATTTCTAATTAGACAGGAAAATATGTTGGGTTTGCAGAAAAAGCTCCTAATCACAAAAGACTTGGGGTCAAGTACAGTTTCCTTACTCAATTGAGTAACTCCGGTAGAGCAGAGCAAAGTGATTTTTTTATATATATTTATTATTATTATTATTATTTTTGTAGAATAAGAGTATTAAATTGAACAATTTGTCTCTTTCAACAGGCCAGCAATCAGTTTACAACCCCGTCAACCCATCAAATTTTGTGCGTATAGAGAGGACATGACTATTGAATTCCTTCTAGAACTTACATAAAGTCCTTCCCAAAACCCCCATTAGTTACTTTGGTCAGTAAAGACCCTGTTTAGACTACAGAAGAATGTAAGAAATTATTTTCAAGGATCAGACAGTGTATCATTATAGTACTTTTCTTTTTACATTCCTGCCATTTTGACTGTATATATCTATCTCACATGATACCAATAATTAAAATTTAGATCCACAGAAGGACAGCACTGAAGAGGTACCCAAGACACTTAAGCACTTAAGCATTAAATTTAGATTCTTCAGAATGCCAATCAACTATGATTTACTGTCCCTTGGTATTTTTTTCATCCTTGGTAAAAGTCTTGGAAAGATTTACCATACATGAGTTTATTTTCCGGTCAGATCAACATGTTAAGCACACCTCAGTCTTGTAGAAACAATTCTGGGATACGTTCTCACAGTATCTTTCCCATATGTCCACTGATGACAAAGACAAAAGGAGAAATTTCCTTCAATTTTATCCAAGAGCTCAAATTTGCTAATTTGTTTTCATAGCATGTGTGATACAAGGGTTGGAATCTATGACCTTCCACTTCTGCCTGAATTCCTACCTTATTCATTAACAGTTTAGCTTACTAAGAATTAGTTTTTGAAAACTCAAAGTATAGCATAAGGTCTCAAGTTTCATCTCCCTCTCATGCATTTTCTGTTGTCTCAGACAACTATTTTGTTCACTGCTAGAAATTCTATGGAAGAAATTAAAATCTCTGCATTATTTTTTTTCAAAGCACAGGTGTCTTAAGTCAGTGCTTAACATGCCTTGATGACGAGAAACATATGAGTTTCAAGTTTTGAGCCTTACAATATCAAAGACTCAGCCTTAACTTAGCAAGAGTTTAACTTATAGAAATTTTATTATATTTCCTGTGGAGGTCATCCTGGTACTCACATGCTAACATGAATCTTGTGGATTTTTATTTTTCTGGCTCCAGAGATACTTCATAGACTAATATGTTTGAAGGAAGAATATGTGATATTAAGTCTATACTGGGAAATGTTCTAACAATGGGGAGTTGAACAGGGAATCTGTTAATAGATTTCAGTATGTCATAAAGACACAAAATGACACACAATGTCACCTCCATGTTAATTTGGGATGGTGGGAAACTAATTTTTACTCAAGTTGTAATTCTGCAACAGATTTAGAAATAGAGTGCCAACCTGCATAAATGGTTAACATCACCAAGGGGTAATTTCCAGTTGTTTATCAAATACAAGAAGAGTAATTTATAAACTAAACTCTAGGACATATTTTTAAATGGGGTTTTCTTTTATTGAAAACATAGCAAATAATTATTTCTTCACTAATCGTATCCGTAATACCATTATCATTTTTGCTTCTTGGTAAACGAAAAATAGATGTCAATACTTGATTCTTGTTCAGTGCAGACTTTAATTGTTTTGACTTGTTATTTGCATTGTTATGAAAAATCCAATGACCTTCATGTTACATGAGAACATATGAAAAAATGGAAGATACAGTTCTGTCTTGAGATGAAAAATGCTATTTGCTTTCGTGTTCCAGTCTGCTGTTGGGACTTATATCCCCAGTGGGTGTATTTTAAACTGACTCCCAAAGGAAACAAGCTTATTTCTTTTCTCTGTAATGAGATTTAGATAAGAGTCAGACAAATTGGTATTCATGATCATGCATAAAGAATCCTTCAGTTTTCTAGTCTTTCTTTGCCCCTTGAAAGTTTAGACAGTCACATCCTAATTCATTTTAATAGTACTTTCTAAGGAGTATACAACTATTTTAAGTTTAAATGAGATATTGTATTTGTTTTTCCCTCTTTTTTTTTTAATATTAAACTGCCGAACTATTCATTGGGGTATGTTCACACTTCATGGGGAAGTGTTCTTTTAATTTTTTTACTGTTATCATTGTTATGGAGAGGATCTTCTCTACAGCCCACACCTTCCTTATTAATAAAAGCTGGTCTGTTTTGTGGCCCAGTGTTGAATTTTGCAATATGGGAGATAGCATAGAAACTGCAGTGAAAAATCACTGAGGATTTCAATGCTAAAATGAGCTCCATCATAAAAATCTTGATTTCTGCTAAATGTCGGTGCTTCAGCCTTTTCATGCTTAAGGTCTTATTAGTGAGTTTAGCTGTTTTCTCTACCCTTTCCTAGTGCACAGTTAGTTTCTCCTCTGTAGTATGTAGGAAGGTATCTGAATTAATGCTTCTGCAGTTTATAAAACCTCTTGTGCTACATAATTTTGCTGGATGAAAAAAAGATGGAATTAGATCTCTTTTGGCAGGCATAGTGCAACCACTCATATATGAGCTGTCCTGCTGTTCCCTCTCTGAAAAGCCATTGTCTCTGTGTCATTGTAGACTTCCATCTTGGCAAAATTGCATTGCCACAGTGTGATTTCCATGGCTTTATTTTAATCGGAATTATTTATGCTATTCTTACAAAATCTAAATTATCATGAGAGTCTCTTTAGAGTGAAGGTTAATTCTGTTGCCAGTAGCTGTAGCTTTGCCCTCCAAAGCTGAAGCTTGTGGCGGCAAAATTACTGGCCATCCATGTTCTGATAAATTTGTAAGTTTTCTTTTTGATCAAATATGTCAAGCTTTTAATTCTGTATAATCATTGATCGCACGAAGTGCCAGATCATCTTGTTTTAGCATCATTCACATCTGCTGCCATTTTCTGGTCATACAGATAAAATTTACTGACCTAGAACATGCTACTCAAAACCCTTATGTGGAAGAATGCCAGATGCCGCTGAAATACTATTCCCAAACACTTGAAATTCCAAGAGATAGCATGCAAGATGAGATTGGAATAAATAAATAAATAAATGGTTTTTTTTAATCATCAGATACTTGGTAAATTTACAATACTAAGTACAGTATCACCTTTTAGTTTTATCACAAAACATTCTTCAACAGCGAACTGTTACCTTAAGTTCATGAGTGACTGTGCTCAGAAGTTGCCTTTTGCAGTGCAAATTCAATAATTGTTACAAATTACAGCCTTTAGGTAACATCATTGTTTCCACTAGATATGGAGGAAATTTAGTATAACTGTATTCCTCTTGGGGATACACAGAAGTAAAGTGAGAGAGTGCATGTTCCAAAGTGCCCAATGTTCTATTAACTTTCCCAAAAGTAGGATACCAGAAACTAAAGAAAGAAGGAAGAATGGTATCACAAGGGGGACATAAAATCTTTGAACTTTAGGAGTTCTGTAGGTCACACAGAATACCTGTTAAATTTATGTTGCACCTTAGAGACCTTCCAAACTAGAACATACTATTCTAATGATGAGCATAAAGTGATATGTCCACACTGTAAACACATTATTTTTCTTTTTTTTGTACCAATTTGGTATTTATTTTAAAATACAGTTCCTCAGTCATTTCCAGTTTAGGCTTTTATGCTGTTTTGCTTTCTAAATTATGCATTTTTTTGATCTTATTTTTAAACAGAAAGCTACTTGGTGAATAAACAGAACTTTTCATTTTGAAAAATGCATAAATGGGACTCTGACTATTTCAGACCTGTTTATTCTTGCTCTTCTCTTCACAATGAATAAACTAATGTAACGACAACATTTCTTACAAAACTTTCTGTTTCAATAGTACTGCATTTTCTGACACTTCCAAGAAATTTTATATTGCAGCAAATAGCCAGGTAGCATCACATAATGCTTTGGTAAACCCATTTACTACGTTTTCTTCCTTCCTTAAACATATGCTAATTCACAAAATTAGAATCTTCTAAAACGGGAACACCCTTCCATCTCATAGATAAAACCTGAACTGTTACAGCTATGAACACTTTGCATTTTTAGTATGCCATAACACTCTTTCAACTCTTCAAGCCATAGATGCTAAGATAATGTAGAGTTATATGGTTTTTGTTCTGAATTGTATCAATTCAGTTTTTACATTCTTCATCCTCAGAATTTTTTTACTTTGAAACTGTAACTTTGAAGCACAATTTTTAGTCGTGAAGCAGCAAACTGATCTATTCAGATGAGAGGTTTTATGTGTCACATTGTCCTGGTTTCAGTTAGGACAGAGTTAATTTTCCTCCTAGTAGCTGGCAGGGTGCTATGTTTTGGATTAGGATGAGAAGAGCGCTGATAACATGCTGATGTTTTAATTGTTGTAGAGCAGTGCTTACACCAAGCCAAGGACTTTTCAGCTTCTCGCTCTGTCCTGCTAGCGAGCAGGCTAGGGGTGCAGCAGGAGCTGGGAGGGGACAGACCCAGGACAGCTGACCCAAACTGGCCAAAGGGGTATTCCATACCATTTGACGTCATGCTGAACAATATATAGGGGTGGCTAGCCGGGGTGGAGGGGGGGGCCGGCTGCTCGGGGATAGGCTGGACATCGGTCAACGGGTGGTGAGCAATTGCATTGTGCATCACTTATTTCGTACACATTATTATTAATACTATTATTATTATTATTATTATTATTAATTATTTTTCCTGTCTTAATAAACTGTCTTTATCTCAAATCACAGGCTTCACTTTCCCGTTTCTCTCCCCCAACCCAGAGAGGGAGGGGGGAGGGTGAGCGAACGGCTGTGTGGTGTTTAGCTGCCAGCCGGGCTAAACCACAACACATATTTACATACATAGAAGGAAAATTGCTAGGGTCTATGCCAAACAGATTAGTATATATCTTTTGACCACGTCCAGTAATGCACAATGCATTTAATAATGGATCCTAAGACTGTTGTGTGAATTTAGCTGCAGATGTGCTCTTTAACAAAGATTATTTACTTACTGTACGTCAAGTTTAGAAGTTTAGCCATTTTTCAGCTATCTGAATTATAAAACATGTTGATATGTTTAAGATAAGAGTTCCTCACTGCAGAATTTCTAGCACAGAGATATCTTTTTTAAAATGCCAAGATAGAGAAAGAGAGAGAGAGCAAGAAATTAATATTACAACTGGATAGAAATGTACAAAGAACATTTCCAAACAGGCATTAAAGATCAGAATGATTTAATTTATGGAGTGTTTGAAAGTTTGATATTTATTACTTATTTATGTATTTATTTCTGATTTGGCTAGGGTTTTGTATTTTAAGTCCTTATTCACACTAGTTCTTAGACTTGTTCTACTCATTGTTCGAGTAGAACAAAGGGACTTCATAACACTACACAAAAGTATTAATTCTACTAAAAGCGGCAGTGCAAAGCAGCAAAGATTTAGCAATGACAATACACATATAGATTAGGTTTACTTAGATAAACATTTTTCACCTTTTATAGTAACAACCCTCTTTTTAGTCTGAATGACTTTTGGGTAGCCCCTGTTTTCAGTCAATGAATGAAGAAAATATATACATATTTAGTTATTTGAAGTGTCATCCTAGTTGGGGATCATCTGATTATTTTAACTGCTATCTAGCTTTTCACTGGCTGCTGTAAATACTTACCAAAACACATTAAATACTCTCTAGCTCCTAGAAGGGTCATGACTACTCTTTGAAAAACAAACAAACAAACAAACAAACAAAAAACTATCTATCTATCTATCTATACACATATATATATGTGTGCCATGCTATGTATATATGCCATTCACAATACACCACATGTGAATCAGGGCATGGAGTGCACATGGAGTGCATCTGAACTACAATTCAGAGTTTTACAAAAGTTTACTGTCACAAAGATTTGGTTTCTTCTTATGTCTGTAGAGTGAACAGCTATGTCAGGTGTTAAACAAAAGATCTTTTTACATACAATGGAGATTAACAGACATGCATAGGCATCATTCAGCTCATCCTAAGGTAGACATTAAGAAAGGCCAGAGGAATCATATCCTAAAAAGTACTTATCCATTTGCTTAAAAATGGAGCTAATGAGCAAGTAGCTAAGCTATAGATGTGGAAATTGGAGATAACAAAGCTAGGCAAGACACTTTCTACCCGAAATGTCTTTCTCCTTCTAATACACATCTGGAGGTATCTTAAAGCAGGGCAATCTCTTAAAGGAAGTTTATTCTTTGAAAACTGTTTTTTTCCTTGTCTTTGCAGTTAGGCCTGTATTCCTCAACAGATCAGAAAATAAGGTCATATAAAGCTTTCATTAACAGCATTATGTTTTTGCTTAAAAGTCTCTGGAAGGATATAAATAGTGCTCAGGACCTTGGGCTTTTTTGTTGATTTGTTTGTTTTTACAGGTGTAAATACATAAAATTGACAGATATTTAATTTTATATTTCAAACAAAATAAATTTTAGCCCACATTGCTCAGGCTTATCAAGTTACTTCCACCAGATCTCTAATGGAAGGTTTTAAATACTTGATATATAATTAATGCTTTCTCTCATCAAAAAAAAAAAAAAAAAAAAAAAAAAAAAGGTAACTATGGTTTAAGTGTAAGACTGAAATTTCAGCTGCTTGCAAATTCTAGAACCAAAGTTGTATTTTTATTTAAGAATGAAAGGCTACTAATTTTATTATAAAAATATTAATAACATTTTATTTTAATAATAATTTTAATAATAGTAGTCCTTGCAACCACCCATTTGCCTTCATAAACACTCTTTTCCTTTTATATAAGCATAAACTTTCCATGAAATAACTGTTCAACACATTGTTAGCAATAACGTTATTTACCTGCATGCACTAGTAACTAAACCACATATAAAACTGCAGTGAGCTTCATTAAGAAGATGCCTACAGTTATTTGCACGTTTTCATTAGATTTAACAGTACATGACAGTAGATGCACATAAACGTCTAGCGTACTTACATACTTTTTCAGCAGTAAGCTGAATCAGGAAAAAAAAAACTACAATTATAAGAATATCTTCTTAATTCGTATACTAAAAATAAACATAAGCAGACAAGCCTTTCACTTTCATTCTTAATTTCAGAGGTCTCTAAATATGGGATGAAATTTCAACTACAGAAAAATAAGAAAATGTAGCAAAGGCAAGAGAGAGAGAGATCTAAGGTATGGCATCATGCTTCTATTTCACTTTGGCTGAGGACATCGCCATTACAAAACTTTAAGTGTGCTTAACCCACTCATTTCACAGGATTTTCCTACTGAATTCTTTCAGGAAATGTATCTGCATATCAGAAGATCATATACACTCTCATGTGCAGCCTGAGGGTTCAGTTGTGCTGCAGAGCTTGTCTCCATGAGGCATGTAGTGCAAAGTAAACTACGTTATGATCTTTACAGACAATTCCTTATGTGTACACAAAGAAGATTTTCTGGAGGGGTCACTTTCTCACCTTCAAAGAAGACAATGATTGCACGTCAAATGGCTGCACGCAGGCATACTATCATTAAGTTAGTAAACCACAATTTTAGATCTAATCCAGCTGTGCCCTGCACACAGTGAACTGAACCACAAAGAGGAATGAAAATCTCTATCTTTTTTTTTTTTCTTCTTTTTTTCATTATGACTCAAAGGATCCAAGATTCCCCAAAGAAGGAGAAACTGTTTTTACAGCTGCTGCTTAAACAAGTGGATTTGAAGCAGGGCCCAAGACAAGAGCCAATGTGCAGACTACTGTAATTTGTCACCAGCAGAGACCAGAAGAAGCAAACTGCCGTCCTATCCCAGAGCAAGGTATGACCAGGGAAGAACAATTGATCCTGTAGATAACACTTGGAGGAAGTGTTTAACAAAAAAACAAACAAACAACAACAACAACAACAAAACAGAAGCTGACCTGTAGCTATAGAGCCTACAAAACCACCTCAGGCACCTAAATACAGAAGGGTCAATCTTAAGCAGATAAGTTGCCTATGCTGGTTTTAGTTACGAGATGGGAGGAAGACCACAACACTATGTTGCAGAGGCATGGGACATAAGACCGAAGGGAAGTTTAAGATTAGCGGTTTTCAAAGCACCACACAAACCAAGGGCATACATACAAAATGAAGAACCATTTGAAGTAAGATACCAAAAGCTCACAAGCACTATGCAATTTCTGCTTTGGAAGAAGTATTACTGACTAAATGGGTATGTATGCAGCATAGAGCAGAAGTAGCTTTGACTACTTCAACTGAAACCATTGTGCTTCTCTGTCAGAACCTTTACCAAAACACATGACAGGTTCCCATTGGTTGAAGACGTCAGAGGACTCACCTAGATTTCCTCAGAAATGACAAAAACATGTCAAGTCTGTTTTGGAAAGTCTATTGACAAAGAAATACCAAAGACATTGCACGAAAATGCACATTAAAGGCAGGATGCCACCTTATCTGGCAGCTGCTCTTCTTTCAACATACATATTGGGATCTTTCTTGTGACCGTCAAATTTTCCACACCACACCACATAGTTTTATGGTTATCTGATGAAAAGATAAATGGATAAATCTATTGTTTGAGTATTTTATACCTCTTTAAATGTAATCTGAAAACCTTTGTTCTATAAAACAAGATAAAATGATAAAACTAACATCCCAGCAGTGAATATTGACTAGTAAAACTATTGAGAGCTTATCTGACAAAAACAAATAAATAAATAATAGTAAAAATAAATAAAAATGAAATCTACTTTTCAATTCAAGAGAGAACTGACTCTAAATTGATGCACTTCAAATTTGCTTATGCCACTTATACACTGAACAATAAATGTTAATGTCATCTTTGGAAGAGGAAAATATTTCAATGCTATCCTTTTCTATGACCGTGGAGGTGGAGTTAGTTATTCTCTATTGGTCAGTCATCAGAACAGTCCATGACTCTATTTCACCCAGTTCCCTGTCTGTGAAAGAAAAACAAAATTTTCTTTTTGGGCATAGAAGTAATTTACTTTAGTAACAACTTAAACTATATACAATGCAATTACAGCAATATTTAAATATGGTTATTACTCTTAATTACAAGATATGCTCACTGGCATGTAAAATATTTTATTTCAAATAATTAAAACTGCTTCTTAAAATGTTCTGTAATGAATAGTGACACACTAACACTGCACAGTTAAAATGGATTATTCAAAAATTGAATCTAATTGTACTGTAATTCACATTCATTAAAAGGCTAGACATTTTTCAAGTGAATGAAACTGTTCTATAAAAATCAATTCACTGTACAACAGTAACATATTATAAAACTGCAGTTAAAATGCAATCATTTAAATGGGAGGAACACTAATCCAGTAGTAATAATTCTATTAACCTAGACTACACTTATTCATATTTAAAAAATAAAATCTCCCCAAAAATCTTTGATACAGTCTTTAGATTTATGAATTGTAGGCTAGCCATAAAATGACAGATTATAATAGATAACAAAATTTAAATGTACATATAGAATTAGAAAAGGGAAGTGACTTGCAAAAAGTATCTTGCATCTATGTCTTTTCATCCAAGCACTAGAAATTTGACATAAAATTAATGGGTTTCTTTCGTTTTATTTTCTTAATACAAACTATAAGATGATTTACAAGATATAATGGCAAGCAAGTCTATGTTGTATTTTTTTTTTAATGAAAACATAAACTGATAAATTCTATTTACCTATTTTCAGTTTAGGGGGTTTCTTCAGATCTTTTTGATTTACAGTAGAAATAAATTTTGTTTTCCCTTTTGATATCAATGTCTGATGCTGACATTAAGCATCAGAAGGCAGAATTTAGAAGACTGGCAACTGATTATTCTAAGTAGCTGAACTCTACATTTTATTAAGATTAACTCAGCCTTTCCACTGTGAGCCTGTATTCAACTTCATCAGACATTTCCTAATCTAGATATGATTATTATGAACATGATTTTTTTAAAAAATTAAATGGCTTATCTCTTCCTCCTCAAAAAAAAAAAAAAAAGCCCAAGTGAAAATAGATTGTTATATTAATATACATATTAAATGTTATATACATATTAAATATCACTGTACATTTTGTTTTAACAGACTAATATTCCCCATTCTTAAATTTTCATTTATAGGATATAGAAATCTGGCAGAGGAGTGACAGTTGTACAAAAGATATGTCTGCTTCCATCCATAAATAAACCTACCTACCCCATTTCAGCCCAGTTACGAGGCTTTTAAAAGTTGCAGTTTTTACAAGAACACTTGCCCTTTAAATTTATGTTGAAATCTGACAGGTTTCAGTCATTCTATCTGAACCAGGTCACCTACAGTGGTGATTGAAAGCTGTGCAGAGAAGTAGTTGTAGAAGTCCAAAATGTCAAGATATTCTGTACTTCCAGTTTGCAAGACTGTGCATCAACAAGTCATGCTGCACATGGCAGCAATGTCCCAGCATTTATTACATATGATTGATTTTTCTGTTTTAAGTGTGTTCTATATAAACTTGCTTCAACATCAAGTGCTTTTTGGACAAATGGTGTCCATAATTCTCAATAACCATCCCCAAGTCCAGTTTCAACTGGATGTTGCTGCATTTCAAAAGATTCTTCATACATATTTCACGTTGCAGTGTCACAACAACGAAAGACTGAAATCAAACTTTACCAAATGTTGCTTCAGGCAAAGAGAGCTGATTTTCTTAGGGCCATTATTTCTCAAGAGAAATTGAAATTTGTTGCCATGGCCACATCCCACCACAAATAAAAAACATTACATTTTCAGGTCTCACATTTTGGTATTCTATCAAAGTTATTTCATGTGTTTAAATATCTTTTACTGTTGAGACAATTATTTCAGGAAACCCTCAGCCTTCCTTTGGATAGATGAGATACAAACAAGCTGCAGTATGATTCAAGACTTTATTGTGAACAGACAGACAATTGCTGTTTGATTCCTTCTTACCTGCAATTATGACAATGGATGATAAAACAAAAGAGTTGGGTTCACACTTACTTAAACCCATGAAGACAAGCCAAGAACATTTATTTCAAAAAACACTTAAGGAGAAGCATCTGGCAAAAAGTATCTCACTTGTGAAAAAAAGAATCACTATTGTTTATGGGCTTTGGAAAAATGAATAAACTACCTTTGGGTACATAGATTCAAAATACATACAGATCATAGCTCTTTGATGACACTGTTAGCAATAAAAAGATTCAGATGAGCAGGAATGCAAATTGCCTGATGATCAGTGAGAATACTTTCATTTATGTATGACATGGAGTACAGACCAGAAACTGAAAATTTGATGGCTGACTGCTTATCTCATCTGCCCTTATCTCTACCAGATGCCCAGATAAATGATGATATAGAGTACTTGCACAGATTACAAGCATACTTACTACAATGCAGGAGAGCAATTTAGAACTAAAATCTAATACATCTTACTCATCAGAAAATTATGTGATCTTCTGATAACAAGGTGGTCTAACAATAGCAATTATCTTGATTCATTTTTCCTACAGCATGTTATATTACCAAATGAACTTTCCTTACAGGATATCTGCAATAAAGGTTGTTCATAGTCAGCTTTTTTATTTTATTTTATTTTATTTTTCTAACTGGATACTGCTGTTTCAAGAAAATTCAACAAGGGTCAGAACTAAACAGGAATTATGACGTCTCTCCTGGTGGCCAAAATTGCATGTTGAAGTTAAAGTTGGTCTAAACTTAACACCAGTTGGATGCTAACAATGTATTAATTCATATGCTATCATCACAAGCTATCCTCGAACTTTAGTTAACATTAGAAAATTGCTAACCTGGAAAAAAAAAGCTTTAAAATTCTTTACTATAGACTTTCTACAAAGTTACAAGGTTATATGTCATCCAGCAATTTGAAGAACACCTGCTGATTTACTGCATGGATGGAGAACGCATACAAAGCAAAATTTTAAATGTTAACGGATTATCATTGTCTAAACCTGAAATATCACAGTCAGATACAAGGCAGAGCCCAGAAAAAAAAAAAAAAAAATCAAAAAATTGAAATATACACAGATTGACAGCAAATACTTTTAAGTATACATTTGTGAAAGTATGACAATCTAGAAGTACTCTGGAAATAAATTCTCATGGAGTGTTTCTCTGCTGTAAGTTTGATTGTTCCTTGTTTCATTCACTACAACAGGAAATCTGGATGGGAGTCTTGCTACCCAGTCAGAAATTATTCTCAGTAAGAAAGTGGCTTTCCTCATCTCAGAATTCTTGTTATGCAGAGCATGATACTAATTCTTGCAAGAATTATTTAACACCTGGGCTGTTCTGTTTCTTGAGCCATCCTGGACCTGGAAAGCGAGGTGATAGTGGGAGGCCATTTGTAACTGCAAGAACATTGTCATGTAGCGGAATATATAATTATGACTTAATACTATGGGATTTAAGGGCAACCCATGACAGGGTCATTCCAACACAATCCTAGGAATAAAAACAAATTCTTTTTGACATACAGTAGGTAGAACTTTTTTAAAGTATGTACAGCACTTTAAGTACTGTGCAGCCAGTTTGGATCAGCTGATGGGGGAACAAGGACTTAATGCCCTGGAGCAGATCACAAGAAGGATAGGCCTAGGCTCTGCCTCTCAGGACAACTAACATAAAATAACTTCAGCTACCCAAGCTCTGCCTTGTGTAGTAGAAAGTTGCTTATCTCTTACTTAACAGAGACAGTGCAATGTTTTTACTCACTTCAGTAGATTAGCTCATTAGCTATGTACTGACTACATAATTACTGAGTACTAAGGCAATTTCTTAATTGATTTCTGTGCATTAAGGCTGTTCAAGAGAAATGTGAAGAGTTATTGCACAGGTGCTTGTCAGTAGAGAACCTCATTCAGTTGCTATTAGGTGAAGAGAGAAGCAGAGGAATGACATGGACTACCTGTGACTGTTTTTCACAAGATTTGCAATTGACAAGTCATCTATACTGGCTGATTAGACTTCTTAAAATCTGCACATACAATTTCATTTCAGATATACAGCAATTATTTACAGAGAAATAGTATGTGCAGCCAGAGAGACTAGACATGGCTCTTACCTTACGTATCTGGAAACCTCTTAGCATATCTGCATTAGACTGCAGAAACATCTTAGCTGACAGGTTCTATTACAGAGTGCTCCTTAACTACCACCTAAAATCACTGCAGTGCACAGTCAGCAGATTTTAGCAGCCCAAATTTCCTCCAATTCCAATTACACTGGACATGTTCCTACCTCCTGAAAGCCAGAGGAAGCTGTTCCTGCCAGTCTAGCTGTTTCTTTCTGTGTATTGTGCATTGGCTATGACCAGGCATTGTGGGACCAACTCCTTGTCTAATTGCAGTGAATTGCTGCAGCCATTCACCTGCAATCTGTCTCATCTGGAGGTGAAAGGAGAGGAAAGAAACCTTCCCAATTTTAATTCAGAATCATTAAAAGGAAAAGTGGCCAGGGAATGGAGTTTGAAAAGGAACTGATGGGGTGATGGTCTGGAGTTGCAATACAGAGTGGGGTAATAGGTTGTTAAAACTTTTACATGAGGAAATGTGGCTGCAAGAATATTGGCCTTCATAATGAAAGAGATTATATATATATATAAATGCTGAAAATCTTTAGTACTAAGAATTCTGTGTGAAATCAATTCATTTGATTAGTACAAGATGTTACAAGTTACTTCTATATGACAGCCAAGATTAATTTTACATTGACGAAGGGAACACATCCTACCTTATCAATTATAAAACCAACATACAAAATAGAGGAAAAAGAGTAACTGCTAAATGGAAAAGAAGTAGAAATGCTTAGTCATCCTTTTACTAAATGGGGTCAAAATCAGAATATCAACAAGACCTATGTAATTTCTGATAGAAATAAGTACCCTAACTGTTGTAATATGATTATTTCAGGACATTAAAGAACATTTTGTGAAGCATAATCAGGGTAATTGCAACCTAAAGCTTATTATTCTACAGTGGTTTTCGTCTTCAAAGTATTACAAATGCAACAGATTCTTAAGAATTTCCCAAAGCATGAAGTGTGTCCCCTGAGAGGCCTGATGAAGCAGTCAAATGCAGCAGGCATAGAACAATCTCCAAATTCCTGTATCAGCTGTCATTAGTAACAAAAGAGGTAAGATTTTCAAAAGTATATCTATGTGACTTCAGAGCCGTCAGGCTGGTAGATGAGATCTGGTAAATTTGTTTCAGCAGCTGAAGATGGTAATACCCCACAGCGATCTGTTTTCTACCTCAGTTCAGAGTTAACTCTTCTAAAACACCTTCAGCTGTTTTCTTCTATATATCTAGGTTCACCCTCTACTTTGTAGAACTTTTCAGACACATGAAGATACAGGCATGTGTCCTTAAAGTCACCAGTGTGTACACTAGGTGACTAGGAAGTCACCAATGTCTACACAGTGTGACTAGGTCTTGTTGCCAGTCTGTAATGGACTTTGCAGGAGGTATGGGATACCAGAACAGAAAGGAGATAATGAATTCCCTGGTTTGTCAGCAGCATCTGTCTCACAGAAATTGCAAGAAATCTGAAAGTTACCATCAGTTGTCTCTCTGATACTGTGTATTGTATGGGGTTTTGACTGCTCAGGAAAATAGGACTCCCTTTAGCCTTGCTGCTCTTTGGCTCTGCTCCATCCATACATAGGTCAGTTTGAAAGTATTCTTGATTCCTGGGGCTGTTCTAGCCATTGCTGAGGTTAATCCCTGAAGCCTTTTAGCCAGTGCCACAGCACCATCCTGTAACAGGCTTGATTGAGTCAGGGTTTTCAACTTACAGTGAAACGGGAAAAAATGAATGAATAATGACATGAGTTATATATATTCTAAACAACAAAACCAAGAAACTCCCAACTTAAACAAGGAAAAAAAAAAGTATAGCAAAAGGAAAGGACAATCACTAATTAATAATGTTTAAAAAACTCAGAATGTAAGTGCTATTTGATCAGAAAAAAAATAAATAAATCTGAAAATCTGGGCCAGAACTCTAGTGATGACTATTTAAAGTGATCAGATGTTACACTCAGGAGTACACATAGAAAATCTTTTTGGAAAGATAGCTAATGAATGTGTCAGGGCATTGAGTGCACTACTAAACCTTAATGGCCCTGCCGAGCCTCACCTGGGGCCTCCACCCACATCCATGGGTTTAGAAGCTGTATTTAAGCTCAGCTTTGGGCCTTTGTTCCTTTCTTGAGCTATGTTGGAGGTGTTTGTTGCTCATCTCTGTCTGTTCATGGGAGCCCTGGGTCTGAAACTCTGTGGGCTTGTTTGGCAGATTCACTGTGACCTATGGAGTGACTTCATGGCTTGAAGTCAGACCTGCCTCATCACTGTCATAACGGCTTATGACTTGGGCTCTTGGTTGGATGTAGACAGAATCTCAGGGTTTGTCCTGCTTGTCTTGCTTGTGTGCTGTGGGACTGGGCCCTGCCTTGTGAGGCCCTGCTACTCATGTTATACCCATTGGCTCTCCAGCCCTTCAGGAACATCCAGTGTAAAGGACGGATATTCAGGTATGGAATGGCTTTTCACAAACGTTATTTGTTCAACTTCCTGTTTTATATTGATTTTAATTTTTTTATTCATATCAGAATTAACTCCTATCACTTATGTCAATAAGAGACATTCTAAGAAACTGTAAGGCTGAAGTACCTGTGATTTCAGTCTTTTGTAGTAGGTGTGAGAGTTATGTTTGGAGTATATTATAGAGCTGTATCAGAGACAAACTTGGTCATTTTACCCTTCAGAAATAATTTCTAGTACATGATATAAACATTTCATTTTACACAGCAAAATTCAGTGCACTTTTTACTTCAGCCAAGTGCAGATGCTAAAGCGGAAACCACTCAGGATTTGAACTGTTAAGTTATTTGAGGAAGAAAACATTCTTGAAAATAAAATGAAAACTAAAATGCCTAAGCCTATACAAGTCACATGAGTGATCCCAAAAGACTGTGCTAAAAATGTCTATAGGTATCATGAAACATGAAAAACATCTATTGGGTTGGGGGAGGCTCCCCAGATTCCTTCTGTATGCACTAGAAAAGCCAGAAGATGCAAAAATTCCTGATTCTGAGTGTATAATCAGCATGAGCAAGTCTTGGTAACTCTCAAAGGGTTTTAATGCCCTGCACTTCTCCATCCATTTTTTTTTCTTGCAAAATTACAGATTGAGCATATTTTAAAGTAGAAAAATGACTTTACTGGACTTATGCAACCTGGTATTGAAGAGGGTAAGAAACCTAAACTTGTAACTCTACTCTTTAACTCAAAGAACTGAATTTCAGTCTTTTATCTACAGTTAGGGTTATTCCCTAACTTTTGGATAGGAGAAAATCCCTGTTTGTTGTTTTTAACTTCCTTTGCTCATGCATATAACAGAAGGGGAAGTGTTGTGGTTTAACTCAGCAGGCAGCTAAGCACCAGGTAGCCATTCACTCATGGGGGAGAAAATCAGAAAAACAGGTAAAACTTGTCAGTTGAAATTATGTCAATTTATTAGGACAGGAAAAGAAGGGAATAATAATAATAAAAAAATATACAAACAAGTGATGCAGAATGCAGATGCTCACCACTTGCAGACAGATGCCCAGCCTGTCCCTGAGCAGCAGCAGCACCCCTCCTGACCAACGTCCTTCTGTGTTATTGCGGAGCATGTTGTCATACAGTGTGCAATATCCCTTTGGTCAGTCTGGGGCAGCTGTCCTAGTTCTGTTCCCTCTGAGCTTCTTGTACGTTCCCAGTCTCCTTGCTGGCAGGGCAGCATGAGAAGCAGAAAAATCCTTGACTTAGTGTAAGCACAGCTCTGTAACAGCGTCAGCATGTTATAGAATCATAGAATGGTTTTGGTTGGAAGGGACCTTAAAGATCATCTTGTTCCAACCCCCCTGCCATGGGCAGGGACACCTCCCAATAGAACAGATTGCTAAAAGCCCCATCCAACCTGGCATTAAACACTTCCAGGGATGGGGCATCCACAACTTTTCTGGGCAACCTGTTCCAGTGCCTCACCACCCACAGAGTAAATAGTTTCTTTGTTATATATAATCTAAATCTACCCTCTGTTAGTTTAAAACCATTACTCCTTGTCCTATTGCTACATTCCCTGATAGAGTCCCTCCCCAGCTTTCCTGTAGGCCCCCTTTTGGTAATGGAAGGCTGCTATCAGGTCTCCCCAAAGCCTTCTCTTCAACCCTAACTACCTCAGCCTGTCTTCAAAGGAGAGGTGTGCCAGCCCTTTGATCTTTGTGGCCCTCCTCTGGACTCATTCTAATGCATCCATGTTCTTCTTGTGCTGTGGGCCCCAGAGCTGAAGGCAGTACTCCAGGTAGGGTCTCATGAGAGCAGGGTAGAGGGGGAGAATCACCTCCCTTGATCTACTGGCCATGCTTCTTTTGATGCCGCCCAGGATATGGTTGGCTTTCTGGCAATGTGAGCGCACATTGCTGGCTCATGTTGAGCTTATCAACCAACACCCCCAGGTCCTTCTCCTCAGGGCTGCTCTCAATCCATTCTCTGCCTAACCTGTATTTGTGCTTGGGATTGCCTGGGCCCAGATGCAGGACCTTGCACTTGTCCTTGTTGAACTTGATGAGGTTCACACCAGACCACTTTTCAAGCCTGTCAAGGTCTGTCTGGATGGCACCCCTTCTTTGCAGAATGTTGACTGCACTACACAGTTTGGTGTCATCAGCAAACTTGTTGAGGGTACACTCTATCCCATTGTTCATGTCACTGACAAAGATGTTAAACAGTGTCAGTCCCAATACCAACCCCTAAGACCACTTGGGTCCAAGGGTCTTCACTTGGACACCAGGCTGTTAGCCATAGCTCTTTTGAGTGTGACCATCCAGCCATTTCCTTACCCAACAAGTGGTCCATCTGTCAAATCCATGCCTCTCTATGACAAAGTGACACACTTAGTGGATGAGGGAAAGGCTGTGGATGTGGTCTACCTTGACTTCAGTAAGGCTTTTGACACCTTTCCCACACAATTCTCCTCAAGAAACTGGCTGCTCTTGGCTTGGAGTGGTGTACGCTTCATTGGGTTAAAAACTGGCTGGATAGCCGGGCCCAAAGAGCTGTGGTGAATGGAGTCAAATCCAGTTGGAGGCCGGTCACTAGTGGAGTCCCCCAGGGCTCAGTACTAGGGCCAGTTCTCTTTAATATCTTTATCAATTATCTGGATGAGGGGATCGAGTGCACACTCAGTAAGTTTGCAGACAACACCAAGTTAGGTACGTGCCTCGATCTGCTCGAGGGTAGGAAGACTCTGCAGGAGGATCTGGATAGGCTGGACCAATGGGCTGAGGCCAACTGTATGAAGTTCAACAAGGCCAAGTGCCGGG
Source organism: Cygnus olor (assembly GCF_009769625.2). Taxonomy (NCBI): domain Eukaryota; kingdom Metazoa; phylum Chordata; class Aves; order Anseriformes; family Anatidae; genus Cygnus; species Cygnus olor. Next base: position 18,667,631 of record NC_049169.1, on the reverse strand, counting down.
TCCTACACCTGGGGCACAACAACCCCAAGCAGCGCTACAGGCTGGGAGATGAGTGGTTGGAAAGCTGCCTGGCAGAGAAGGACCTGGGAGTACTGGTTGATAGTCGGCTGAATATGAGCCAGCAGTGTGCTCAGGTGGCCAAGAAGGCCAACAGCATCCTGGCTTGCATAAGAAACAGTGTGGCCAGCAGGTCTAGGGAAGTGATTGTCCCCCTATACTCGGGTCTGGTGAGGCCGCACCTTGAGTACTGTGTTCAGTTTTGGGCCCCTCGCTACAAGAAGGACATGGAGGTGCTCGAGAGAGTCCAGAGAAGGGCAGTGAGGCTGGTGAGGAGTCTGGAGAACAAGTCTTATGAGGAGCGGCTGAGGGAGCTGGGGTTGTTTAGCCTGGGGAAGAGGAGGCTCAGGGGTGACCTTATTGCTCTCTACAAGTACCTTAGAGGAGGCTGTAGCAAGGTGGGGATCAGTCTATTCTCCCACATGCCTGGTGACAGGACGAGGGGGAATGGGCTAAAGTTGTGCCAGGGGAGGTTTAGGTTGGATATTAGGAAGAACTTCTTTACTGAAAGGGTTGTTAGGCATTGGAATGGGCTGCCCAGGGAAGTGGTTGAGTCACCATCCCTGGAGGTCTTTGAGATGTTTAGATGTAGAGCTTAGTGATATGGTTTAGTAGAGGACTTGTTAGTGTTAGGTCAGAGGTTGGACTAGGTGATCTTGGAGGTCTCTTCCAACCTAGATGATTCTGTGATTCTGTGATATGTCATGTGGAACAGTAGCAAATGTTTTCCACAAGTCATGAGATAGTCAGTTGCTCTTAGCCTGCCCACCAATGCTGTAACCCTGTCATAGAAGGCCACCAGATTTGCCCTTTGTGAAGCCACGTTGGCTCTCACCAGTCACCTCCTTACTTTCCATGTGCCTTAGCATTCTTTCCAGAAGGATGTGCTGCATGATCTTGCCAGGCACAGAGGTGAGACTGACTGGCCTGTAGTTCACTGGGTCTTCCTTTTTTTCCCTTTTTAAAAATGGGATATATGTTTCCACTCTTCCAGTCAGTGGGAACTTCACCACACTGCCATGACTTCTCAAATATGATGGATAGTGGCTTAGCAACATCATTCTCCAATTCCCTCAGGACCCTTGACTTCATTTCATGAGGTCTCATATACTCATGCACCTTCAGTTTCCTTAGCTGGTCTTGAACCTGCTCTTCTACTACACTGGGCTGTTCTTCATTCTCCCAGTCCCTGCCTTTGCCTTCTGGGGCTTGGAGTATGTGGCTAGACCTCTTGCTGGTCAAGACTGAGGGGAAAAATATCACTGAGTACCCTAGCCTTCTCTGTATCTCTTGTAACCAGGTCTCCTGTTTCCTTCCGGAGAGGGCTCACAATTTCCCTAGTCCTCCTTTTATCACTGTCATCCCCGCAGAAGCCTTTCTTGTTGCCCTGGATATCCCTGGACAAATTTAATTCTAATAAGGCTTTGGCTTTCCTAACCTGATCCCTGGCTGCTCAGTAAACGTCTCAGTATCCCTTCCAGGCTACCTGTCCTTGCTTCCACCCTCTGTAGGTCTCATTTTTCTGCTTGAGTTTGGCCAGCTGGGTGTTGCTTTGAGTGTTGTTCCTTGGGGCTTCCTTGGCTCAGGAGCTCCCTCCTGTATGCCACAATTCCCTGCTCTGCTGCAGATCAGAAAAACAAACAAGCAAACAAAGAAAAACAACAGAAGAACCTTTCTTTTTTTCTCTTTTCATCTAAGTCCTAACCCATTATCCTAGTGCCATAGCTCATGATTATTGAAATCTAGGGACTGACAAAATTGCTACGAATGGTTCTTTGTGCTTCAGATTCTGTTCAAAAATATAGGTTTAAATACAAAAACATCAACTGCAGATGTGCACAGAAGCTATTTTCACAGGGTCGTATAAAAGAGTACTGCCTCTTTAAAACATGAAGCTAGAGGAAAAACACCTTTTGGAAAGTCAGACTATAGGTAAACACTAAAACTTTAATCACATTTTTCGAAATATTTCTTGCTAGTTTTGTGGTATAAATAATACAAACCAATGGAAAAAAGCTGCTGAAAGTGATAGTCATACATGTTAACTTTTTTAGAGTATGTTGTAAAGGAAAGAGCAATGTCAAAGTGAAAGGCTTTACAGTTTACGAGTTATTCAGATATTACTTTTGTGTGAAGACTATGAATTGTTTCCTCAAGTTTAAGGTTTACAAGCATAGACATCTTTCCTCCAGTCAGGGTAATCAGAAGGAAGCAGACTACTAATTAAATTCCTGTGTCCAACTGAAAAGTGAACTATCCAAAATAATGATGCCTCTCCAAGGGAGGGAAAACGTTAAATAGCTAACTTTCAAAGGTAGTTGTGAATTCAATTATTGCACAGAAATAGTTATGGATATTTGATAATCACTGTATTTTGGAAGTTATGCAGGAAGCACTGTGAACCAGCTCTTTGACTTACTGAAATCATTAGGGAATGGTGCAGTATGTTTACTATTCTTACTAGATCTTGCTAATTAGCTAGTTCACCCATCACATCACTGAGTTTGGACTGTTGCTGCTATACATGGAAAATGTTTAGGGAAAAAAATAATTTAGTTTCTTCTTCTATTCTGACTACTTATTGACTTCAGAATTTGCTGTTTTTACTACACTGGGCTCCAGTGCAGAGTTTTTGTCTCCCCTCCCCCTCTCCATGTGCTGGCTGCACCTGTACATTTTTTTCCCCTATGGAAAATAGCTCATAAAAGCTCTAACACAATGCAGATATCTACAGTTCAGTTATAAATGCACAAAGCCAAGGATGCAGTATTTCAAGAAAAGCAAGCAGCTCCTCTAATCATCTTTTTGTTAATATGTTCCAGAAAAGAAAGGATTTGTATTGACAAGAAAGAACTTAAAGGCTGGTCAAGTGTATTAAATCACTTTTTTTTTTTTCTTAAGGCACTTCATGTTTCCAGCTGCTGATATGAGGCAGTACTGTACAGTAACTGTAGTGCTGACAGGCATTTCTATGACTGCATGATAAGGCCTGGCCTTTACTCAGCACTCACTATAATATCATTTGCCTCAATGACTTGTTTTAGTAAGAGTCCAGTGCAAGACATAGGAAGTTACAATAATGTAAGTTTTGAAATACTAAATCAGGAGTTTAAATCAATAATACTTACTTCTCACTTCAGATATGTATTTAAACCTCAGTTTCTGAGTGACCTATCAGTAGATGACTAAGAAATACTTTCTAAAAGGAAAATATCGTTGCTACATATCAGATTGCTGTTTATGAATTTCTGCAATAGAAGGACATGAAAAATAAGCACTTTCAAGTAAAGTGTTTGTGTTTATTTTTTTCTCCTCTCATCAGGAGTTTTATTTTTTGTTTATTTTAAGTATCTACCTGTATAGCAATATTTTCTGGAAATGCATTCCTTTTCCTCACTACCAGAAAAATCCAATCTTGATATGTAGCTTTACTTCCAAATAAGCTATGAGGTAAAATTCCAATTGCTAACAGTATCCTGCAAAGTATTTGTGGACAGATGCACAGTGATTTGATTCCCAGAAATGCTACCTCAAGATATTTTCATTGCCAGAATGTTACCACTGACAGCCAATTTTGCCATGTCTGAAACAAACACGTTTCTGCTGCTGTTCCTAGAAGCTGAATTTTGTGGAGTAGTGATAGCTGTGTTACACTTGATCATTTTATGACTAAGAGAGTTCACATCATATACGTGGAGTTAACTTGTGTCATGGAATTAGATTTACACAACTCTAATGTAGCATCAGTTAAGTAACAATCAATTATTACACACCTTTATAGCAGATTAAGTGCAGTTGAAATCATATAATCTTTATCAGTATTTAAGTATCAGTTGTTTAACACAATGATTTAAGAAATTTGCTACAATAGAAACAGCAACTAAGTTAAAGATTCATGAATGGCAAGGTTCACTGGAGAGTTACTGCAGGGTTCTGGCAGTTTTCTAAATCCAGTTGCACACTTCCAAAGTACCCCCTAGAATGAATTACTCACCCTGTGTTCTAATCAGTGTTTGTCTGCAGATGAGCTTGTTCCTTGAGGATTCAACCCTGAGATGCATTTCTCCTCAGGGGCACCCTGAGCGGTGTACCAACTTGGTGATCAAGGGTGCAGCCTGCTGCAATCACTGGTGATCTCAAAAAGTTCTTGTTTGGGATAACTATAGGATTGCATGGACATTGTCTTTTGATCATTAATTTTCAAGGATTCAGATCTTTTTCAAATTAGTTTAAGAATCAGGTTGTGCAGTCCCCCTCCCCTTAGAAAGTAACTGTGTGTTTGTCAATTAGTCATACCACAGGGTCCAGTTGTGGTAGGGGTGAGGCTTGATCATCCGAGGCCTATACCATATGAACAAAAGGTGTTAAAGGGACTGAAGCAAGAAGTAAGGCTTCACTGCACTCTGCAGATAACAATGGAATGGTGTCAAGATAACTCTTCCTTTGGTTATGAAGAGAAATGAGATGAGACGCCATATTTATTAAATTGGCTGATTGATTTGTAGTCAAACTCAAATTCCTTCATTACTGCCCATGACAGATTTAATGGGAATGGTATGCTTGAGGCCCTGTTGCTAACAAGCTGTCCATTTCAAGGAGTGATCACATTGAGGCCTGCTGTGGCTCACAAGCCTGAGCAAGACTTATGCCATGTGTAGGAGCAGAGCATACCTGCCATAACTTGACTCTCGTATTAATATTTTCAATTTAATCACAGAACTGCAGGGGTTGGAAGTGACCTCAAGAGATCATCGGGTCCAACCACCCTGCCAAAGCAGGTTCCCTAGAGCAGGTAAATAGTCTCAATACAAATTAAGCCTCACCAGCAATATAGTTGAAATCATTTTATTTGCCCTTTCTACTATCTACCCTTTCCTCTGGTGCTGTATTCACCTTCTGTGCCCAAACATCAACAGGACCAACCTCCCTTCAACAATAGTGAGGGGTGTCACAGCAAGCCCTCACCAACCTGGGGCCTGCACCAGGGGAGTTCCTCACTGGCGGTTGGGGGTTCCTTCCTTTTCAGTCATGGGGTCTGCCGTGGGGTTGCTGCCTTCTGTCTGCTCCCAGCAGAGTGTTATCAACACTTCTAGCCACAAATCCAAAATACATCAGCATATGGGGTGCTGTGAAGAAAACTAACTCCATCCCAGCTAGAGCCAGTGCAACTTGTAATGGCAAAAAACATTGGGCAAACATAATGGCAAAAGTAACTGGGAGATAATCATGATGGGCAGTTTAGTAGGGAGAAAGACAGGAAAAAAAAAAAAGCTTTATATTTCCTGTAATACTAAATTTTCACACAGTGCTACCCAGTTTTGAAAGAGCTATAGGAACACAATCATTTTAACTTGCTTTTCTTTCATATGTTCTGATTTCTCAGGAAGGTTTCCTCTTATAAGGGGGATTTGAAAAACATTGGGAAGCTTTTGTTTTTATTATATCTTTCCTATCTTTGAAAAAGATTGCTTTGACAAAGCTGAGGAAAAAAAAAATATATATATAAGTAGGGAATCCAATAAGAGGTTATTTTCATGTAAAGAAAGTAGTGAGAGAATCAATTATATTCTAATACTTTGGCAGAGTTCACAGCAGTAAAAAATAAATATTATTTGCAATTATTTTCTGTAATTTTCTCATAAAACTTATAGGTCAGAATCAAAGAAATTAAAAGTTTGAATCTCAAGCTGAAATTAAAGGTAGTCATTGAAAAAATGGTTATATATATATATAATAATAATAATACAAATGCCAAACATTAAATACAAGGGGGAGTTGTACTTGGAATGAAAACAGAGAAAGAAAAAGTTATGTTACAATAACCAGTTATTTTAAAGGATCAGAAAATCTTTCCTGAACCATTTAAACTTGAAAATCTCCTCATTTGAAAAAAAGAGACATTTTACTATCACAGCTTTTATGCATCCTCTAGGTTAGTACTTCCAACATAAGGCATCAACGTCTTTGACCTTTCTTAGAATAAATACAAATGTTAAATCTTCTAAACTGTTTTTATTTTATCAAAACACATGGTGAGATTTTAACTGATCCTTTCAAGACCTAGCTGTTCAAATAGCAATTCATCAGCATCAATGCACATAGGAAATAGCTTTATCAGATGGTAAAAGTCAAAGAAAAAGATTTCACAGAAAATATTGTGAAGGTGTTTGTAAATGGTTGAGGTAAATCATGTGATAGAGATCAGCCTGTGTCATATCCAGTAATTATTGTGCTATGGGTTAAGATTATTGAATGTTTATTTTATAAAATGTTTCAACTATGCCCTAAACATACGCTGAGTCAGAGAAAAATGGAGGAAGGTCACCAAGTGAGTTAATTAGTCCATAAAGAGGCATACATTTCTCATGCAAATTACTAATCTCTAGTATCAGGCCACACACATAATGTTATCAGTATTAGAGTATTGCTTTGACATCTTATTTTTCTGATCTGCAAAACACTGGTCAGACCACATGTTTAGAGTTCAGCTTCTCAGCTGAAATGGTCAAGAAATACATTTATGTAATTGTCTGTCTTTTGTTTTAAAAAAAAAAAAAAAACATATTTGAAGGTGAGGCCCTCCTCAGTAGAGTTATGTTATGTGATATCAACCACTCAGAATTAATGTTGAATGAGATTTTTAAATAAACTAATTTGTCTATGGATATTTCTCATGTTTTTCAGGATCTCCATGTTTCTGAGGCCAGGTGACATTTCCAGTGGACGGATCTAGTTATTGACAAGTGATAACACTTATATCACCACTGTATAGATCGTCAGCCCCTCATTTCACCTTGTTTTGGTTTTGTTGGTTCGGTTTGGTTTTCCCCATCCCCCCTTTGTTCTAAACAGTAAAACAACAAAGGTAATTCAAGCAAGGGGAAAAACAGAGAAAGCTAAAATTCATTACAAAACTTTGGATTTCATTTAAGCTGTGTTTCTGTACCTTTGGAATTACTTTTTTAAAAAGCAATCAGAAGTCCATTAACATTAATATAATATGGTTATAATTAAACCACTTGGATTCCAACAGGACTTTCTTTGGTCCAAACTGAAATTTTAGTGACAATTTGTTGTAAATAAATGGAAATTACAGTGACACAACTGGAGGATCTTTCTTTTGTTGTCTTGATGCTGAGAGGTATATGATTTTTTTCCTCTCATCAGATGCATGCTGGCATGTTCACCTTTTGAACACAGTAACATTGGTATTAATGAGCAATATTAAAATGTCCTTAAGCAGAACAAACATCTTATCCACCAATGTTGAGAAAAGGTCATTCATATGGCTCAGTCTTTTCAATGCTGCCATCTGTAATTTAGGCATTTTAATATGTTGGCATATTAAATAGTACATTTGCTCCTGGTGACTAAGCAATACTTAGGTAGTGGACCCATTCTGGATGATACCGCAAAAGTTCTGGGGAAAAAAGATTGTAAGCTGCACTGCTGTCAGCAGATAGTTGTATAAGAAGACCCTTGATAAATTTGATTACTTTGGAGGTACTGCTCTGAAAGGCCTTTAGACACTACTCCATTTCATCTGTAATTTTTTTTTCTGTTTTTGGGTAGATTATATGGATGGAAAACTGATGTGATTTACGTGCCCCTACATTGTGTACCACTGTGTACATAGAACACTGTGGGTAACACAAGAATGTAGTGGATTCAAGGCTATATTGAATTTATTCATAATAATAGATTCACAGATCTGTCACCACCTTTCAACTAAACAAGTGAAAGAGTCTTGTACACAATCTCACTCATATTGTGATTGCCTTTTTAAAATCTTGCATGTCAGTATTCTTTGACATTTTCTGACATTGGGATCTCTTTTCAGACTTTATTCTGAAGACATAGGTCTTTATCAATTGAAATACATGGTTTAATCCTTAAGGTTGAAATGTTTTTTAATATTCAAGGTAAATTTAGTTGGCTAGTATAGGAATTGCTGTATATTCCCCATAGCTACTGACATAATATTAATTTAGACTGTTTTGTTTTTAAAATAGCAGAAATGAATTGCATTTTTAACATTAAATTCTGCTTGGGCATGGACTTCATCCCAATGTCACTGTGTTAATTAAAAGTCGCATCTGCTGTTATTTGTACTTTGAAAAAAAAAAATATTCCCAGTGTATATAACATTCAAAAGATCATAGTAAATATAGTGTAGTCCTAACAAAACAAACAAGTCTTTCTACAATTAAATAATCCATAACTCGTTTTTCTAACAAGAAACTAATTCTGTTTTGAAAACTTGAAAGGCTTATAGACTGAAACCACATTTACCAGTAAATCATGTGCTTACATTCTCTCTATGAAAATATTTGAGGCATAAAAGTATAGATTTTTTTAAACTGAATTCACAGCTTGCTCTGGGAAGTAAATAATTCTGACAATTTGATTTAATATATAACCAAAAAGCCATGAAGAAAACAACCTGTTGTTGTTTACCTTTACATATCTACCATATGTATATATTAAGCCATTTCTTTGCTTGTATTGTATTGACAAAGCACCTAATTTCTCACAGAAGAGAAAGTAAAAAGTATTGATGCCTTGGGGTACTTAACTGAAAAAAAAATTTAAAAAATGGAACAGCTATGGGAGTTAATGTTGGAAATACTTATGCTCACATTGAATTAAGCCATATTACTGAAAACAGGATAGAAGATTTGGCCGTTTCTAACATAGAAAATATCTCACAGGTACTTTGAATCATGCACATGTGAAATACTTCCAACAGCTGATGATACAAATTAGTTTGCCTTGATCAGTAGCTGTGAGTATATGCATGTGTATGTCTCAGTATATATAGATGTAAATACCTTTCAAAAAAGACAATTATGCTTTAGGTAAAACTCAGTTTAAAATATTAGAATAAAAAATCTTCCAGTGGGAATAGGGATTAAGGAATTACAGAGAGACATTTTTCTAAAGTTGCAGCAATCTTGCTAAATACTCAAAAAGAACACACCAGTCACTGGGAGAGGTTGGTGAAAGAGAGAGGTGTTCTGAAGAGGTTTTCACTTCTCTTCCGATGAAGTTTTCACTTCAATATTAATTATTATCAGGGATATAAGATTGTCCTGGTTTCAGTTAGGACAGAGTTAATTTTCCTCCTAGTAGCTGGCAGGGTGCTATGTTTTGGATTAGAATGAGAAGAGCGCTGATAACATGCTGATGTTTTAATTGTTGTAGAGCAGTGCTTACACCAAGCCAAGGACTTTTCAGCCTCTCTCTGTCCTGCTAGCGAGCAGGCTAGGGATGCAGCAGGAGCTGGGAGGGGACAGACCCAGGACAGCTGACCCAAACTGGCCAAAGGGGTATTCCATACCATCTGATGTCATGCTGAACAATATAGAGGGGTGGCTAGCCGGGGTGGAGGGGGGCGCCGGCTGCTCGGGGATAGGCTGGGCATCGGTCAACGGGTGGTGAGCAATTGCATTGTGCATCACTTATTTCGTACACATTATTACTATTAATACTATTATTATTATTGTTGTTGTTGTTATTCTTTTCCCTGTCTTAATAAACTGTCTTTATCTCAACTCACAGACTTCACTTTCGTGTTTCTCTCCCCCATCCCGGAGAGGGAGGGGGGAGGGTGAGCGAACGGCTGTGTGGTGTTTGACTGCCAGCCGGGCTAAACCACAACAGTCCATTTGGCGCCCAACATGGGGCTCGAAGGGTTGAGATAACGACAGATTTGACCAGAGTGTGTTAAACTAAAATTGGTATAAGTATTCGACCTGCTTAATAGTTGCTAGTCACAATGTTGATTGCCTTAATCTCAAGTCTGCTGTGCCTGTTTCCCAAATTGAGTTTTATAGCAAGTTACTTTCTGTATGTGCTCCCTGTCACACTGTTTATCCTTTCCGGGCCCTGGTTTGAGACTGTTATGGTACTGTGTGGTGTAACGATGGCTTATGAAATGATGAGGTATCTGGTCATGACTCTAACCTGGTATTTGTGCTCACCACTGTCGTCGACTCTATACTTCGGAAACCATATCTCAGAAACTATTAGCAATTACACCTATTGCCTTTTTTCATCAGGGAGTCAGTCTGTGGAGGGGGCAGGGGAAGATATTTTTTCCTACCTGTTCACTCTCCCTTGCTCCTTCACCACCCTCTTATCCCCCGAGCTAGTTACGGTAGCTCTCCAAGATGTTGAATATCCTTGGGATCCTCAGACCAGCATGTTCTTGTTATGTCTCCTGAATGCGCTTCAGGTTTTGTTTAAGGTTAAACAACTACTTAGGAATCTCATCCGGAGATCTGTCTTGAGGCGGGATAGTTGCGAGTGGCAGAGAGTGTGGGAGGATATGGGCAGGTTTCTAGGGCAGTGGGCACCTCCAGTGTTTTGGACATTCACCCCTGAACAACTGCAAAATCCTAAAAAACTGGTAGAATGCTTGAAAAAAAGGTGTCATGACTCTGGCAGTTCCAAAGTGACACAAATCACTGTGGCGTGCTGGGGTCTGGCTTGTGCCTATTGAGCTGCAATTGATGCTACTATCAACCTAGCGACAGACCCTGCGGCCGTTCCAGTCCCGGCTCCAGCTCCCACAGCGGTTCCAGTTCCAGCTCCCGCAGCCGTTCCAGCTCCCGCAGCCGTTCCTACTCCTGTGGCTGGGTCAGAGAAACGAACTGTAGCAGTGCAAGTTGCCCCTGCAGAGGGTACTCCAACCCCTGTGGCAGACCCTGTGGCTGGGTCGGAGAAATGAACTGTAGCAGTGCAAGTTGCCCCTGCAGAGGGTATTCCAACCCCTGTGGCAGACCCTGTGGCTGGGTCGGAGAGGCGAGCTGTAGCAGTGCAAGTTACCCCTGTAGAAAAGGTGAAAAAATGGTATAGAAACTCCGGTCGTTTAGAACGCAGAAAGTCTTCTGCTAAGTCTGGGTGTGGAGAAGACGAGGCTGGGCCATCAAGTGTGCAGGAGGATGAAGATGAGGATGTCAGAAAATCAACAGTAACTACCCGAACCCTATACCAGCGTGAGCTACGAGATGTGCGAAAAGATTTTGGTCGCTGTATAGGTGAACAGCTTGTCACCTGGCTGCTCCGGTGCTGGGACACTGGAGCCAATGGTGTGGAATTAGACGGCAGGGAAGCCAGGCGGTTGGGATCCCTTGCTAGAGATGCAAGCATTGACAAAGCAATTGGAGATGGAGCACGATCTCACAGCCTCTGGAGGCGTCTCCTGTTAGCTGTGAAGGAAAGGTATCCCTTCAAGGAAGAACTTGTATGTCTACCAGTCAAGTGGACCACCATGGAGAAGGGAATTCAGTACCTGAGGGAATTAGCCGTAGGGGAGTAATTTATAAGGACCTAGACGACGCACAAATATCCACAGATCCAGATGAAGTCCAGTGTACTCGACCCATGTGGCGGAAGTTTGTACGGAATGCACCATCATCATGGGCCAGCTCATTGACAATAATAACCTGGAAAGACGGTGAAGATCCCACAGTGGGTGAAATGGCTAAACAACTCCGGGAGTACGAAGGAAATCTCTCCTCTTCCCTACAGGCCTGCGTCTCGGCTGTGGAGAAACTCTCTGAAGAGTTCCACCAACTTAAAGAGAATTTATCTTCCCCCCCACCTGAACAAACCAGTGGCCACCAACTAAAAGAGAATACTTTGGAGAAACTTTTTGAAGAGGTCCACCAACTTAAAGAGAGTGTATTTTCTTCCCCACCTGTACAAACCAGCGTCTCGGCTATTAGGGGTAAACGTGCATCCATGCAAAGAAGACAATATGGTGGGTACACACCCCGCGCCACCCTGTGGTTTTACCTACGTGACCATGGAGAGGACATGAGAAAATGGGATGGAAAATCTACTGAGACCCTAGAGGCATGGGTACGTGAGTTGCAAAAGAAAACAATCGGGAGAAAGGGGTTCTCTGAAAAGTTTGCTGCTCCAACTTCTAGCAGGCAGTCTTTTAAACACAGAAATGAAGATTCTGACCAGGACTAGAGGGGCCCTGCCTCCAGCCAGGGGGAGGAAAGGGACAATCGAGTTTATTGGACTGTGTGGATTCGATGGCCTGGCACGTCTGACGCACAGAAGTATAAGACTCTAGTAGACACCGGTGCACAACGTACTCTAATGCCATCAAGCTGTAAAGGGCCAGAGCCCATCTGTATTTATGGCGTGACAGGGGGATCCCAGCAGTTAACTGTATTGGAGGCTGAAGTGAGTCTAACCAGAAATGAGTGGCAAAAGCACCGTATTGTGACTGGCCCGGATGCTCCTTGCATCCTTGGCATAGACTATCTTAGAAGAGGATATTTCAAGGACCCAAAAGGGTTCCGCTGGGCTTTTGGCATAGCTGCCTTAGAGACAGAGGACATTAAACAGTTGTCTACCTTGCCCGGTCTCTCAGAGGACCCTTCTGTTGTGGGGTTGCTGAGGGTTGAAGAACAGCAAGTGCCAACTGCTACCACAACTGTGCACTGGCGGCAATATCGCACCAACCGAGACTCCCTGATTCCCATCCATGAGCTAATTCGTCAACTGGAGAGCCAAGGAGTGATCAGCAAGACCCATTCACCTTTTAATAGTCCCATATGGCCAGTGCGAAAGTCTAATGGTGTGTGGACACTAACAGTGAACTATCGTGGCCTGAACAAAGTCACGCCACCACTGAGTGCTGCAGTGCCGGACATGCTAGAACTCCAGTACGAACTGGAATCAAAGGCAGCCAAGTGGTATGCCACAATTGATATTGCTAATGCATTTTTCTCCATCCCTCTAGCAGCAGAGTGCAGGCCACAGTTTGCTTTCACTTGGAGGGGAGTCCAATATACTTGGAATCGGCTGCCCCAGGGGTGGAAACATAGCCCTACCATTTGCCATGGACTGATCCAGTCTGCGCTGGAGCAGGGGGAGGCTCCTGAACACCTGCAGTACATCGATGACATCATTGTGTGGGGTGACACTGCAGAGGAAGTTTTCGAGAAAGGGAAGAAAATAGTCCAAATCCTTCTGAAGGCCGGTTTTGCCATAAAACAAAATAAAGTTAAAGGACCTGCACGAGAGATCCAGTTTTTAGGAATAAAATGGCAAGATGGACGTCGTCAAATCCCAATGGATGTGATCAACAAAATAACAGCTATGTCTCCACCAACTAGCAAGAAGGAAACACAAACTTTCCTAGGTGTCGTGGGGTTTTGGAGAATGCATATTCCAAATTACAGTCTGATTGTAAACCCGCTCTACCAAGTAACTCGTAAGAAGAATGCTTTTGAATGGGGCCCTGAGCAACGACAAGCCTTTAAACAAATTAAACAGGAAATAGTTCATGCAGTAGCCCTTGGGCCAGTCCGAACAGGACCAGATGTAAAGAATGTGCTCTACACCGCAGCCGGGGAGAATGGTCCCACCTGGAGCCTCTGGCAGAAAGAACCTGGGGAAACTCGAGGTCGACCCCTGGGGTTTTGGAGTTGGGGATACAGAGGATCTGAGGCCCGCTATACTCCAACCGAAAAGGAGATATTGGCAGCATATGAGGGAGGTCGATCTGCTTCGGAAGTGGTCGGTACTGAAGCGCAGCTCCTCCTGGCACCCCGACTGCCGGTACTGGGTTGGATGTTCAGAGGAAGGGTCCCCTCTACACATCATGCAACTGATGCTACATGGAGCAAGTGGGTTGCACTGATTACTCAGCGGGCTCGAATAGGAAACCCCAGTCGCCCAGGAATCCTGGAAGTGATTATGGACTGGCCAGAAGGCAAGTACTTTCGGATATCATCAGAGGAGGAGGTGGTCCGTGCTGAAGAAGCCCCACTGTACAACAAGCTACCAGAAAATGAGAAGAAATATGCCCTGTTCACTGATGGGTCCTGTCGTATTGTTGGAAAGCATCGGAGATGGAAAGCTGCTGTATGGAGTCCTACACGACGAGTTGCAGAAGCTGCTGAGGGAGAAGGTGAATCGAGTCAGTTTGCAGAAGTGAAAGCCGTTCAGCTGGCCTTAGATATTGCTGAACGAGAAAAGTGGCCAGTTCTCTATCTCTATACTGATTCATGGATGGTAGCAAATGCCCTGTGGGGGTGGCTACAGCAATGGAAGCAGAACAACTGGGAATGCCGGGGCAAACCCATCTGGGCTGCTGCATTGTGGCAAGATATTGCTGCCCGGGTAGAGAACCTGGTTGTAAAGGTACGCCATGTAGATGCTCATGTGCCCAAGAATCGGGCTACTGAAGAACATCAAAACAACCAGCAGGTGGATCAGGCTGCTAAGATTGAAGTGGCTCAGGTGGACCTGGACTGGCAACATAAAGGTGAATTATTTATAGCCCGATGGGCCCATGACACCTCAGGCCATCAAGGTAGAGATGCAACATACAGATGGGCTCGTGACCGAGGGGTGGACCTGACCATGGACACTATAGCACAGGTTATTCATGATTGTGAAACATGTGCTGCAATTAAACAAGCCAAACGGTCAAAGCCTCTCTGGTATGGAGGACGATGGCTGAAATACAAATATGGAGAGGCATGGCAGATTGATTACATCACACTCCCCCAAACCCGCAATGGCAAGCGCCACGTACTTACAATGGTGGAAGCAACCACCGGATGGCTGGAAACATATCCTGTGACCCATGCCACCGCCCGGAACACTATCCTGGGCCTTGAAAAGCAAGTCCTACGGCGACATGGCACCCCAGAAAGAATTGAGTCAGACAATGGGACTCATTTCCGAAACAACCTTATAGACACTTGGGCCAAAGAACATGATATTGAGTGGGTGTATCACATCCCCTATCATGCACCAGCCTCCGGGAAAGTTGAACGATACAATGGACTGTTAAAGACTACACTGAAAGCAATGGGTGCTGGGACATTCAAAAATTGGGAAACACATTTGGCAAAGGCCACCTGGTTAGTCAATACTAGAGGATCTGCCAACCGAGCTGGACCTGCCCAATCAAACCTGTTACGCACTGTAGAAGGGGATAAAGTTCCTGTAGTGCACGTAAGAAACATGCTGGGTAAGACAGTCTGGGCTACTCCCGCCTCAGGAAAAGGCAAGCCCATTCGTGGGATTGCTTTTGCTCAGGGACCTGGATGCACTTGGTGGGTAATGCAAGAGAATGGGGAGGTCTGGTGTGTACCTCAAGGGGACCTAATACTGGGTGAGAATAGCCCATGAGTTGAATTATAGTATGTTAATTATCATATAACACTGTATGTCATCGCTACCATGGTTGCTATATATCATAGATGAAAATGGTGATTAATCAGAAGGTATTGGAAAGAGTGTAACCTGAGCATGACATAAATGGTATGGAATAAGGGGTGGATATCTGTCCTGGTTTCAGTTAGGACAGAGTTAATTTTCCTCCTAGTAGCTGGCAGGGTGCTATGTTTTGGATTAGAATGAGAAGAGCGCTGATAACATGCTGATGTTTTAATTGTTGTAGAGCAGTGCTTACACCAAGCCAAGGACTTTTCAGCCTCTCTCTGTCCTGCTAGCGAGCAGGCTAGGGATGCAGCAGAAGCTGGGAGGGGACAGACCCAGGACAGCTGACCCAAACTGGCCAAAGGGGTATTCCATACCATCTGACGTCATGCTGAACAATATATAGGGGTGGCTAGCCGGGGTGGAGGGGGGCGCCGGCTGCTCGGGGATAGGCTGGGCATCGGTCAACGGGTGGTGAGCAATTGCATTGTGCATCACTTATTTCGTACACATTATTACTATTAATACTATTATTATTATTATTATTGTTGTTATTCTTTTCCCTGTCTTAATAAACTGTCTTTATCTCAACTCACAGACTTCACTTTCGTGTTTCTCTCCCCCATCCCGGAGAGGGAGGGGGGAGGGTGAGCGAACGGCTGTGTGGTGTTTGACTACCAGCCGGGCTAAACCACAACAAAGACTTACTAAATTTTATCTGCAGCCTAATTTATAGGCATACACCAAATCACCAGATAAAGTAATATTGCATCTCTGTTTGGATGATCTGCTTTTTTCCTATCTTTGCTGTTGGAATTTGCATGTGCACAGTAAAGCAGCTGATATATTTAGGAAGGAACACCCTTCCTAGGTGTGTTTAAAGCATACAACACTGTACCAGGAACTGTCCTCTGTAGGTGAGAACCAGCAGTATTGCTGTGAAATGAATGGGTGAGATAGACTCTCTACAGGAATACGAAAAGGACGAATTTTTCTCATAAAGACTGTAGAACTAGATCAGCCTTGGCTACTGTCTCTCTATGGACTTGATACAAAATCCAGGAGGATTTATTCTGTAAGACTGGTCCACTACACCTCTCCAACATTTTCTCAGTATTCACTACTCTTAAAAGCATTCGTAAAACTAATCAACCGTGAATAAACTGTATGGAATACAATAGTTGTTGTTAGGGAACTACAGAACTCAAAAGGGTAAGTATATGGAGCTAGGTACTAGGATTCAAGGATATAAAGCTTACTTTGTAGTTGCACATTGCTTTGCACTGCTGATGCTTCTTCTGTGCAGCATTTTACAACAGTTTTTAGTAGTTGTTTGCTTTCCAAAACAATGCAAACATGGACACATTACTTTTTTGATATTTACACCCATCCATAGACCTGTTATCACTTGTCTGGTATCAAAAATAATTAAAATGGGGTACATATATATGCCCATCATCTTTATCATTTCATTATGTGTTTTATTCCTTGTAGCTTACTTTGTTAACTCAGTAGTGTTTTATAGACTAGTTCATTATACTTGTCATTTTTTCCCAAGTTAACATGCATTGTGAAAAAAAACATGCACAGTCATGATAGGAAGGCATATCTGTTAAAATAATTTGTTATAGATCTAGTTCATTGTATTATCTTCTATTAGTTTAGTGGCTTTAAGAAAAGCTTAATGCTAGGCCCTCGCTTTAGTTTTAACTATCACCCTATGCCAGCTTGTTAAAGCACTAACTGAAACCTGGACACTGCCATGCATAGACAACAAGCACACTTGTCTCTGTTTAGGAAGGCAGGGCCATAGGCAAATTCATTATTATGAAATACTTTACTATTAACTCCATAGCTTCTGGGGTTACGAGCTCCATGTGATTGCCCTTCCCTCCTTCATCCTGGCTAGTCTAGCTGTATAACACTTCCTGTTATCTTCTTTACTAGACCGGTAATTTTGGAGGTGAGGGTTTTGTTTTTTTCTATTATGCATTTTTTTTCTTTCTCTTTACAAGGAAAGAAAATTGAAATGCTTTCTTTAAAATGAGAAACTAGGCATTGTGCCATTGGGAAAAGACCCTCTGATGGTGTCCATAGATACCTGAGACCTTTTGTTCAATTTTATTTTTCACTATGTAACAATTTCTTCACTCCATATAACTGTGCAGATGGGTTACGGTAAAGTGTGCCTTAGCCAGCTTTAAGAACAGTAGGCTAAATCTCACTACAGATGTAGACTGGTGGAGAGCTCTTAATCAAATAGCCAACTAGCCATCTCTCATGATAACAGCTTTCAACACCATGTGATACAGCACCTACCAGCTGTAGTTATACAAAGGCTGGTCATCTTTTTGGGAAAGTTGCACATAGTCACAGAATTTTTACCACCCAGACTTCCTCTTCACATCTGTTGTAGTTTTACTCAGCTGGGCAGCCAAGCTCTGCCACAATTGCTCTCTCACTCCCCCTTCTCAAAGGGAAGGGGAAAATATAGAATGAAAAGGGCTCAAGGGTTGAAATAAGGATGGGGAGATCACACACCAATTATTCTCATGGGCAAAACAGGCTCAGCATATGGAGATCAAAATAATTTATTGCCTATTACTAACAGAACAAAGCAGTGAGAAACTAAAAGCAAAATAAAAACACCTCCCCCCACATCCACCCTCTTCCGTGTCCTCCCCCCAGGTGGCACAGAGGGACAGGAAATGGAGGCTGCAGTCAGCCCGTAACACTTCATCTCTGCTGCTCTGTCACGGTCACTCTCTGCCCTTGCTCCAATGTGGGGTCCTTCCCATGAAATGCCGTCCTTCCCAAACTGATTCTGCATGGGCTTCCCACAGGCAGCAGCTCTTCAAAAACTGCTCCAAGATGGCTCTGTACCACGGGGTCCATCAGTCAGGAGCAAACTGCTCCAGCACGGGTCCCCCACTGGCAGCAGCTCCCCCCAGACCCCCTGCTCCTGTGTGGGCTCCTCTCCATGGGCTGCAGTTCTGGCCTGGGGCCTGCTCCTGCAGGGGCTCTCCATGGGCTGCTGCCTCTTCCAGGCCACATTCACCTGCTCCACCAGGGGCTCCTCCACAGGCTGCAGCACGGAGATCTGCTCCATGTGGGACCCATGGGCTGCAGGGGAACAGCCTGCTCCACCAGGGGCCTCTCCACAGGCTGCAGGGGAACTTGTGCTGCGTGCCTGGAACACCTCCTGCCCTCCTGCTGCACTGAACTTGGAGTCTGCAGAGCTGTTTCTCACTCCTCACTCTCAGCTGCTGTTGTGCAGCAGGTTTTTTGTTTTGTTTTGTTTTGTTTTGTTTTTCCTTTTTTCCCTCTCTCTTAAATGTGCTCTCACAGAGGTAAAAACAACAACACTTATTGGCTTGGCTCTAGCCAGCAGTGGGTCCCTTTTGGAGCCATCTGGAGCTGGCTCTGATCTGACATGGGGCAGCTTCTGGGCTCTTCTCCCAGACGCCACACCTGCAGCCCCCTGCTACAAAAACCTTGCCACGTAAACCCAATGCAACATCACATCCTCCCATCCATCCTTCTGGGATGAATTTAACAGCATAATTCTGTTTTAGAAATATGTGTCACCTGAAGTTAAGCTCATAGTTAATACGAGCTTAAATGCAAGCATATACAGAAGACCTTGTTAAACAGAAAAAAAAGTTTGTTTGCTTGCTTGCTTTTAACATAAACTTGAAGGAAAACTTCCACCAATTTTAACAAATTTACTCAATGAGATATTCCATAATATAATTTGTTACTTTTACCATGAATCAGTTGCCTAAGCATAGCAACCCAAATAAAAGGAAACTGGAGCATCATATGGGCAACAAGTACAATGTTATGAGAGGGCAAAGAGAAACAGAAGCCTTGAAAACATATATGCAAATTAAAATGTGAGGGGGGTGGGGAGGTGGGAAGTTACTATGAGTAATATAAAAGAAAATCAAAGCTTGCTTGCACCTAAACAACTGTACTTGACTAATTCAGCTTTGGAGAATCAGAGGTAACAAGACTACAGAGGCTGGCTGTAAAGATTCTACACAAGGGATGCAAGAAGCAGCTCTAAGTTCTGCCTTGGGCTTCAAGAGATCTGGCTACCAAAGACAGCACAAGAGATGCTGTGAATCAACAAGTCGTCTCTGTGCTCTGCCTTTGCCCAAATGTTATGTTTAGCTCTCATGTTTTCACCTCATGTTTTCACCACCTGCATCCCACAGCTGGTTGGAAGACCAGATCTTGTGTCAGAAGAAAAGATGAAGGATGAAAATGTTTTTTGGGGATACAAAAATGAACAGTATTTTTAAGAAGTTGCATCATACTACAATATACCAGGGAAAAATAAATAAATAAATAAATAAAAACTAAGGGAAGAGAAAGGGAAACACAGAGAACAAAATCACAGAAAAGCACATAATGGCACAGATGAATTTAAGATAAGCACATGATAAAAGGTAAAGAGGACAGGGACAGACCAACCTTGAAGTCAGTGGATTTCCACTTGCTTCTACAAATGTTTTGGAGTTAACCAAAGTTTTGGAGTTTTTTATTTGGCCCTAAAGTCTTCCTTGATTTTTTAAGGCTATAATCTGCTTACATTCCATTCCCTCTGTTAGAGAGAAGAAAAGTAATTATTGTCAGAAATAGTAAACTCATATTAATCACAATTACAAGCAGTAATGTTTGATTACAATTTTTAATCAATCATTTTATTCCATGTTTAACTCAGTAATGCTGGGACCACTAGAGTGGACAGCCATCTGTGCCTCTGTAAAATTAGAAATATGATGAATTATAGCTACGAGTAGTTTGAGGCTATATGATGAATACAGATCATTAGAACTATGACAATTTTAACATACTGGAAAAAAAATAGTAACATCTGCATTTGCTGTTCTTCTTGAAAGATCTGTACTTCACTCGTCAACTTTCCTTAATTATTTACAATGAATAAGAAGAAAAAGTCTTCCTGACTTTCTATTATCTAGCACAAATCCTTTTTGTCATAGACTGTGCTAAAGTCTAAAGATCACATTTTACTCTTATCTAATCCGGTCACTATCTAGAGTATGCCTATTAACTTCCAAGATTCTCAAATAACATCTTTCTCCAGTATTACACTGAGTCGAGTTACTTCATATTCATCACCAGTATATCTGAAAGCAGAATCAAGATCCCTCGGGAACAGCTGCATTAACTGATTTGTCAAAATGATAAACTTTAGTCAGTAAGAGAAAAAAATAAAATAAAATAAAATAAAAAAAAACAGTAACTCCTTTGAAACCCAAACCAGAACACAATAAATTCCTTACAGATGTTGGTAATAACATTTGCACTTTAAATGTCCCCCCCCCCCCAAAAAAAAAAAAAAAAAAAAAAAAAAAAAAAAAAGAAACAACTGAAACAACTGACTTTTTTTCTCCATAATTGCATATAAAAGGGGAGTTCATCATTATGTTTAGGCTTATTTTAAGTGTCTTGCATGTCTTCCATCTCTATGCTATTCCCAAAGATAAATAATAATTCAGGTTGGAAAGGATTTCAGGAGATCCCCTATCCAAACACATGCTGAAAGCACAATCAGCTGTGGGGTTAGACATGATTGCTCAGGGCTTTACCTGCTTCCAAGAGTGGAGAAAAGCTGCACAACTGCTCTAGTCAGCCTGTATCATTGCCTGATTGACCTCATGGGAAAAAGGTTTCTCCTTATATCCAGTGAGAACATTTCTTGTTTCAATTTATGCTCTTTTTCCTTCTCTTCATCCATTTTGTAACACTACGCAGGGCCTGGCTACATCTTTTCTGTTTACCTGTAGGTGTAGGGAAGGTGCTGTTTGGTCTTCTTAATGTCCTTGCTCCAGGGTGAATAAGCCCAGCTTGCTCAGCCTCTCCTCATAGAGAAACTATTCCAACCCCTCACCAATATGTAGTGCCCTACACTGCACTTGCTCTAGTCTATCAGTCTGTCATGTATTGGAGGACCAAAACTGGATGTACTACTCTAGATACATGAATAAAATGGTATAATCACTGAATGAAAGGGGATAATAGCTTAATCAAATTATTTGCCATGATTCTGCTAATACATCCCAGTATGTAATTAGCCTTCTTTCCTACTAAATCAAATACCTGTTTACAATGTGTATAAATACCTATCCAGTGGTTTTCAAATTCATGTAGCTATGCAGAACCATATTAAAAAAAATAAAATAAAATAATAAAGAGAGAGAGAGAGCTGTTTCATCTGTCAGTCTTCATCTCAAAATGAAAAATCAAAGACATCACCTTTTTCCCTTCCAAACCACTGTGATTTCCCCCCCTTTATGTTCTCTTAATCATGTGAATTGCTTGGGTAACTACCCTACTTTAAATGTTCACTTGAAACATATATTTAAAATAGGTATGGAAAGGAAAGGTACAGTGAAGATACTTTCTCCATCTATACAGTTTCAAACAATTTAACTGTTGTTAAATGTCATCCCCTTGGAAAAAAAAAAAAAAAAAAAAAAAAAAAAAAAAGTAGATAATAATCCGTGGATCACGTTGAACCATTTAGAATTTAACATTCTCTTTTTTCCTTTGTGTACAACTTAAGATGGTGTTTTACCTTAAGTGTTAAATGTTTCTATTATTAGACTGAGTCACAACCAATACTACCATTTAGAATAAGACCCCTAAGCATAACTCCTGATAGAGACGTCTGTCTTTGAGGCTTTTAGGATGATAAAACTTGGAATGGTTGGAAATGTGTGATTTTGTGTTATATGAGAAATGACTGAGTTTGGTCAAAAGTTAGTAAGCAAGCAAAAAAAAAGCTGGACTCCAGTCTTAATTCTGTGAATAAATGTACTTTGCTACTAGAGAACTTTGATCTAAACATACCTGATGTTTAAGACATTAAAATCTAAATCCAGATTTAACTCCAAATTTCAAGGTGTCAGCACATTTTTGTTTAAAAAAGAGTTTAGGTTAGTTGGATTTTTCAACACAGCAGTAAAGGAAAAAATATAGAAGCATTTATTTTTAATTAATTATTGGTGATTCTTATTTATTTGACATTTTAAGAAAGAAAAAAAAAAAAAAAAAAGGGAGACAATATCTTAGTTCTTGGAATGACTTGCATATTATATTGGCCTGGTTTTCCTGAAGCATCTTATAACAACTTCATGGTAAGCATAAACAGCCACAGTACATGAGTGTTGTGAGAATATATGAAAGGAGTAATGAAACAATAAAAGAGAGAGTCTAAACCTTTGTCTTCAGTGTTTTCAAAGCCTTGCCTGCTGCTATAAAAAAAGACTTTTTATTTTCAGGCTGTGTCATGTTTCACCATAATGAGCACCAAAAAAATGCAAATATGTATTGATTTTATACAGAGGTCAGTACAAGTGACAAGCAATCTGTGAAAAAGTTAGCAGTCCTAAGTAAGAAAAGTAATTAGAAAGATGACTATAACCTTTCTTTAATGAATAGCAATAATAAATGACTTCCTTGGTGTTCTTATGACCCTGTCAAGTTAGCAAGGTGGTCTTCCCTCAGTCAATTCTATGTTTCGATCCCTTTTGTAATCACAATCTCACAGCTGTGGAAAATAGCACCATTCATTAATTGATCACTGATTATTTGCATGTGTAGTGGGAAAGAAGCACTCAGGTTCATCTTCCTCTGAACTAAAAGGTTATTTCGAACAACAATGAGGAACATTTATCATCCTTATGTCTTCAATGTTGTTCTTATTTCTTCTTGGTATTGTTGCTTGAGTCATTCACTTGTCAGTGTCACAGTAGACTAGTGAACAAGAAGCAATAGCTTTAACAGCCGGCTCTGATGCACGAAGCACATGAAAAGCACCCTCCCAGAACTAGCATTGGTGCTTGGAGTTTCATTAAAGATGTAATTTAATAATATATCTACTTAATAAAATCTACTTATGTACATGAATATAAGGTTTTGCCTGCTAGCACAAGCATCTTTTATTAAAGACAAACATTGATTTGTAAACCCTGTAATTGGCGTTTAATATTTGGCATCTTTGGTCTTAAAGAATCTCAATGACTGGAAACTCTTTGCTGGGTGGGGGAGTAGGAGTTTCTTATTCCTGTGAGATGGGATCCAACAGCTGTTTTAACATTTCATTAAGGAGTAAGGGTAAAAGAGGCAAAATCCACATTCAATTCATTTTCAAGCAATACATCCAGTAAGGCAGTACCTCAGAGTAGCTTGTGAGTTATCACATCTGATGGATGAATTTACCTGTGATGATTTCCAAGGCTGTTCTTGCCTTTGGGCAAATATTTAGAAACTTTCATAAATAGACTTTCTGACTGAATCTCCTGGGCATAATTACAGTTAACCTTCCTTACAAGTTTTTAAGGCAGTCCTTTTTCTTGGTGTTAGTAGCTCTCTGTATTCCTGTAACACACTATTAGCTGGCCAGTTAGTAATAAAATAATAATCCCATAGGTTTTCAGAGGAAAACAGAAAAAAGAGCGAGAGAAAGGAAAACAAACAAACAAAAGAAAAAACATATGTACAAAAAAAAACCATTGAGAAACTACAGACTGACACTGAAAAGTTTTGGTGTTGCCTTTTTTTATTCTTTTTTTTTTTTTTTTTTCCAGAAATTTGAAATTCCATTTGTTTTCCTCAGGAAAACAAACAAACAAACAAACAACAACAACAATACTGTTTTCACTGAATATTCATTCTGAGACATGATTCATGTAGCAAGAATATAAAATTTCAAAAATGCCTCAGTTGGAATTGAAAAGTGATACTACAGCTTCTAAATGGGGCTACATTTCTTGTTATATCTGAAATCGTTATATCCTGTGGTTTATGCCTTCATATCTACAACTACTCCAATAATTATTAGACTGGTGCCCCTGAGAACAAAATTAATAATTATTAATGAGTACTGGAGAAAATCTGCAGTTCTACTTCTATTTCTGAAATTAGTTTCAATGTATAGATTTTCAAAAGCCTATAGGAAAAAATCTTTACTTTTCTTTAAATAAAACTTGATATTGATCACAAGCTACTAGATATGAGGACTTTGAATCCAAATCTGTTTTCTGATATCATTCTGATACAGTATGCATCTGAAATCAAAACTTAGAGTATTTATTTTTCAGGTTTGATCTAGAGTCAGATGACATCACACACAAAAGTTTTCTGCTATTTGGAGACAAAGTTTCACATGAACAACTCCTGAGATTTAATTTAGAACCAGTGAATCACAGAATATCCTGAGCTGGAAGGGACCCACAAGGATCATCAAGTCTGACTCCTGGCTCCACACAGGACCACCCAAAAATCAGACCACGTCTGAAAGTGTTGTCCAAACACTTCTTGAACTTCGGCAGGCACGGTGCCGTGCCCACTGCCCCGGGGAGCCTGTCCCAGTGCCCAACCACCCTCTGGGTGCAGAACCTTTCCCTAACACCCAGCCTGACCCTCCCCTGCCCCAGCTCCATGCCGTTCCCTCGGGTCCTGTCGCTGTCCCCAGAGAGCAGAGCTCAGCGCCTGCCCCTCCGCTCCCCTCGTGAGGGAGCTGCAGGCCGCCATGAGGCCTCCCCTCAGTCTCCTCTTCTCTGGGCTGAACAATCCAAGTGAATTCAGCCACTCCTCATACGTCTTGCCCTCTAGAATCTTCAACATCTCCATAGCATCGAATTTAATTTGGATTTAAACCCACGTGCCATTCCTTTAGAGAAATTAATCCAGATTCAAACAGTTCTCCCTTTAGTTAACCCCAGTTTTCAGGATGGGACAGAAAAATCTAAACCAAATTCTAGGTTTGAATAAGGAAGAAACTTTACGTGTAAGACATCTCCACCCTCAAAATTTTATTTAAAATTGTATAAGGAAAGATGAACTGGAAGATGTTTCTCCCCAAGCCACATCCTCAGTCATAAAAATGACTTTAAAATGCTGAGAGACATGCTTAACACCTTCATGTTTTACTGTAGGATGTGAGAATGACCTGCAATAATGGCTTTTCAAAATACAACTATTAACTTCTGTAAACATCTGGGGACAGAGAATCTTTCTAGGCTGCCACTCTTGTCATATGGGTAGAGTATGTCATACCCATATGTCATATGGGTAATCCCATAGTGTTTGTGTTTGATGAGCTGCCAAAAAGTAAATATATATATATATATTTTTAGGGATACTTATTTGTTAGCACGTTTGAAAAAAAAATATATCATAAAGGAAAAGGGAATGTAATTTATCACACTAAAATAAGTATGCTGAAGATATGTGGGTTATATTTTAGAGACCTTGCCAACAACCAGTCATGCATATCTATTCTTCTGCCAGTGTTAATTTCATTCATTGTACTTTCCTTTCTGTTTTCTTTTTTAAAAAAATTATTTGTTCTATTTGAAAAATACTAGAACATAACGCAAAAGATGTGGGTGGAAACAGGCAGGGAAGAAACAGAAGAAGAAATGTAATGACATCACCTCATTTTTACCATATATTCTGACACTGTGAATTTGGGAATACACCCTCAGTATTCCATCATCCACGACATTTTGAAAATATTAATTCATTTACAGTTTTTTTTTTTTTTTTTTTTTTTATCCATGGGGTCCATAAAGAAGCCAACAATACAACTGCAGTATGTTCCTATTCAAATCAAAATTATTTACATTGTTACAAATCTGTTGCATTTTAAGGTGGAATTTAAGAAGTATTCATCTAATATTATACAGCTTGGTCTTTGCTTTCTGTGAAAGGTCAGGGTAAGAAAGAAAAAGAAAAAATGAAAGAAAGAAGAAGGAAGGAAAGAAAGAAGGAAGGAAGGAAGGAAGGAAGGAAGGAAAAGAACAAAAGAAAGAAACAGAAAGAAAGAAAGAAAGAAAGAAAGAAAGAAAGAAAGAAAGAAAGAAAGAAAGAAAGAAAGAAAGAAAGAAAAAAAAGAAAGAAAGAGAGAGAAAGAGATGTAGCAACATTTTTTTTTTCTTTTAGTAGAAAACTTTATAGGTTTAATGGCATTATCAGAATCATTGTGTCATTGTGTGTGGATCAGTCTGTAGTTTGTGTCTTTTTTTTCTGCGAAAATCCAAGACCATTTCTGTCTTTTAACAAGAATAACGATCAACATTTTTCCAACAAAAACTCCCAAGAATCATCAGCAAAGACCAAGCTATTTATTAAATCTGCCAAGCTTTCTGACCTTAGTTCAACTAGCCAACATCACTAAATAAATGTGCAAGCTTCTCTGTCTCTCTCTCATTATCCCCACCCCCAGATGACTTCCTATCTTGATCTAGATGTAGGTCATTCAGATCTTTTCAGTCATCTCAATGGTCAAATACCAAATGGTTCCTGCAATGTAGAGTCAGTATACCCTTAAAAATAAATAAATAAATAAATATGAATAATAATAATAAAAAAGATGAAAGAAATTGAAATGTTTTTGGCTATGCATAGCTTACTATTTAGGAATTCAAGCTAACCTTTGCAAAAGATCAAACATGAATCAATTGCTATGTATTTACTTTGCTGAAGTGATAAAAAGTCTAGGTATGTTCTTGTTCAGGCAATAGTTCCTGTTCCTCTCACAGCAGCAATCCCTCTCTGATTGGCACAAGTGATTAAAAAATGGACAGTGTGATAAAGCCATAGGATTTTCCAGAGCACCTATCATTAATTACTCTGACAATGCTATTCCTGTTACCAGTGACAAGGATGATAACTTCAAAGTTCCTGTCTTTAGCCAGCATATTTTCAGGCTACCCAATATCTTTAAGGAAAAGTTCCTTTTGTTGAAGAGGGACAAATCAGCAAGACTGATGCATGGTTCTCCCTGGTAGCACTGAAAGTTGACAGAATAACTAGGTGAGAAGGAAGATGATAGAAGCAGATTACAGCTGCTGCAACAGCAACGACATTGTAAGCAATTATTCCACTGAGCTGTCAAAAGATGGGAGATACATAACAGAGAATCTCTGTTAATCTTCGTACACCGAATGACAGCCCCAATGTTATTTCTTTGGAAGATGGTAATTGAAGAGTTACTTAAGGAAAAACAAACAAACAAACAAAAAATGTTGATGATCTAGGACATGTGGCTTTCCAAGAAACATAAATATTTATGTGCGTAAATACGCATTAAATGAAACTAAATCAGTCAACTGCATAATATCTTTGTCTTGTTTTAATGAAAATATGATCACAATAAAATCCATCTTCTCATTTATAATCTGTTCAATCTGTGGTAGAGTACTTTGATATAATGTAGCTATATTTGATCATTAAAAAAAATAAGCTAAAATAGAGAATAAAAGACATCGTCTCCTTTAAGGATGTTATGAGGAATCTATTCTCCTTCTGGCAGTGAAAAGTTCTTATGGAAGAGATTTTCATGAAAGCATATGCGAAAGTTTTTAAATCCAAGAAGATATTATATGAGATTTAAATCTAATGACGAGTCTAATGTGTTTTTTGTTGTTGTTATTGCTTTTGTTTGTTTGTTTGTTTGTTTTAATGCCATGTTAGTTCACATAGTGTAGATTATAGAAGCCTAGACCTCTAGTTCTCACCGAGAATGTGCAGAGCTGTTGAATTTACTGTACTTATCCTATATGGAAGATCTGCACATATACAGAAAGGTCAGTTAGATTTGTTGCACATATGCAGAAAAGTTCCCCATAACCTTTGTGGTTAAATCATTTCATGTTTATCCCATAATTCATTGACGGATATTATTCCATATGCTTGAGTCTCCAAGCTAGTAATTTTCTTTCATGGAACTCTGCATATCTGGTGTAAAACAGATAGGCTTTAAATACTGCTGTGAATGATGAACACTTCTCAGTCTATCCTGAGGAAAGAACCTTTCCAAAGTTTTAAATGCATTGCTTTTTAATTTCACTGAATATCCTTGGGTTTTGTACTGTCAAAGGTAAAAAAGAATGCAATTCAATTTCCCTATGGCTTTTGGCATTTTGTATTTTTCCACCATATCTAGTCTTGTATCATCTAAAGCAAACAGTTTCAGTCTTTGCTTATATAATGTCTTCAGCTTCCAGAAATATATATATTTTATAAATACACTCATGTATTTATAACTAAACCATTTTACTTCATCAGAAAATAATAGGCACTTGTAGAGCATAACGCATTTAGCTATAAGGTAAGCATATGAAACACATCATATGAAGTGCTTATTTCTCTCTGTTGACTAAAAAGGAGAATAAGTTGACTAGCTCAGAAATATAGGATCAGGACTTGAGTGGATTTGTTCTGCTGTTTCAGTAAGTTAGAGGACACTTCTGCTTGTGTTTGGAAAGATTTCCTGTGGCATACCCTGGGTATTGACATGCTAAAGAGCAATAATGTTTGGATGCCATTGTTTGTGTAGTGCTTGCTGGCTTTATTTGCTACTTTAGGTCTTTCTAACTGGTCAACCAAGAATGACAGTGACCCACTGAAAGAGTATAGAGGAAGGAGTAATTCTTCTATGTAATAATAGACACATACTCATTAAGACTGCCAGATAGCAGGAGACCTGATGAAACTGGGACAGTTGGTTGAACCACATGAAGACAAAAAGATTGTAAATATGAGGATCTGTGGTAATGACTGTGTAGGGGTTCATTTCAGAGACAGAGAGAAGATGTTTATTTAATTTAATTTTATTTTATTTATTTTATTTTATTTTCTATTAATTTCATTTTATTTTATTTCATTTCATTTTGTTTTAATTATTTTCCTGTACAGCTCCACTAATCATGAAAAAACAGGAGAAATTTATTTCCATTAAGATAAAATACACAGAAAATTCATATTCAGTTACTGCAGGAAAAATTTCTGATGAATGTGTATGTTTCTATCTTTTTGTCTTTCTGGTAAGATTATCCCAGAAAGGCTGCACCAATCCAGCAGCACTGTTCCTACCCTACTAAAGTCAGAAGATTAGACTCATTGAAATATTTCAGTTCATAGAAAATGCCACTAGATCTGCTGTAATTCCCACAGTATGCACATTTAAGTATCAGCTTTTATCAAGGAAGCTTTTGATTTCAATATTTTTTCTACAAAGGGAAAAATCTAGGTACATATGGCTTTCACCAAAGCACATACTCATCCACTTAAAGACTAGCTGAAAGTATGAGTAAGATATGCATGAGGCCTTGGAATCTCTTCCTGAACAATGTACATTAACAAGGAATAAAACAAATGAAACAGAGCAATGCTAAAACTTTTATCATGATTTTTAAAATAACATAAAATATGAAAAGCTTAACCCTATGAGGTAACAAAAAGGATGAAAAACATCAGTATAACCATTATAAGCAGATTATCGCTTTTTTTTTTTTTTTTTTTTTTTTAAAGATTGTTTAGATACTGGACATATGGGCTCTCTAGACTGCAAAAACAGAAGTTGAGACAGTGCACTAAATATTTTATTCTCAATATGTTAGATAAGCAGTACTAAAGCCATACATCTCATTCTACCTGCTTTTTTGGTTATTAAATTAGGTAAGGGGTAACACTCACAAATGGATGTGGTTTTCTTTCTTGGCCCAAGACTGAATTTAATCAAACCTGGAAATATATGGAAAATGAATTCTGAAGAGCAATCCCACTTTATTGTTATGTGGGTAAAAATTCTTGACTGGTACCCTTTTACAGGTGCCATATGCTGAGAACATGTTTTGTTCTGAACTTAAAGCCAGAAGTTATCATGTGAGAAGACTCTCAACTTTCAGAAGCCGCATACCTAACCAAACCACTGCAAGTTATTCCAGCAATAACTTGCAAATCCTGAACAGATATATAGTGTATTACTTTTTTTTCTCTGTATTACATCTTTTCAGAATTCGCTGACTAGTTAGTATTTTGATTACATTACTATTTTGATTACATTTGCTAAGAAGCTTAGTCTAATTATCAACATAAAGAAGAAAGAAGTCCTGTTCCAGCCACGATCTGGAACAAAACTTGTCAAGGCCAGCATCAAATATTTACTGTAAAACACTGGTCTCTGACAATAAATTCTGTTACTATGGTCACCTCTGTCTCTGAGACTGATGAGAAAGTCACACGGAGTAAACACCAATGAAGTTTTTAAGGAGCTAAATAATCTTCTCCAAAAGAGGATTCAATTCAAGACAAAAAATAAATGTGCATTGTACAGTGGTGCTTTCCATTCTATTGCACAGCTAAGAAACTTGAATTATTTGTTGCTATGTCTCAGTTAATGCCAAATGCTCTTTTTTTTCATGCACTTCCTGACATAAAATGACAGGGTTCAGTCTAAGACAGCAAAGCCTTAAAGCATTATTTCCCACTGTATAGTGCTCCAGTCACCTACAACAGCTTTGAGCAACTGCTGTGTATTTTGATAAAAGATCACCCAGAACTATTCTTTATGACAAGTTAAGATATGGTGAATGGCTGAAAGGCAAGATGATGAAATGTTACAGACATTCACAGGACATATCTTTAGCTGTTGTGTTTGTTCTTCAGTGGGGGAACTTGCAACTAGAGGTGATCTGCTCTAGAGAAGATGCATCAAAGTCTGTTACTGAAAGCTGTGAAGCACAAAAGTCACAAGAGGAACACAAGTGTGTGACCAAGACACCTGTGGTCACAGGAAAAAGCTAATTTCCTAGTTGTGAAAGATGAATACTTGTAAACAGAGCTGATGAGAGGTTATCATTGTCTATGAAGTATCAACACAAAATTTAGAATTTATGCCTCTGACTCGATTTGCAAACAGCTCTCATCACAGATACTGTGATCTCGTATTAAGGAAGAAATAAGCAAGTGATGTTGGGTTTCATTAAAGTTCATCTTAAAACAATGTAGCTTAATGTACCACTGTTGAAGTCAAATTTGAAGAGGAATGAGGCTATGAATGGCAAAATCTGCTGTACAGCTTGTATTTGGTATTGCATCTGTTACGTAGACTGGTCCTAATATGGTATATTTTAATGGTTTATATATATTTACAGCTTTAAGATTTTCCCTAGCTTTGAAGCTGGGATTTGTAACATAAAGTAAATTTACAACATTGTCTGTTAGTTTCTTGACATATAATACAGCACTGTGGTTCTACTTCATGTTATAAGATATAAGAATTTCTGAAAAATAACTGCATGTACATGTGGATTCAGGAGGTTTCAGGGTATTGAGAGTTAAGATGTATTCACTTTCATTTATATCAGGTATATTCCTTTAATTTAGAACTACAGCATCTCAACACCTCATATACTGGCACAAATAGAGGTAGGAAATTTTATATCAACAGGTACTTTAAAAAAGATAAAACTATAAGAAATAGATCATTCTTGGAATACTGGAGCTATCAACCTAAAACACTGAGTGAAGCCCAAAACAGCAGTGTATGATCCTCTAACACATTAGGCAGCATGTAAAGGATAAATCGATGTAGCTAAGTTACAGCCCCCCCCCCCCTTTTTTTTTTTCTCTTCTAGCTTCTGAGTGTTTGATTTCATTTTTTTTTTTCTAAAGTATCTTCTGTGTGCAAATTTATGTAAGTCAATTATATCTGATACTAATGTTTTCTGTCTGTTTATATGCAGATGTTCACTATATAATATGCCGAAGTTCTGATGAAGGTAAGATTCCTGTCTGGTTCTATACAAGACTTTTCTAAAACTTCTTCCAGAAACCAGTCCCATAAAAGAACTTCTAGTATTTAGTAACTTCCTGCACCAGTTTTATCTTTTTGCAATTAAATTTGATTACCATCTTCCTAGGAAGAGGAAATCTTCCACCTTTTATCTTATTTCCCAAGAGTCTGCAGTGCCTCCAGCAGCAAAGAGTATGAACACAGCTCATTACAGGGCATCAGAAGTGACGACACTAAGACTAAAGATAAGGAAATATGCTGACATAGCTGCTGTGCCTTATACAGAGGGGAAAATATATATATATATATATATATATATATATATATATACACACTATTTACGCTATAGTCTAAGAGCTGAAACAGTCACCAGCTCCACTTAAAATGTCTTGGAGCTTTCTACAATTCATGCATTGCTTGTTCATAGAAATATATTATTTTCTAGACAGGTACTACAGAGGTTTCGAAAAAATATCATATCATAGCTCTGTTTTTGTCCTACTGCTACAATGAATAAGCAGGGGGTCATACAGGCTGACAGTTTGCTAAAAGTTACTTTGTTGAAATTTTTGCATCAGTTATGCTTAGTCAGAAAGAGCTGGAGCCACAGGAAGACGTGGGTATCACATCACTGAACATTGCAGCACCTGAGCATTGCTGCTAAGGGGAATCCCAGAGACTGTATTTATATAAACAGGGTCTCTAAACAATGCCTGAGGAAAGACAGGCTGCTTAAAGGTAAATATATGCTACAGTCACTGGTGTGACTGCAACTTATGTAAACAGACAAAAATTAGCTTTAGTATAGCTAGGGTACAGACAAGAATGTAGTCATTGCAGCATAGAAGTCAGGGGTTGCTTCTGCATTTTGCATTTAAAAACTATCAGATAAAGTGAATAAATAATGCTATGAACACATATCAAAACCAAAACCTTCCTTCTTGAGAAGTGACTTTATATCTGGGCCATACAGTCATGCTTCCTTTTGCTTATTCACTCAATCTCTGCCCCTTGAAATCTGCTTTCTGCTATACTTACTAGTGCATAATACGAACAGAAGGGTACTCACTTTTCTTCTAGCCTGACACCAGATACTCAGCTGAGAGATAGGAGGGGTGTGGGCCAGTCCCCTACATGCAAAGATTTTTCACCTCTTTGACAAATACTGTAACAAGTAAGCAATTGAATCTATTACATATAAAAGGTGAATATTCACCAAACTTCCCTAACTATGTTTTTGAAGAAAAAGGTGAGCCTCATTTTGGATAACTTGCACAGCCAAGTGACTAATGACAGTTAAAACACCTAAATTCAGAAGAGAGGTAATACTCTTTTTCTACTTCTAAAGGTACTGTTATCTCCCATTGTTGATTACATTATGATTTATTTATCTTCACACAAAACTGAAAAAAAATATATTTTCCAAAGAAAATGTTAATGACAGCAGGAAAGAATTCATTATAACAGTCTTCATAATCTGCTGTGAGTTAGCTTAATCTAACCCTGTTGAGCCTTTTGTGTGTTAGAATTTCCCTTCTCACATTGCCAAGTAGGATTTATGAATTCCACCTATAAAAAGTTATTGATATGAAGTGACCGAAAAGTAGGAATAGCGGATATTAATCTACCTAAATGCTTGTGTAGATCTGGGCCTGTCCTCCTTCTCTGAATACAGACTTCTGGAAAAGCAAAATTAAGGTATGGTTTCAAAAAACAGATAAAGGAGTAAAGAGCATGTGCATTGTCCCTCCGATCAGTCTTTTTCAGCTCTCCAGACAAAAGTAAAAGATGCCTCAAGGCACTGCTCATGCTCTTTGTGCAAATGTTGCTGTCCTTGTATGCAGGCTATTATTGGAGAATATTCTTGCAAAGGCTGAAGTTGTTAGCTGGCTTGTCACAGGGTAACTTCACCACAGAACAAATGGGAGCAGACAGTGACAATTTGCATCTTGCAGTACACAGCAGACTGCTACCCCACATCCAGGGCAAAGCTACAGTCAAGCCTAAAGCAAACAGCAGTTCAAAGTAAGTGATGTTCTTTATAGTTCTGACAGGCAAGATACAAGGGTGTTGAGGTCATTGACAGATAGCCCAGTTAAGAATGCAAGTAATTTACAAGGTCCGTAACAATCAGAAGTTTTTTCTTAAGGTCACTTTGTAAAATCTGGCCAACATATTCACAGTTTATCCACCCAAAGACACAAAAGTGATCATTAAACTGTGGTGTGGATGTGCTGAACTACCACCATTAGCTGTGTATTTCAACCTACATTGGAAGAAAATATAAAACATTATAATCTCCATCAAAATCCATTTTTTCCATATTCTAAGCTAAACGACTGTCCTTCAGGATCATGTTTAAAGTCAGCATTTAGTTGTATGCTGTACTTTATTTACTGTCAGACAGACACATACAAGCTAATAGTCTTCTGTCCATCCACTATAGCCACAAGTAATTTCAGTATCAATATCCACTGATTTCTCCTTCACAAACATCCTTTAGAGTTTGTTTCACATTTTTTTTTTTTTTTCCCAGGGACAATCAGACAATCCTGTTTTTATTTTTATTCTGCTGTGCTCTAGGAAGAGAGAGAAAAAATAATAACACAAAGTTAACACCATTTAAAAAAAGTAAAAGACATGCATTTTTCTTTTATAGCCGCAGGAAAGAGAAAGCAGCATTTTTGTTTCTGTCTAATCAATCAAGTGTCTAGAAGAAAGTTGATTAGAAGCTGAAAAAATAACCTTTTAGTAAAATTGTCAGTAAAGGTTAGTGAATATAATCTTTCTGGTTTGAGAAAAACATGGGTCCCCAATGATATTAAGTAAAAGATAAATAATATCCTTTGTTCACTATAACCATTTTGCTTTGTGAATTTATTCAAGCAAATTAATATATAGACTAATACAATGAATCAGTGTGCACTGACGAGATGATTATCAATTGCAGAAGAAATGAAGGAAGGACATGCTCAATTAGTCAGCAATTTAGTGCAGGTGGCTACCCTTGTTTAGATTAAGTAAGCAGCCTCCATAGGTCATGACATTTCATGAACTGTGAAAGAAACCTTACCAAAAAGATGAAGAATAAGTCTCTTATATGATCTGTAGTTTGAGATTCAATCTAAAACCTGACAGAAAAAGCACTTCAAGCTAGAACCTAGTTAAAATGGCAAAATAGACAGAAAAGACAGCTGCAAAATGAAGAGAATATTAAAAAAGTAAACTCACGTTGCTATAATCTGGAGAGCTGTTGCCAAGATGCATTTTTCATACTGCCTGCAATTTAAGTTGCTTCCTGTTTCTCTTTTGGAAAAGTAGAAGTCACATGGGAACAAGTGTAGGAATCTGCATGGGAGAATCTTTTGTGCTTGGTGTCTAATTAATTTGAATACATTTAACTGGCATGTTTATGCAGAGCACATAAAATGACAAATCAATCATTTGCAACTTTGTGTCTAAGTTCAAGTTATTGAATAGTTTGCTCCACCATGCTGAAAAATACTGAGTTTTCATTAGGTTTTACAGGAAACAATTCAGACAGAATTAAATCAAATAAAGATAGGCTGACTACCTACTCCTCACGCTAGCCTTCACTTTTGTTTCTGAACAGTAGGAGAAAATCCATTGTGAGCATTTGGCTTTGCAATGGTCTGTTATATTATTTCAGCTGTGCAACTGCTATACGAACAGAGAACTCCCTTGTCAAAACCAGGATGAAAGCACTTAAAATTGTCAGTGGGAAGCCTGGTGAAAATTTACAGCCACCACAACTTGGTCACATAGATTTGCATGTTTACACAACACAAAAGCTGTCCTAAGCTTCTAAGTTTGTCAGTCCAGGATGTATGCCCAGAAAAGATTTCTACATCTCCTGTGCAGTTAGACAAACAAAAGTTTGTGTGAAAAAGTCTAAAGAAAATAATTCTAACAGCAGTCACACCAGTTTGTCACAGTTTACAATGCTTTTCATTGGAGGGTGTCAACTTTTTTCTATAAATACTTTTATCTTGTAAAGACTAGTAGAAGCTTCCTGTTGTTTTATCACTTTATTGAAATAGGCAAAAGTCTGAACTGATCTACATAATTTTGACATTCCTATATGATTTATTTTATTAAATCTTATATCTCAGCTCAGCTCACCTTTCCTGTCATGTCCACTTGGGAAACTCACTATGCATTTAAATTCAATAACCATGTAGAATTAGAGCTGTAAAGGTACTAGGCAATTTACCTTGCCTTTTCTCACAAAGGCTCAGAAATTGCTCTCCTGCCATATTTTCCTTCTAGGCTCTCTAATCTTTCCAACCCAACTAGCCCATACAGGTGTAATGTCATACACTCCTAGGCTAGAGCTATACTGCCCAGCAATAAAACCCTTTAATTAGCCAAATGCATATATAATGTCAGAAAAATAGGATTTATTAGTTAATTTGCTGGTAGCTCAGTGGTAGATGGTGTCATGTTAGTACATATTTAATAAGGAACAGTTGGCAGATTAGTGATGTAGTGAGATGTTAGGTCACTCTTTTCCCCATGCTGTCCATTCTGTAAACAGTGTGGGATTATGGTGCTTAAATAATTCCCAGAGTCCATGTCTACTTGCTTGCGAGGTACCGAATATTCTTTTACATGATCTGAAGATTCCACTTAGGGTCTCTAGGCACTCCATTTTTTTTCCCTGAGTGTTTCCTACAAAAAGTAGATAACATTGTATAGTTACAGTTTCTTTCACTTTGTCCTTTCTATTTTTTCCTCCATCATGCTATCGTCCTCATGCCAGAGAATTCTTCCTTCGAATGCTGACATAGCTCTTTTATTCCTCTGACAGCATCACAAGGTGTACCTCTTCACTAAACTGAGGTGTCAGTGCTGGTCTGGCAAGCAGTGAGATATCTGTCTCCTTTGATATTGGAGAGGATGGACAAGAAGATGCAGTGTACCAGATACCGTTGCCTTGGTCTAGCATTTGTGGATATACTCTTCTGTTAGACTTGCAGAAGCTACTTCTTCCTGTACATTCCAAGTAATCCTGTTGTTTTATGGTCCTTGTCCTCTTCTTGGTTTAGCAAAGTCAGCAGAGTAAGCATGGGTGTCTCCAAAGCCTTTGTCAGATTTCTGACAAAATGTGATCCAAACTGTTTCCTACTGAAAATATAAAGGTTCTGGTTATTTCAATGAAGTAGCGCCACACATAAAATGAGGTCAAGTGATATAAGAAAGGTTCGTTTGGACATTTATGTGAGGGGGCATGAATCCAAGGCAAAGCCATTTTCTTAATGGACTTTAAATAGAAAATGGAAAAAAAAAAAAAAAAAAAAAAAGAGCAGTGTCTAGCAATATCTGATGGGAAAAGATTTTGATAAGATATATTCCAATAAATCTTCTGCTGAGGTTGGCTGGAAGTACCAAGACTCTGGAACATGCTACAGAGTGCCTCTTCCCTGTAGATAGCTCATGGCCAAGATGCACACAATATCAACAAACAAAGTTAACATTGCACAGCTCTTGTGACCATCGAATAGGTTTGAGCAAAATGAAAGCCATCTGAAACAATCATTTACACATTTTTCTACATTTTTTTCTATTTTTATATCTCATTTTTAAGAGGAAATTTGTTGTAAATCTCCTTCATAGAAAAATTTGTTAATTTTAAACTCTTAAAGTAAATTTCAAGAAAGTTTTTCTCCTTTTCTTTCCAAATTTGTCTTGGAAGTTATGAACAAAGACATCATAAGAATAGCAGTGTTAAGTTAGACCAAATGTCCATCTAGCCTAGCCTAGCTCCAGCAGTGCCCATTGATGTCTACAGAAGAGCAAGAACAGAGGAATTATGGATGACACTACCACCTACGGCTCTCCTAACATACATCTCCTTGCAGCAGAGTTACTTTCCACACTAGCTGTTCAATTTCCCCTTGAATCCATATAAACACCTAGGATATGGGGTATCTGACAGATAGGAGTTCTATATGACTGCTACTGGGTGCACATTTTTCTTTGTTTTTAGCTTAGCTCCTACTAGCTTTTCACATTATAAAACTCTTATATGTTAGCAGAAGACGATTAATGCCAAGATTAATGTTGGATAGAGGTAAAGAAGGAGTTCATAATGAACATTTCAAAGCTTCCTTTCTATTAAATGTCACCTATAATTCAGGAATTTATAATACTGTAACTATAATTCTATAGCTATAATTATTTATAATGCTATTAAATATAAATTAGTAACTAGAATAACTTTTTAATTTTCTTTTTGTATAAACAAAATCAGATGCAGATTTTTTCTTAAAAATCTTTATAAAATTTATCTCTTTAAGAAGAAAAAAGGCTTACGCATACCACTGGAGATCTCTAAAGAACTAAATTATTGCAATACAGAAATCCAATGGATGAAAAGTATTACGTTACCTGTGATGGGCAATATAATTCTGCTCTAACTCAAGGTATGAAGGCAAATATAGAAGTTATTCACATGTACAAATGTGGAGCAATTGGTGCTAATTGCTCAAGCACTGATCCTAATTTGTTCTTGTAATGATAATGAGGGAAATGTGTGTTAAATACTATGAGAGACATCTTTCAAATTGTTTCTGTCAAAAGATTTACAGAGAAGTACACATATGCTCCATTTCATTGTGAACATTCAACAGAGATGAGTGCTTTTTGGATTTCAATACAATGTCAGCAAATGCAGTAGTTACTGTATCAGTGCAGAACTCCCACACAGAAATGGCAAAAACAACCTCCTGTTTTCAGCCTCACCTTTTCTCACACAATTAGGTCTTATAATCTTAGTCAAAGAGACTATTTGCAAAAATTTACATGTAAGAAAGGCATAGTTTGAGTTATAATTAAACATATGACCCCCCCCACACACACAAATAAATAAATAAATAAATAAATAAAACTTAAACAAAAAAACAAGTAAAGTATTAAGTCAAAGTGTTTTGAAACTGGAACAATCATTCTGTTACAGTCAAAAGGTACTGACTGTTTCTTTGTCTGCTCTTACTAAGTACCTCTCTTCATGATTTTGGAACACAAGTAATCTGAACCTTAACCTATTAGTAGGTAGAACCAACTATTGAAATATGCAGAAATAATAAAGAAGTAGAGATAAAAGTTCTATACAGCAGATAACAAGACAGTCTAATGTATCCTGGAGGAAAGTAGTCTCAAAACGTTCTCACAAAGCATTAAAAAAAAAAAAAAAAAGTTTATGAGAATTTCTGACATAAATTTGACTGCAATAAGGTGACAAAACAGTAAAACAGTTCTTGACTTGCATGAGACTACCTTATTAAACCATCTGTCTGAGAGCATTATCCAAATGCTTCTTGAACTCCGGCAGGTTCTGTGCCATGACCACTTCCCGGGGGAGCCTGTCCCAGTGCCCAACCACCCTCTCGGTGCATAACCTTTCCCTAACACCCAGCCTGACCCTCCCCTGTCCCAGCTCCATGCTGTTCCCTCGGGTCCTGTTGCTGTCCCCAGAGAGCAGAGCTCAGCGCCTGCCCCTCAGGTCCCCTTGTGAGGGAGCTGCAGGCTGCCATGAGGCCTCCCTTCAGCCTGCTCTGCTCTGAGCTGAACAAAACCAGGGACCTCAGCTGCTCCTCATGCATCTTCTTCTCTAGACCTTCCACCATCTTTCCTACCCACCTTTAGACACATTCTAATATTTTTTTTTGTCTGTGTAGCATGGCACTCAAAACTGTACACAGTCCTTTAGGTGAGGCTGCACCAGTGCAGAGTAGAGTGGGACACTCCCCTCAACTGGCTATCTATGCTGTGCTTCTTCTAGCCATACAACATACCACAAGCCATATATCCCAGAAGCCTTTACAGTTTCTCCAAGCCATTTCTAGGCCTCATTGCCTCACAAGAACCATAAATGCATCAAAAATAAATAAAGCAATGGAAAAGATTCTGCCTTGCTCTCATCAATCTCTCTCATAATTTCTCAGCCCTAAGGGGCTAATTGTGCTCTTGCCTCTCATCATTGATTTCACCACTTCTCCAGACTGTAATATGTTGTCATAGGCTGCAAGATCCTGAGTGCTATTAAGCAGTAGGAAAGCTGTCTCCAGTACAGTGAAGCTCTGGAACACAAAGGGAAACTGATCGCAGCACCACACAGGATTTTTGGAGAGCAAATCTGAGTAACAGAAGACATCAGCTCCAGGCAAGATAAAGGGAGCATTTCACAGGTACCTTTGTCAAAACCACACCTCACTCCACATATCAGCTAGCATGGATCACTTATGTCTGGACAAGAAACAGCCTTCATAGCCCTCTGCTAGCAACAGATGTTTAGCTTTCAGCATGCTATTTCTGAGTTCCTATCTTACTCAGTTCAGGTCACAGGAAGATTCTTGTATTATCTTCTAGAGATCTGTACTAACACTAGCTGTGCATCAACTACCTGTCAATCTGCCATCACAATTGTCTTCTTGCAACACCATATTACCATCATCTTGTCTACTTATCTGAAATCACCACCTGTGACATACATGGAGTCATTGAAGAATTCTGGTAAATCAGAATTGTCCAACTTCACTGCAGCCATCAGTGACAGATATGTCCCCAGCCAGAGTGTCCTCAATGGACCCCAGCAATAGCAGGCATATTCCCACCCCAGAGAGGGCAAGTGGTAACCACTATTGTAAGGTATTCTAGGAGCTTCCATGTCAGTTCACAAGACTCAAACACAACAGAATCACGTGCATTAATATTATTCTTCATGCCTGAACATTTGACTGTTCCTGGTACAAATAGACATCTTATTTCAGCCAAATTCAATGAAATCAGCTTCTATAGCATGAAAGTATCAACCTATACTCAGCCATGGCAATTTCCTTCACTGTCATGGTGCACACAGTTTTGTCTTGGTGATGAAGGTACTAAAGGAACTGTCCTCAGTTCTCTCTCAACCTTCATATGTGCCATAAACTGCTTTATTATCCAATGGAGATGTAATACCAGTAGATCCCCAAAATGAGATCATCAGAATCACTATAAACATATGAAAGTCTGAGCAAATATGTACAAAAAGTCTTTCCAACCTGTTTCTAGGATAGCTCTGAATGCATCCTCAGTCACCAGGCTGTGCAACATATAGCACACTTTGACTTTATATCAGTACAGTTCCACCAAGTTCACAACAAACTATTATGCTTGACCCAGATATCCAGCTCCTTTTCTTTCCTCTTCGTCTCCACCTAAAACTTCTTCAAATAATTTTCTTCAGATTTCCTTACTGCATCCAACCTATCTATGAAGAGTAGACTTTTACTTCTGTTGTTATGACAACAGCAGAAGCCTGGCTATACTTACTATCCCATCCTACACTTCTCTGTACCTCTCACTGACAAATTTGTGGTGTTCATTCCCTCTCATCTTGACTGTCCATCATCTGGCAACAATAAATGGAAAACATTATTTACGTGGAGTACAAATAGCACTCTTCTTACTTATCAGAAAACACACTGCCCTATTCATGCACTCAAGATTTCTCCTAATCATTATCTCCTGTAAAACATCTCTGCCAGAATGAACATACTTGAATCTCTACCTGTACTTACTGTAGCTGGAATGGAGTTAAATTTCTTCGTAGCAGCCCTTATTATGTACACCCAATATCTATAAAAAAACAAAGGGAATGGTAATCCCACTCTCCACATTGCCACTAAAGAGAAAAAAGCAACAGTTACTGTCCATGCTTCCTTCAGCCTCTTTCTATAATTAAGTCTTGCTGCCTTACCTTACAGTCTGCTTTCATCCTGCTATGGGCGTATGACTTTGGATCAGGTAATGATATCTTGCACTTGTACTTTGTTGTGAGAAGATGATAAAAAGGAGACCTTCCTAAAGGTGAAACATGTAGGAGATAATGGCATTACAACAATATTTTATTGCTACCAAGTTGTCTTTTTCCTCTTGAAAAGTATAAAAAAACTTTGCTGGTCTCATAAAAGGCTAATATAAAAATAAATAAATAAATAAATAAAATCTAAAAACTGCAGCCACCATAATCCTGTATAGGATCATCACAGAGTACTCAAATTTAGGTACTAGAATACTGTCAGGTAACCTTGAAATGTGTACCAAAAGCTAGCCAAGAAAAATTGGCTTTGAAAACCACAGAACTTGTTTTCATTTCAGAGTAAGACCATGAGACTGGGACAGCTTAGAGAAACACGTTGCTCAGGAACTCTGCCAACCGTAATATTAGCCTTGTCAGGCAATAGAAAAGGAATCTGCTGCAAGTCTGTACCATTTGGAAGCTATGATAATATTTCATTTATATCTAGATACGTGGGTCAGCTGAACTGGAGAAGGAGTATAGCAGTTCAGTTCTAAATCTCCACATTGGCCATATTCAGGCATAGGTTTCCTGTTAATCACTTTATCTCAAGGTAATCATGCTTTTACACCTTCTACTAAAACCACTGGTTTTATTTTTACAGAATGAATATGAAGGTAACTGAACCACAGGCTTGCTTAAGAATGAGCATTTTGTGTGTCAGTCAATATGACTATTTTTGATTATTTGTAAGCCAGACATACAGTAAGGAGGAAAAAAAAAAAAAAAGAGGGATAATATTCATACTATTTAGCACTCAAAAGTAGTTAGGATTACTAATAGGAAAGAATTATTAAAAGAAAATGAGAAAATGGAAGTTGAATATCATGGGGATAGGAGTTTCTATAACCACATATATCAGGCTGTGCTTGTGAAAAGCTGGTGAAATCCAATAACTTTCATCAGTTTAAAACCAACTAAAGTAAATACACAAGGATATACTGTAGGGAAAATCCTGTGTTGACAAAAGGAAATACACAAATATGTAATTTTGGACTGTAATTTATACGTTTCTCTTCAGAAATCTAGCTAATTAAATGGTATGTTCATTTCATTGCACTATGAATGTTATTTTTGTCTTGGAGCTCAGTGTTCAAACTAGAAGTTTCCAGGGTAAACATGAAATAATCTGCTACATACAAAAACAAAACCAAAAACAAACAAACAAAAAAAAGTTTGTGTAAGAATGTTTCTCAAAACAATAACAAAGCACTCCAAGTGGAGATCATTAGTAAGAGCTTCAGTCTCATGCCAGAATGTTTCCAACAATAAATATATGAACAGGCTAGCCACATACTGTTTGATATGCTAAAAGCTGTGCAAGTTATTTTATGTAACCTTCTTCAAAGTATTGTTGATTGAGTTAAAATTGGATTTCTGTTCAAACTGATTATCTAACACGATAGAAAAATGCACAGTCCAGAAACAAATTCAGATTTCTGTGGAAAATTAAACTGTAATGTGGGGCTATCCACTGAGGCATTAAATATACCTATATAATTGTA
Organism: Cygnus olor; assembly: GCF_009769625.2. Classification (NCBI taxonomy): domain Eukaryota; kingdom Metazoa; phylum Chordata; class Aves; order Anseriformes; family Anatidae; genus Cygnus; species Cygnus olor. Next base: position 18,624,385 of record NC_049169.1, on the reverse strand, counting down.
TCTGTAGATGACAACTGTGATATGACTGCCACTTCAACTGGTTTGCAATGAGGACTTAGAACAAGCACATACACAAAGAACAGATACTTCCTTTGAAATATTTGGAGGGGATAATTGATTTCCACAGTATACTTTTCTTAAACAAGCACTATACCTGAAACTGAAGAAGTAGCTAAAATGTGAACGTCTCTACCACACAGATGATCTCTATCACAAAGGTAAAGAGTTCTGTTTATGGCCATTTTTAGGAAAGAGAGTAACTTAAAAGCTATAAGCAATTTTAGCTAGCACCTTTCAATATCATTCAGAGCATTTTAGCCCTTCCTTCCTTCCTTCCTTCCTTCCTTGTTTCAGTTAGGACAGAGTTAATTTTCCTCCTAGTAGCTGGTAGGATGCTATGTGTTGGATTAGGATGAGAAGAGTGCTGATAACATGCTGATGTTTTAATTGTTGCAGAGCAGTGCTACACCAAGCCAAGGACTTTTCAGCTTCTCGCTCTGTCCTGCCAGCAGGCAGGCTAGGGATGCAGCAGGAGCTGGGAGGGGACAGACCCAGGACAGCTGACCCAAACTGGCCAAAGGGGTATTCCATACCATCTGATGTCATGCTAAACAATATATAGGGGTGGCTAGCCGGGGTGGGGGGGCCGGCTGCTCGGGGATAGGGTGGGCATCGGTCAAGAGGTGGTGAGCAATTGCATTTGTGTATCACTTGTTTCGTACACATTATTATTAGTAGTACTATTATTATTATTATTATTGTTATTATTATTATCCTGTCTTAATAAACTGTCTTTATCTCAACTCACAGGCTTCACTTTCCCATTTCTCTCCCCCATCCCAGAGAGGGAGGGGGGAGGGTGAGTGAATGGCTGTGCGGTGTTTAGCTGCCGGCTGGGTTAAACCACAACACCTTCTTTCTTTCTTTCTTAGTGAAAGACTGCCAAAATATATTGTTTTAAAACTATAAGTTTTGTTTCCAATTCAGGTCAAAATTCAAAAACTGTAAAAATTATATGGTTCTTTTTGAAAGTAAAATATTCATGTGAATTGGGTACAAAAAAAATTGGATGTTTCTTATCAGTTCAACAGTGTAGTTAAGAAAACAAAAGTAGTAACTAACAACACAGATATTTAATTGCTACTTACGTGCGATTTAAAAATCAATGTTCTATTTCTGATTTAATAGGTCTTTCCAAGAATTATTTTGACTATGCATATGACTGACTGAAAGCAATGTACAGATGGACACTTCACTACTTGTTTTCATTTGAATTATTATTTTCTGTATTTTTATATCTGCAACAGTGTAATGATGGGGCAAGCTCCTTCTAAAGTTTTGTCTCCCAACTCATTACAAAAAAAGTCACGTAAAGAAATGTAACAGCGAAAAGACGAGGGTAAAGGAAAACCAGGACACTTGTTCTCCTCCTCACATAGCCTCAACATGCAATAGAAACAGTGTACCTAAAACAGTAGGATGTTCTTTCCACCCTAAAGTTGCAAAGTAGCAGGGGATTTCATGTTGGAGGAACAGCTACCAAGCAAGATCTTAGAAAAATATACAGTCCCAGGGCAGAAGTACAACACCTTTCAAAAGATTTATAATCTTTATGGTTTTCTCAATGGCTAAGCAGGGGAATATTAGTCTTCCTCAAGGGATAATGTCCCTACACATCTTTTAATGCTTTTAGAATTTATGAGTCCCTACAGCTATTTATGTGGAGTTTATCATAAAGTTGTGTCACTCCTACACTCTTATGATGCCTGTCTTCAGAACAACCTATCATGGTGCAATGCAACTATATACAAACAGTTTTATTTTGCAGTAGTAAGAAAAATGTCTCCAATGAGCTACACAATGGGAAAAAATGATGGTGGAAAATGAACCATGAACCATGTTCCAGATGCTTCACAAGTTTTGTATAACAATTTTCTGTTGCAACTAAAGAACTAGATTTAATTCTGTAATAACATCATATAGGTGATTATACAGTGCTTATGTGAAGCCTGAATGTGACCCTTCTTCATAGTCCTGCAAAAATCTGTATGTAATGTAAAAATGACTACATTTTACAATATATTGATGGTAATATTCACTTGCAATGTTTGTATGCACCTAAAATCATTGTTATGCCATCTTTAAAAAAAAAAAAAAAAAAAAAAAAAAAAAAAAAAAACCTTTTCTTTAAAGCAAAGAGAACAGCAATTATCGAAGTCTTAATAATTAAATAAAATATCTTCAGAGGAAACTCATGTGGATGAGAGTCTGGACCTAGCAGAGTCTGTTGAAATGATACTACTGCTTTCAGCAGTCATGTTTCAGCAAGAAAATCTTGTTAACTTACAAGTGTCTCCTGCCTTCTACATCTTGAGTGCTGTTCTCCAATTTTATTTATGATGAGTAAGTCTTATCAGCTTTGTCAGACTACTTAGATTCAGTATTTTTATTAAATCAACAACAGCATTGGAGTTTCTATACTGTTTCTAAACTAGTAAAGTTATTTTATTACAGAAAAGGCCAAATTCTGCTCATTAGTATGACCTTTCATTACCTATGGAGTTGCAGTATTTCAAATAATTTGACTTTAAAGAAGAGATTTGGAAAGAGTATAGGTGTAGTTTCTTTTCATGGTGGTGGTGGTTTTGTTTGTTTGTTTGTTTTTGTCATGCTGAATACAAAATAGCTTTAAACCATCAAAAGGTCTATGCTATAGGCATCAAAAGATCACAATAAAAGTATTTCATCATTTAGTGTGGTTATTTATCTGCCTTGGAGCAAGAATGTATTTTAATTTTCTTTACTATTGAAGCTCACAGAACAAAATACGCTAAATTTAAAAGGGTCAGATGGGTGTAGGAATAAAAATATTGAACTCTTCAAATTACAACTTCCAGTTTGGAAAATTAAACATTTCAAAGTGGAATTTGTAATTATTTATGTAGCAAGGCCTCTCACATTTATGAGAAATAATACCTCCTGAACTGCATGATAGTCACTGTTTCTCTAAGAGAGAAGCCTTTTATGTAAACCCAGAAGAACACTGTATTATAATTATACTTCTTACTTGTGAACATCTATGCTTCACCTCCAATTATTATTCATTTTGTCCAAATTGTGGTTCAAAGCTGAACTACCTTGCTTTTCCCTGTACTTTCCCCCACATGATATTTTAAAAGGATTTTCTCCCATGTATTGTCAGGCCATCTTAACAACACTGAAAAACATTGCCAAAGGAAACCAAAACCACTATATTTGAACTGAACACATTTTTTACGTCTACAAACTTGGATCATTAAGCTACACAGATATTATTTTACAAACATTTGTAATTACTTCAAATCTGTACCGTGCGACTGTTTCCATTTAGAAATGGGTTTGAGAAGATCATCCAAGGGCAGGGTTTAAGCTGATCTCTAGTGTGTTACAAGAGCATGATACATAGGATCTGGGCAAACTACGATCTCAATGATAAACAGCTGTTAGCATGTTTGACACCATTTCTCAATTATACTGTTTTTATTAATTCATCAGGGGGGTTGGAACACCTGGTCTGGTTCTGCTGTGGTTTAACCTGGCAGGCAGCTAAGCACTACACAGCCATTTGCTGACCAACCCCACAGTGTGATGGGGAAGAGAATCAGGAAAAAGGTTAACGTTCGGGCATTAACATAAAGATGGTTTAATAGGAAGGAAAAATTTAAAAAAAAAAAAAAAAAAAAAAAAAAAGGAACACACAAAACAAGTGATACACAATGCTCACCACCAGACAGCCAGTCACTGAGCAACAGTAGCCCTCCCTAAGACAATTCCCCCTAGTTTTATTGTTGAGCTTGACATCATATGTTATGGAATATTCCTTTGGTCAGTTTGGGTCAGCTGTACTAGTTTTCTCCCCTCACAGCTTCTTGTGCATCCCCAGACTCCCTGCTGGCAGGGCAGCATGAAAAGACAAAAAGCCCTTGGTTTAGTGTAAGCACTGCTCAGCAAAAACACAAAACATCAGTGTTTTAGTTGTTAATCCAAATTATTAACTAATCCTAAATCCAAAGCACAGCACCATACCAGCTACTATGAAGAAAATTAACTCTATCCCAGCTGAAACCAGGACAGTTTTAAACCAAGAAATGTTTTATTACAAAGTAGATCAAACTATGTCATTAGGTACATACCCAAAATATTAAATGATGGCAATGCTCTTAGTCATCTCAAAATCTTGTTCTGGAAATAAAGAGGATGTAGTCAACGTATAGAACTAAGAAATTATTACTAGTTCAGATAACAATTTAGCAGTACAGACTACCTATTTGATATAGAAATGCCTTATCAATAAAACAATTAAATTTATTGAACATAAGCTTTCTAGTACATAGTACTGTTTCCTGGTGTTGTGCTTCCCTTCCAGTATTTCTCTGGGTCCCAACATCAGAGGCGACAGTCTTCTTCAAGAAGGAAGTTTGTCAGCATTCTGGTTTGCTCAAAATTATATTCATGGTGGGATTTATTCCTCTTTGGTCTTGGGTAGCCTGGGTTTCTATTTGTTATCACAAGCTGTTTCCTTCTCACAACTTCACAGCTGAAATCTGGAAGTGGCCCATCAGCCTTTCCCAGGCTCAATTAAAAAAAAAAGAAAAAAAAAAAAAGCCTTTTTTTTTTTTTTGGTCACACAGCGACACCCTCAGTTGTTTACGACCATTCCCATCTACAGCACGGTTTAACTCAGACAGGTAAGGCAAAACCAAGTACTAAACTGAGCTCATAACTTCATAACTCTAGCCAAGGTGAGCCCAGATTGGTCCTCAGACCCTGCAGTGTCAGGTTGATTCAAGATCTGAGGCCTTTTACTAGTAATGATAACATCATATTTAGTGGTCTACAGTATTCTTATCACACTTGGCATAAAGAAAGACAAGATTTTTAAGAAAAAATGACAACATCTACCAGGCTGGTAGATGTTGGTGGCTTAAACTCATTTAAGCTACACCTGTTTTCCTTTTGGGAAATAGAGTAAATGCTGGTTCAAGGACAGGATAAGTCTTGAACCTATTCCCTGGCCTGTTCCCCCTGGTTCCCTGGCCATGTAGTAGTAGCCTAAAGGCTTATGAGAGCTCTGCCAAGAACTTCACTGATTCGTTTTAAAATGCATTCATTTTAAAGGGTAGTCTGAAAAGCATTTGGGAAACTGATATCAGATTTATCATACCACATCAATAATATAAATCATATTCTAACACTGGAGTGGCCACATTATTACATTGAATAGTTAAAAGTTTTATGTGTCATAAAATATGCTTTCAACAAGGAAGGTATTGAGAATCTACTGTGAATACTCTAAGTACAGGATGATTTGCATGTACTTTCTGAGAGGTTAGGGATGGGAGGGAAGAGGGTTAACATAGAAATTATTACTTTATTTTTGATAGAGAAGGGATCTCTTTCCAGATAAATCAAATAGTTAATCGAGCCTTGATATTTCCTCTCTGGAGTTCAGATTGTGTGGCTACCAGTCCAACCTTGGAAAGAAAGTCATGCTGTATTTTAGAAATGTGTGGCTAAAACACAAAAGGAAGTCAGGAAATAAAGGAAATAAATTATACTGTTTCTCAAAACAAATTTATTCGAAAAAATTAAAGGTTTTTTTTTTTTTTTTTTAGTTACAGAATATGTATATATATATTAATTTTATTCAGAAAAAATATTTGTGATGAAAGCCATCTGTTCAATTCAGAATGATACATAATGCTCACTAACAAAACACAAACAGAAAAATACACACACAAAGAGTAGCAAGGAGGAGTGGAATAATTTTTTTTTTATTTTTATTTAATCAATATTCTAAGGATCCAGAGTGTCTGTATGATAAAAGTGAAGATATAATTACTGATACAGCCATATTTCACAGGTTTGGCAACCTTTCACAGACTAATCAGAGCTACAGAAACTGAGCAGCAGAGCTGGTAAGAACCTGTTGAGTTTCCTGATAATGCTGAACTTTCTTATGTGGGAGTGATTCTGCTTGCATCAGATGCTGGGCAAGGTATCAACCTAGCAATGCTGACAACTGCTGATGCATCAGCATACTCTAGGTGCTGGCTACCTGAATATTTGGAAAAGTACCTCAGATGAGCAAGGCTGCCCAGCTTGGAGTTACACACACCATTTTTGTTCTAAAATGTCTAACCTCATAATTTTCCAGAATATAAAATATAATCCCAACATTAGGCCAAGACCTTTGTTTGTCTGGGCTTCTCTGTAACCCTGTCTGCATGTCCCTCTTCCAAGCACCTGCCCTATACCACCCTTAGTGCAGCTGTTTATGGTCCAGGAGTCAAGCTCTGACTTGGCCCATCTACATAAACTCTGTGGAAACTATAAGTCATGAGAGAAAATAAAGATACAGAAGGAGCTAGGACTGTAGAGGCTCTGATTGCTCATTTCAAGATGAAGAACACAATGTGGAACAGCATAAAACAGAAAGGAAGTGAAGGGAAGTGGAAGGGGCAAATGTCATGATTTTTTTCCTGAGGGCAGCTGAGGTTCACCCTTCTCCTGACTGATGTCCGCCTGACAAGCAAAGACTTTCTGCAGGCTTCTTATACATGCTCTTTGCCAGGCCCATATTCCTTGAGACCACAAACTCAACCAGGGTGTGGTCTTAACCTCTTTAATGATTTCATCTGCATTGGTAAACACCAGGTCCGGTAAATGCTTGGTTGGCTTGTCTAATACCTGGACCAGGAAGTTGTCCTCAATATACTCCAGGAGTATCCTGGATTGCTTATAGCCTGCTGTGTAGCTTTTCCAGCAGACATCCAGGTAGTTGAAGTCCCCCATCAGGATGAGAGCGTGCAAGCATGATGCTTCTTGTAGTTGAAGCAAGAAGGCCTGATCAACAGGCTCACCTTGATCAGGTGGCCTCTAGTAGAGCCCAATCACAAGGTGTCCTTTATTGGCCTGGTCCTTCTCTCACTCTGTCCATGGCTGTTTCTCAGAGGCATCTCTTCACAATCAATCCATTCCATACCACAGAGGGCAACACCCTAGCCCCTCCTTCTCTGCTTATCTCTTCTGAAAAGCTTGTCACCCTCTATTACAGTGTTCCATCTCACCACCTTTCCATGACAGCAATCAGGTCATAGTTTTCTAATTGCACCTTGGTTTCCTACTCCTCCTCCTTATATCCCATGCTGTGTGCATTGGTATAAAGGCACTTCAGCTGGGCTATCAGTCGCACCACTTTTTCAGTTGAACCCTTCCTAATTGCTTTGAGACAGCTCACAAGTATTTCCCTGTTGTTTCCTAAAGTGTCAATGTTCTCAGGTTACCTCCCATCACTCAGAGGTGCATATCCTTCCCCCTCTGCATCTAGTTTAAAGCCCTGCTAATAAACCCCGCCAGCTTACTGCCCAGAACACTCTTGCCCCACCTGGTCAGGTGTGCCCTATATATCAATTCATTTTATTTTATTTATTTTTTTTTTTATGTTTGCACTGCTTACTCTTGGGCAAGTGGCTACTTAGATAGTGCCTAAACTTTACCTGCATGTGATAATTAGGAATTTCTCAAAACAGATAAGCAGAGTTAAGTATGTTTTAAGCCTACCATATCAGGCCCAAACAAATTATAATAAACACAATTTATTCCAGTTGCAGGACAGGGTAGTGACTTATCATGTTAAGTTAATGCATTCAAGCTAGGTGTTCAGTTCCTTCTCTAAGAAAAGGCTCTTCCAAACCTTCTTGAAAGAATGGGTTATAACTATTATAGATTAAAATCTGTAAAGAGGATGGGACACTTCCCAATGAAGCTATACAATATTTAAAATTCATGAGTTAGCAAGAAGAACCTAAATGATAGTCCAGGCTTTATATGGGGTAGGCTGAGCAACAAAATTTCAAGTCCCTGCTTTAAAGACTCTAGGATGTTTTTTTTTCAGGAAAAAAAAATATATATATATATGTATATTATTATCTTTATTATATTATTATATATATATTACTATATGTGCAAGACTTGCTTGCATCTAAACTACCTGTTCTCATGTGAATAAATACCCCAAGTTTATGAAGCTAAAGTGTTACGAGCTTTTTGGTTTACACTAAGCAAATCATCTTCAGGAGAAAACACCAAACATAATTCACCCAAGAGTGTATATAGGATATTCCATTGGAAGATAACAGCAAACTATGAATTAATATCACCTACCACATCATTATATTAAAGGTAGAGGAAGTGAAAACTGTTTTAGCATGTATTTTCTTAAAGAAAGGCTTTCTGGCGTGAAGAAAGTAGTTTGTGGGCACAAATTTCAGTTTTCAGGATGAAAACACTCATTAAAATAAGAAAATGAGATTTATGATGCATTGGCCAGTTTAGGCAGTTTTTGTCTTCACATGGCTTGAGATGACTTCCTACTCAATATATGAGGTGAGGAGAATGTGTTCTGTAGTTCTTCCTTTTACACTGTACAGAAAGCTTGTTCCAAGACTGAGGAGTTCGATGCTTTTTCTAGATATTTGCATAGATGTTTATGGCACAGACCTTGAAAGACATCAAACTTCTGATCAAATTCCCATAACATTTTATAAATTGCCTAAGATCAAGAAGAATTTTAACAGGAACTTAGTATTAAAACAAACGCTTTCAGGATCCAGACCATAATGAAGAATAAACTCTTAAGGCGTTATAATGTTCCTTCTTATTTCTGATCAGTTGCTTATTTTTATTAATAGAACAAAACAACTATTTTATCTTAAATGTTAACATTGATCATAAATATATAATAGCTTTTTATTTGTTCCTTTTTCTGAACAATACCAGTCTGTGTCCCAGTATTCCTTTATACTGACAGTTGTTCATAATCCACTTTTCCCTGACTGTTTGGTAGATTTTTAAGTTAGACTGTAGCAAGTAGGTTTCAAGAATTTAAAGCAAAATATGATTTTATTATAAAACAAAAATCTTTTATGCTCTTATGTACTATATAAAATGTTAGTCCAGATTCATCTTTCCTGAGGTAAGTTGCTATCTGGAAAATTCCACTTTTTAACTAAAGCTAAATATATATACATGTATATGTATATGTTTTTTGTCATATTTGTAAATGTCAAATAAGGATATTTATTTTTGTCCTTCAAGATTTGTGGTAGGGTGTTCAAAGAGGATACTACTTCCCTGACTTTGAAAGCCTTCAAGATTCTGGACACCTAGATAATATTAAAGGACATGATTTCTTGTTCTCTCATAACTACTGTGCAGTCCATGGAAGAAAAGCCAATTTAATGGGTTATCTCTTTACCTATTTTCTTTTACTTCGTATCTTATTCCATCTTGAAATTTTCAACTTCATCCTTCACTGATCTCTTATTTTGCAGTGTTCAAGATCTTTTTGGAAATGTGGTTAGCATCTCTTAATACACATATCTATTTCAATTTTCTCTTTACTTTCTAATATCCCCTTTATCTGTTTTACTATTTTTCATCATTCCTCTCAGATTCTATTTCATCTCTCTCTGCATTTCTAATATTCTTTTTGTCTTTCTTAGCATTCTTTTCAAGGTTTGCAATTGACAATGTTCCTTTTCATTTATAGTTCTTAATGGAAGATTCAGCTAGTAATTTTAGAGAATGTTTATTTTTATTAACTTGATATTCATATGACATTAAATTATTCAAAATTGCTGTCTATAGTAAACTTTTTAAAATACTTGTTAATTGTTTCCTTCCTAAAAATCATTGCATTTATTTATAAATCATCACTTCAACCATAGTCTGCTTGAAATAAAACTTTCATTTTGGTGTAGTTTTTCATGTCTCACTGTAAGAGATTTCAATAAACACTAATCCAGTGACCAGAGTATAATTTAGCATTTCAACTATTGTTTTATATACTGTATTCACTATGAAAATAGTAACTTTTTTATGTGTTGGTTTCCTGCTTTCCAAGATACATTGCTTCAGACTGTCCTCTCTCTTCCCAAACTCCCTGTGTTAATATATCCATCTTTCATGTTTTCATTTTATACTATGTCTATTCCAATAAATGTCTGTACTCCTAAAATCAGTCATAACCTAAACTGTATTATCTCTATAAACCATCAGTACTTATATAAAGATATCATAGTCTTTATATTTTATAGTTTTCAATTCATAATTCACCTCCATTTGTCATTCATAAGTATGCCTGTTCTTTCTACGATACATTTCATATAATTCTCCCCCATCATTCTGTTCATGTAACAGTTCTGCCTTTAGTCCCTTAATGGACTAAAGTATAGCTCTTAAAATTCTTTGAAATTTCATTATATTATGAGTACTTTTCTTGGATTTCCATAGCTAAAATGAGGTCCCTCTCTCACTATAGCTGGCAGTGCCACATTAAATCTTCCTGAAAATATTTGTGCTAGGTCATACCTTGGATGGTTTTGTTCATTTTTTGAATCTGTATTTTTATTTACAAAACCATTAGAGTTTTTGTTCTCCCGACTTAAGTGCAATTGAGGACTTGGATCTGATTTGTAACTTTCCAATTCTGAAAAGACTTACACATATGCTTAATCACACAGATATGCATATTCTCACTGAAACAAATGTACAAATTATGCAAAAGGCTTTGCAGGATCAACAGCATAATTCATACATCTTCAGAAGGACCTTCATATATACTCATACGCTACGTAATACTTTGTTTACCCTTTTTCTAGTGCGCTGATCTAAACACAAATAAGCTTTCCAGTAGAATTATTTTAACACATTCATAATTGTAAATCACAGGCAGCTTAGGGACATGGAAGTATGAAGACCAGTTTGATTTGCATAATGATCACTCATAGTTCCTTCTACTGAGTTGCATTTTTTGTTTGGAATATGCTCATTATCTAACTATATAAATTAAAGCAGGTTATTACTATTACTATTCATGAACTGGCAAAAGTGGAGAATGCGCATTCTATGGTGTATGAATCAGTCTGAGTTCCTGAAGCATGAGTTTTGTGTTTGTAGCCAATATGAAAACAGGTGGGAAATGTTTACACCTGGAACTCCATCTTGAGAAGCAAGGACACAGTCAAAAGTGCTAGTTCAGAAATTTTCACCTTGTTTCACAGTGATTGTCTGATAACATTTCACAATGTCAAATATAAGGACAAAAATACCAAATTCTTAATTTTTAGGTGGCTAATATTTTGCCATGGCCAGGTGGCTTCCTGAACCAATTGCTATTAAGTCAGTGCAGAAAGGGTCAGAATATGGAAGGGAAAAAGGAAAAGGCTGGAGGCAGGAAGCTGGTCTTACTTCATCATCCTCTCAGATGTTGGTATCTCATTCTCTGTCATCATAGGTGAATGCTGATCTTAACTTTCAAAGAGTGCAATTAAATTTTGCTAAAGAGCTGAGAAACCTGAAGGCTGCACTTTCCATGCATTATTGTAAGAATGAATAACAGAAGACTTGGTCTTGAGTACATCTGAATCAGATACTTATGGACTTTTCTGAATCTCATAAGAATGTCCTATGTTGAGAATTGAGGTATATAAGCCTGGAGAAATATCTAGCTTCTCTGAGATAGACAATATGACTTAGAACCATAATGCACGGTTCACCAACTTCAGATAAAATACAAATAAACAATTTAGCCTAAGCACCTAATTTTTAGATTGCAAAAGCTAGACAAATTTAACTTATTTAGCTTAACTAACAATCTTTCTTAATATCTTGTGTTTTTTTTTTTCATGTTCATTTATAAGTGAAGCAGGGAAAACGGGGGAAAATTGAGGGAATTGTTACAGATAAATGATAACAGGCACTGTAGAACCAACATCGGCCAGTTAATATATCATATGCAAGATTAGATTTTTTGCATTTAATTTTCATTTTTCCCCAGGTTCACGCACTTTCAAAAAATGTAGATTCAAAATGCACTTCAAAATAATTAAACTTTTTGCAAAAATGTTGAGCACTGAAAATTCCATAAAAATTTCCTTCTCTGGGACAGTCATATTTATTGGGGTATAGTACTATTCTGACTACATCTGGCTAATTTCTCTTCAGAGAATGTTTATGCCCAGCAAACTCACCGCCTTCAGAAAACAGTTATACACACAAAACTATCCAAACTCTGAAAAAAAGACAGTGTCAGGAATACTTTCAGATGGTGCTAAATTTATTTTATTTTATTTTATTTTATTTTATTTTATTTTATTTTATTTTATTTTATTTTCTACTAAAAGACTAACCGGAAAATAAGATTTCTGCAAAGACTGATTTTTTTGTTGTTCTTGTTTGGTTGTGTTTTTCTCTTCCTACCTGCTGTGTCTCAGAGACTATTCAGACTGTCTGGTCAGTTTACTTTTTTATTTTTAATTCTTAAATTACAGATTTGCCAGTTATCACATAGAACACAAATAGCAATACAGATATTTTCTCCTTGTTTGAAGTTTATTATGGATGTGGCTTCAGGTTTTTATATTTGCAAGCAACATTAAACTTATGCTCATACCGTACATTTTAATTTATAAAATAGGTGCTCCGGAAAAAAAATAAAATAAAAAATCCATAATCCATAATTATAGCCTGGATGACTCAAATAATCAATCTGAGTTCGTGGCTCATGATAGTTTGTTTCATACAGAGTATATGTTGCCTGAAAAGAATTAATAGAGGAAACTGAAACTAGAGGAAAGTACATCTAAATTTTCTATTTATACTCATTCTCCTTTCAAACAGAAATAAACTAAACCACTATGTTACTTAATCCAAAATATTTTGTTTCTTTGAATACAGCAAAATTTGAATGAGAATATACCACATGAAAACTAAAAATAAACAAACAAATAAGTAAATAAATAAAAATTACATATTCAGATTTTGCTAGCTGGAAATACCCTTTTAAATTTTAACCAATGCCTTAAGTAATTAGCCTCATTAACACTATACAAATGACTTTTGGCTTCAGAAGGCCAAGAATAAGGTTTGTTCTTGGAACCAAATGTATTTTCATTATAAAGAATATCACATCAAGCACCCTCTAGAAATGAAGCCTGTTTGATTAGCATTAGTGAGCCCCAAGAGCACTTCATGGAAAATCTGCTAACCCTCTTTTAACGCAAATATTTATCTGGGAATTCAGCGCAGTCTAAAATCCTAATGGGGTCTTGCTGTTTTTCTTCAAAACCCTTTAAAAACAACTACGTTTGATGACTCAGGATGTCAGCATTTCCAAATTTAAACATTAAGCATTTCAGGAAGACAGACTAATCATAGGTTTATTAACCTCTGCTCTGAAGCCATCAAGGTCACATACCTTTGTTGACTTATGTAAGACTATGTTTATTAATCTATTGTATAGACAAAGATTAATTGCTGATTTGTGCTGAATCCTCTTGGAAGGCAACATAAATTGACTTTATTTAGAAATATATAAATATTTTGTGAGTGTTCTATCCTATCTATAATAAGTTTATACCAGGACAAAGAAAAAGTGTCAGTAGTTCCTGTCTATATACACATATACTTCATTAAATTGTGTAAATGATGAAATATGATAAAATACCTTAAAAAATAGTGGGGAACTTGCTAGATTTGGTTTTCTGAAATTAATTAAATTCATCCCTGAATTCTAAACTTTAAAAAATATTACATGTCAATTTAATTTAAATCATGTATTATGTGCAATTTTAGAGTGATCAGCACAGGTATTTGAATAAGCAATGTGATGGAAACTTAAACTGGTTATAACAGATTAAATAAAAAGGAACATGGGTGCAGATAGAAAAGGAAAAATTGGATACTAAGCATTATTTGGGAGACAGGTGTCTTCCGTTGTAAAACAAAAGGAAAAACATCTTCCCTGTGAAAAAACATTTTTTTCTCATTATGATGAAGTCGTAAAAAGAAAAGCGAAATAAACCACCTTCCCCTAGGGGGTGGGAGAGGGGAAGTCAAATGAGGAGAGGGGGAGAAATTTGGTGAAAAAAAAAAAAAAAGAAAATAGAAAATAATGATACAATAATATTATTGCAGTATTTATGTCAGTTTATAGCATAAACAGAATATTGTATCAATTTATAGATATAATATCACAAAAGAGAAGATAATCACAAGAAAAAGTTAAGACTGAAACTTTAGTTTAAGAGGTTAATATAATGTTTACAAGCTGTGAAGGTATGTTCTATTTGAACAGTAGCAAGTGAGCATGCAATGAAAATGAATATTTAGTATTGATCAAAGCACTGTACTTCTTCATAGAAAGGACAGGTAGTTTGATCCTCAAAGTTATTACTCAGGTTAAAATATTATCAGGATTCAGGGGAACAAAGAATAAAATCCATGCACCTTGAAGGGCATGCTAAACTTTCTTTCAGTTTCAGCAGTTCTAGAGTTTTACCTAGTGTTGTACCTACTCCAGAAATGGTTACCCAAAATCTTACAAAGAAAAAAAAATATATATATATATACATATGTATATATTTGATGCTTTTATTTGTTTTTGTCCTCTAAATGTAAGCCAGAAAACAGAAAAAAAAAAAAAATTGCTTACTTTAAATTTTATTTTCACTTTTCTAGCTGTTTATTTTTTTAATGTTTATTTTAGGAAAATAAATAGGAATCAGGGTCATTTTTCTCTTTTTCAAAGTATTTTAAATCTGCTATATTCCATTTGTGACACTACTCTTTCTAAAAGCAATCATTAAATATTCATAAAGACAGACAGATCATAATTGAGTAATATGACTTTGACAGGGAAAAACTACCCAAACTGCAAATATTTCCAAGAGTAAAGAAATTTTAAGCCTGTTGTAATACTCATCTGTGTTCATTAGTATAACTTAACTTTTAACCAATGGTGTTACACTGTGAGTAAAACAGAACACAGCATACATGTGGCACTAATAAATTGCTTATATAGTTAACATCTTTAAAATCTAATTAAAATGAAACAAGTAGTTATTATTTGTCCACTTAATGAAATGCTAATACTCTGAGTATAAATTAATATAAAAAAGCCTCATTAATACTGTTTAAATAGTTATACAGAAAACTTACTAATATCTAGCCCTTCCTTTGGTTAGTGGAGATATTTTTTTCTCTGATAAAGAAGTGAGGGGTATCACAGTGAGTCCTTCGTGTCCCAAGGCCTTCACTAGGAAGGGGTATGACGTTCATGGTGGAGGTCCCCTCCTCCTCAGTATGGAGGTCTACTTCATTTTATTTTTATGTGTTTCCTAACATCAGGCTGCTGCTGGCTGCTCCCAACAGGGTGAGAATGACCCCTCAGCCTCCCCCAGGTTCAGCCCCTCAGGGGCTCTTTGCTGGGCAGCAATTCCCTGGCTTTGACAGACCCTTACCGTGGGAGGCACTGGCAGAGCTCCAGAGCTCAGCCCAAGGCAAGCGCTGAAAACAGCTCAACCCTGCTCTGACCAAAGGGAGTCCTGAACCTTGAGCATGAGGTCTATAGATGGGTTTTGACTGATACCAGGAAAAAAAAAAAAAAAAAAAAAAAAAAAAAAAAAAAAAAAACAAAAAAAAACACCTCTACATAATATATATAACATATTATATATTATAAACTCAATAATACAATTCATATCCAATGCAATATGCCCTGATGTTAGCTTAGATAAACTTCAGACTCTGAAAGACTTATGAATTGCTGCACTGATAGCACAACACTCAACAGTCTTTGACATATGAATGAATGCTGTTTTCTGTAAAATCAAATAATCATAAATTCTATATAGTAATATTTTAATGAAATTTAGACAGCTTATACATGCAGAAAAGAAAGAAATTCAAAGTACTAGGATGCATCTATGTATTTTGAAATATCAAAATAGTCTTTCATTGTTACTTATGCTCTCAGGCTATCTGGCATATCATGAACAGATACAACATATCACTCAACATATCAAAAAGTCTCAAAGAAATCAATTCATGACCTGACAGTTTCTAGATATTTAATTTCATCAGTCTCTGAACTGTATAATTAAAAATAAAAGCATTCCTCACAAAGCTTACGTATTCACCCAAAATTTCCTCTACTGTCAAAGGAAACAGATAGCTTACATTTATACTGTTAAATAATAAAGGGCCAAGAAGCAAAGTCAGCATTGAACTGCTGATCATCCATACCGCTTAGCTCTTTGTAAGCTCCCTGGCACATTTTAAGCCATTCAAATCAGTGCTTTCCTAGACATTGCCTGGGCATGATTTAGGTGTTAACATATGCTAGGGATCATTTGCCATAGATAGCACGGAGAAGACTGCACCATCTGTCTTTCTTTGACCTACAAAATACTCCAATATTAGTCTAGTTGGCTTTGTATCTTCAAATCCCCATGACATGACTTCACCCCACATACCATGGCTGGACCCACAAACTATCAGTTTATTGCTGTGAAAACATCTTCATGATTAATTGTAACACATCTCTTCAATTTCTGGACTCACTTTGAACCGAACCATCCCTTTCACATGCACACAGAATTAGAATTACTTATTATGACTGTAGAGTCACCATATGGGCCCTGAAAAAGCCTTGGGCCAAATAGTGTACAGTGTGGATTTAGTGAGCCTCTGACAGATGGCCCCAGGGTCAGACAGTGGTGTCTGCTTGGTTTTACTTAGCAATATGACATAAGGCCCCCAAGAGTGATTTGGCCAGTCTAAGTTCTGACTCACCATCTGATGTCTATTATTCTCTTTCCACAGTGGATACGCTGCAAATGTACACAGTTATGCACACATATATATGTGTGTGTTTATATATATATATATACACATAAACATTTAGGTATATATACTGTACAGTTAAGGAATTAGAGCTCATTGTGTTGGGAGTGCTTAGATAAATCAAGCTAGTTTAAAACTTAAAAGACAAAACAAAACAAAACAAAAAACAACTAAACAACAACAACAAAACTTACCAAACTGACATTCATTTACAACACATTTTGTGCTTATGGACTTTTTTACCTACCATTAAATGATATCAACACATATTAATTCTTAAACATCCCTATCAGTGCATATTCAAAGAATTCAGTCCTTAAATATCATATCATACATTGCTATGAGTATACAATACCATGTAGTTGATGCTGTATAGTTAGCCTGACAGATGTAGCTCTTGATGTTCTCAGTCTCCAAGGTCAACAGACCTGAAAATTTGTCAGTGAGGGGCAATAATATGGAAACAGATATCTTTGTTCTACTACTCAAATTTTTGAATCTAATCTTTTTATAAGATGGCTGAATTTCTAGACAATTTTCAGTTCCTGGTACCCATCCTTAGATGCAACCATCCCCAGAATACATGCCCAGCCTGGATGCTACTTCCCTAGCCTAGGACAGCTGACTTATCCTGATGTTCAACTGTTTTTTACTTGTTTGTTTGTTTGTTTTTCCCTTTGCTTCTTTTCTTAAATCAAAAATGGTCTTTCTCCTGCTCTAAGTTTTTTTTTGTTTGTTTTTGTTTGTTTGTTTGTTTGTTTGTTTTTCCCACTAATGATCAGAACCAGCCATTAGTGAGTTTTCAAAGTTTGGGAGCTTTCAAGCTGTTCCCATGTTTCCATGTTTTCAAGGCCTTTGCAGTTACCACTTGTTTAAAAAAATACAATGGAGAAAGTTGTGGGTTGACCAGGAGGTTGCTCACCAGTTACCATCGCAGGCAAAACTGACTTGGCTTGGGGATGTTTAATTCATTTTATTGCCAACTAATAATGGAGTAGAATAGGGAGAACTAAAAACAAAATTTAAAACACCCTTTTTCTTCCCAAGGCTCAACTTCATTCCCAACTACTCCACCTATTCCCAGCCTGAGCAGCACAAAGGGGATGGGAAATGAGGGTGTTGGGGTCAGTTCAAAACTTTGTTTCCGCTGCTCCTTTCTCCTCACACATTTTGCCTGCTCCATTGTGGGGTCACTTCCACAGGATACAGTCCTTCATAAACTGCTCCAGAGTGGGACCTTCCTACAGGGTGTAGTTCTTCAAAAACTGCTCCAGTGTGGGTGCCCCGTGGGACAGAATACCTGCCAGACAACCTGCTCCTGTCCAGGCACCTCTCCATGGGTACACAGCTCCTGTCACAAGCTTGCAGGACTCTCCATGGGCTGCAGCTTCCTTCAGCTTATATCCACCTGTTCTGGTGTGGGAACTTCCATGGGCTGCAGAGTGACTATCTGCTCCAGCGTGGTTTTCCAAGAGCTGGAGGGGAATAATCCCCATCACCATGGTGCCCTCCATGGGCTGCAGGGGAATCTCTTCTCCAGTGCCTGGAGCACCGCCTCCTTCACTTACCTTGGTGTCTGCAGGGTTGTTTCACATTTTCTCGCTCCTCTCTCTCACAGCTGCTCTCCGACATTTTGTATCCTTTCTTAAACATGCTATTACACAGGCACAAACAGCTGATTGGTTCAGCTTTGGCCAGTGGTGGGCCCATTTTGGAGCCAGCTGGAACTGGCTCATTCTGACATGGGACAGCTCCTGGTCTCTTCTCAAAGAGGCCATCCCTACAGCCCCCCTGCTAAAAACTTTGCCACATAAAGACAATACAGGGTGCCCAAGACCTCTTTAGTTACAGAAAAAAATTCCAAACTGTGGTATATTTCTTTCAGACACCTTAGTTACATAGGATATTAAGATGGCTCCTGCAAATGCAAGAACAATCAAAATGTATCAACTAAATATACGCAAATCAAGCTGAAAGCTGTTTGACCATTTCAACACCACAGTTATTCTTGTCTGCAGCTTCCTTAATCCACCACTTACACTGGATCATCAAACATATAGAAATGTGTATTTTTCAACCTTTCAGTTGCTGTTTTTTATGACAAAACCAAACATCTTTTTATTTATAATATTTTTATCTATACATATACATAAAAGCATTCATTAACACAATAATTGTAAACCTTCCAATTTCGGTTCCTTATTGTACTGTTTTCCCATTACTTAGGAAATTTTGTTCATATAAAATGAACAAAATCATTGACTAATAAAACTTCCTACATTTTCAGATGCCTATTTTCATTCATACTTTAAAAGTTGTTATATGTGATGGAATACTGTTTCTTTACATATCTTTTCAGAATAGCTTACTTGGAAAAATATAAATAATCCCAGAGAACTGAATTAATTAACTAGCTCTCAGTTTCACCATTAATCATGCACTTTATTTTCATTTTGATTTTCGTTAATCAAAGACATATGCATCATTTTAATCAAATACTCGAATAGTCCATGTTCTTTAATACTTCTTTAATCTTCTGCATTAATTTCACTGCAAGTCTTGGAGCAGGGAATGTTTCCATGTTCATTCAAAAGGCATATATATATAGGGAAAATTTTTTGTTTCACTTTTTTTTTTTTTGAATATTCCTACATATATTCAACAAATATGTTGGACAAGTCTAGAGACAGAATTAATTTTTATCTTACACTTACCGTATTGGAAAACCATTTATTGTAGCATAAAACTGTTCACTCTGTGATTTAAAATGATCACAGTAGCCTGAGTTCAGTTCAATATGTCTTGGATTGTCATGTCTGCCAGTATCATCCACATCTGATTATGTCAGACACCATAGAATGCTTTCCAACAACCACACAGCTTATTGTGCTGTCTGCATTTTTCAGTAAATTGATGGATGCACATGACTTTACCATCACTGATTAGGGTAAATTCTGTGAATGCATGATCCTGAATTCTTCACATTACAATGTATTGGACTTTGTGCAATTTAAATGTTAGTATATTAAGTTTAAATTGAGCAGATGGTTTGAGAACAATATTTCACCAGAGCTAGAAGCTTATAAAAGTAATCCAATTCTGACTGAACACTGAGATTCAGTCAGAGGATAAATCTAAGATCTATATTCATATCTGCATATCAACTTTTAATTTATAGTAGGGGTGAAGCTCTGAAGACTCAAAACAACATAACCAATTAAAATTATATATATATATTCTAATAATTTTATAGCAAAAACATTTTTTTTGCCAAAGTTTGCACTCAAGATTAGGGCTTCATTTGTCAACATTAACAATAATTATTATAAAAATGTGAGTCTTGCTATATAAAATCTAGGTAAATCAAATATCTAGGCTGATTCTTTATCTTTAATATTTGAGCATCAGGGCATTAGAGATCAGTGGTCTTGTACTAATTCTGTGTTTCTTTCCATTCAGCACCTCATGTCTTTTCCATTAGGTACAGATGTGGTTGTAAATCCATATGAAGTCAGAACACCATGTCGCTAATCTTTGCTTTAAAAAGATGAAGCCTATTTAAACAAGTGTTCTCTTTTTATAATTCACTGAAGTGGCAGAATTTCACTGTAAGCATGAGCAATTCACAATGTACTGTTGATTTAGGGATTGACTAACAAATAATTAGAAAATCACATCACTATAGATAATGTTACACTTTTTAAAACATTTTACTTAAAGTCAGTCTGTGAAATATCAAAATGTTTCAATCGTAGTTTAAAAAATAAAGCATTTTATCACAAATTTTATTTCAGTAACTTGCTCAGTTGTCTCATCTTTTAACATTTTGTTTATAACTTAGCCTCTTTAAACAGGTTCCTGAGTGGCATTTAAAAGCTCTGTGTAAGTAGCGTTGAAAGACTTAAATAACTAACTGTATCACTTTACGAACCAGTAGCTGATAAAGTGAATACTGCTGAGAAGCTGTAGAAGTCTTCAGAAGAATGCTGGAAACCACAGGAAAGAACAAATTTGAATGAAAGTCTTACAAAGATAGGTGTAACAAGGACCTACTAAAATACAGTAAAATCTTCTCTATGGGTAGCAGGTTGACCTTGGCTGGCTGCCAGATGCCAACGTAACAGCTTCCTCACTTCCCTTTTTCAACAGGTCAGGAGAATACAATGAGATAGGAAAAGTCATGGGTCAAGATAAGGACAGGGTATAACATCTGACACAGATAACACCAGTTAACATCATGGGCAAAACAGACCTGACTTGGGGAAAATTAATTTAATTTATTGCCAGTTAAAATAATTTGGGTAGTAGGGAACAAAGACAAAATTAAAATAACACCTCCCCAACCCTTTTTTCCCAGGCTTAACTTTGGTCCTTCATTCCTAACTCGTCTACCTCCCTCATCAAGAGTTGCAGAGGTTATGAGCAATGGGGAGGTTGTGGTCAGTCTGTAAGAGCTCCTCTGCTGCTCTTTCCTCTTCACACTTTGCCCATGTTCCAACACGGGTCCTTCCTGTGGGCTGCAGTCCTTCAGCAAAAAAACTGCTCCAGGATGGGCTCTGCCACACTGTGCTGTGGATATCTGCTCCAGTGTGTTCCTCTCCAAGGACTGCATAGGAATCTCTGCACTGGAGCACCTTCTCCCACCCTTTAATGTCTGACCTGTGTTCACAGGTCTGTTTTTCACCTCTTTTTTTTCCTCATTCTTCACTGAATGTGTAACATTTTACCCTTTCTCAATTATATTTCTGAAAGGCACTGACCTGTGGCTGCTGTTGGAGCCAGCTGGAACTGGCTGTGTCCAGCACAAGTCAGCCTTGGCCTCTCTCTCCTCACAGAGGAGCGCTGCAGCCTCATTTCCAGCACCCGGACAGAGACACCCTGTAGAGGATGAATAAGAAAAGGCAGTAATTGCTATGTTTCATACTATCTAGGGAATAATTATAGCAAAGAAATAATCTGTGTGTCAGATGTCTGTAGAAAATGAGAAATGCATTGGTGTTCATACTGTGAGAACTATAGTGCCATACTTACAGCCATGGTAGTTACCAATGTCCCAGTATAACACAGGGATTTCTTGGCATAATTTCTAAAAACTTAAGAACCAGTTTTCTGCCTTCTTGGGTATGTAACTGCTACAAAGAAAAGTAAAATAAAATCTGCTTTGCATAGGAAGAAAAATTCAGTGTAACTCCACCAGACGATATGGAAATATAATTTGTAAGAAATATTGCAATCAGCTACTTTCCCTTCATGTTTAAGAAACATTACTTTTTTATACTGCAATGTAAAATACACATATATTTGATGTAAAATACATGTATATATATATATATGGAGCTGATTCTTTGTTTCTATATTGAACTGTTTCCTATTACAAACTCCTGTATATCAGGAATATGCTTGAGAAAATTGTTTCTTTCCCTTGCTTTGTTTCTGTCTCACTGGAATAAAAGACTTCACATATGAAACTGTTATGAGATGTAGTTAGTAGCATTGGAACTGATCTGATGTGCTAAGTGGGTCAATTGCTGTTTTGTTTCCCCTTGCTCTTAATTTTCCCTTTAGTAAGCTTCCCATGTTTTCAGCATATTCCTACATTCTAAGTAATATTTATTCAACTGAATATATTTAATTCAATTGAATAATATTTATAGAGTTGCATAGAATTGAATTCTGCTTGTACAATTAAATTTTAGTAAGTATTCCAAAATGATTACTTGATTTCCCAACAAATTAAATTATAAAATATTTTACTTTGACTTGGGATCAGTTAAACAGAACCTAAGAAAGTGAATGTAAATGTAACAAATGTTGACTGCCTACAGGAAAATGATACCTTCTTGATTTAAGTCAAGTAAGGGTACAGAACTTTCTCTGATTTATTTATTTATTTATTTATTTCCGCTAGCTCAGAGGATCTGATAGAAAGATATTTGAGAATGGTTTTTATCCTTGTGTCGGCAGGGTTTATCTGTCCTTGATGTATGAAGAGTGTCATAGGACTCACTGATAACAGTGTCATTTTCACTTCTCTTGCATTGTGACCACATCTCTACAAGTTTCTGCAGACAAATTGACTCTTCATGTTCATGCTTTGGACAGTCTGGATAAAATTCAGTCTTACAAATGCATTCTTATATCCATAAAGCAATATTATCTTGTCTTAGTCCACTAAGAAGCAAAACCTTTTTTGTAGACATCGATCTCACTGCCATTATCCAGGCTGTCCCCAGAGAAGAAGACTCTTTTGGACTAAGGAAGATAAAGGCCATTGTTTCTGTTGGCAAGACAGCTTTGAGATAAAGAAGACGACTTTGGTCGTCATGTGAACTAACATGACTAGACAACTTTGGTAGGAGCCAAAGGTAAAGAGGAGAAAGAGAAAGGGTAGGATATTCCAAGAACCTTGGTCCTAGACAAAGAAATTTAGTCTCACTGAACTTTGCAGATAAGGTGCTTCTTGCAGTTCACTGAAGCTTTATGAGTTTTTGCAAGTTTTCACTTTATACTCTGAAAAGACTTCCAATGTAAGGAACCACACTATCAGATGGAAATAATGTAGGTATGACTTAATGGACTTGTGCAACCTTTCTCCAAACCTTGTACAGCTAGAAACCTGACAATACTAATACGAAAATTAATGAAATGTGGTGTTCTAGTGTTGGAATATCACATAACATACTTTAAAAAAGAAAAGTAATTGCTCTCTATTGACTGTAAATCCATTTACATCACCTTATTTCATTAGGAATCATATGATATTGTTCACAGTTATGCTAAACTAAAAGCAGACAACACTGTAATCTCTAGCTTTATTCACTGGTTGAGAACTAGGTAAACAAAATAACATTTTCTCCCTTATGTACATATTGCAATAGTATGGAAAGGCCACAAGGGGACCATGGCTTAATATTTTGTTTAGCTATTGAGTAGCATAGTGTAACTTGCTCACTATTGTAGGCTGGACAGTTTAACTACCTATCAGTTAGGTATCCGTTTTGTTTAGGTGTCTTCAACAGAATCCATATTCTAAAATATATTCATCCCCATGGATAAACTGATGATTTGGTCTTTGCTCTCAGATGGTCAAAAATGAAGAGTCCTGTTGGCAATCACTGAAAAATTTGATAGAGAGTAGAATAGTAGACTAGCTTAATTTCATATGAAATATAATGCATCTGAGAAAGGACCATCCTTCTTACTAGGTCTGTGACTAGGAAAATAAAAAATATCTTTGCTTGTATGACTACATTTATTTGTCAACTGGTTTTTACCAGAGTCATTTCTTCAACTTGAAAGTCCATCACATAAATAAGTGATCTTCAATTGATTTCTTTGAAAGTACTGGATTTGTAATCCCTTATATCTCAAATTCTCTATTACAAATTCCTGCAATATAGGAATACAACCATACCATGCTTCACAACAAATATTCTTGCATTTTCTGCCCAGTGAGGAACAGTCTTCATAATTATTTGTATGGGGTTGAGCAGCCTTAGAACTGTTTCATTTCTAACTAACATTAAAATATATTTTTGAAAGTTTCTAAGAAAAGCATTTAGACCAGCATGTGGTAATGCTGAACCTTGTCAACAGAAATAGGTTCCTAGGATGCATGTCTACATTCTTAAATACATTTACAGCCTTTATTTAGTCAGATTACATACAGGTGTCTGTCAAGAAGATATTGCAGTTTTAGCAGTCAATTAAAAAGATATATTGAACTTTCTGTTTTTTCTATCTTCATCTTCCAAGGTCAATTTTGTTTATTTTAATCAGTTACTGAAAGCTAACAATGTCTTTCTCTTGTCAACACCCAGCTGATATTCGTAATTCAAACAATTCTTTTATTGTCAGGAAAATAAAAGAAATAAGTTACCTTTGATCCCATAATAAAAGTAAGACTTATCATTCAGCAATGGAAAAGAAAATAAGTGCTGCAAATTGCAACATCCAGTGAGGCTTTTTTTATTATTTTTTTTACTTTTTTTTAAGAAGAGTAGAATTATATATATATATGTTTGCATAATGAAATAAGCACTAGTTTTGACTCAATGTCATATTTACATATTAATAAATATATATATATATTTTTTTCAGTGGAAAAACTCCTTTTAAATTCAGTTAGACAAAGATGTATTCACGTGCTATATTTTTCTTTTGGGGTGAATGGAGTTTTGTTCTTGACTCTAGCTAGGTCTTTCAGAATTAAGAAGGGAGTGATGATCACCTCATAATAGAATGTACTACAATCTTTCTATGATCAGTAGTGTAAATATTTTAATCCCAATGTGATTAGTATGAAAAGTCTGTTCAAATACGTAGAACAGAGAGATATCAAAATGTCCTATATATTGACATACAATGAGCCACTACTTTTCTGTTATCTCCAGAAAACTGAATAAAACCAGTGAAGTGAATGGAGTTACTCTGCTTTGCACAAGTATCAAAGAAAGCAGAATTTGACTTGATTAATCTAAACCACTTTTCAACTTGTGAAAGTCTTTTTAAAGGAAAGCTCCATTTAATACTTAAGAACAAGTTGCTGTAATCAGAACTACTGCTATTAACTCTCCCATTTACCAGAATACAGTTTAAGGTCATTGTAAATTTATTTCTAGAACTTTTAGAATAGAGATAAACAGTATGTAGCTAGGATTGTTGATTGAAACAGAATATTGAGAGAAAATAAGAATGCTAGTTAGAGATCTATGATTGATTTAGTAAAAATATACTAACATCATGTAACCATTTAGTCAAAGCTTTACTTGCCTGAGTCTTCGTTTCCAAATTTGAAATAGTTTTGATAATATCACAAGAATATTGGGAGGTACAATAATCATTTACAATGTCTTTTTTTTTTTTTTAAGTATCTGAACAATATGTTAGCATTACTGTAAAAATTTACTGGAGTTCCAAGGGGATATTTAACATGACCCACATTCTCAAATGGGAAATGCAAATCTCTTTCCTTTATCGGCCTGATGAATAATATGAATTTTTATTATTACTATTTAGTTTCTGTTCCTACTGTAAAATGAAAGAAAGAAAGCTCCCTATGAAAATATTCAGTCTACTGACACTGATGGTCAGCTTACTTCAGTATTTGTTAGTTTTTCATGGAAACACTTTTTGCATCAGATTTTTTAAAAAGTTAATTTCTGCTGCTAAGTATTTCCACAGTTTATCCTAGTTCCTCCAATACTAACACTGTGATACTGCTGTTCATGTACTTTGTGTATGTTTGTGTGCATATTGTGGTATGTTGATTGTTCCTTGAAATGTGCGATTTCTGAAGCTTAGTTTAGTAGCAATTTATGGATTGCTACTAGACATGGTGGACAGTGAGGTATACTGAAAACTGGCTGAATGACTGGACCCCAGGGTTGTGATCATAAGCTCAAAGTCTACATGGAGGCAAGCCTCTAGTGGTATGCTACAGGGGTCAATACCGGGCCCATACTCTTTAATATCTTCATTAGTGACCTGTATGATGAGAGTGCCCCTTCTGCAAGGTGACAGATGATACAAAACTGGGAGGAGTGGCTGATAGACCAGAAGGTTGCACTGCCATCCAGAAAGACCTGTTCATCTTGAAGAAGTTGAGGTGGATCTTATCAATGTGTATAAATATGTATGGGAGAAAATGTATATGAGACAGTTAGGCTCTTCGGCTCTTCTCAATAGTGCCCAGTGACAGGACGAGAGGCAGTGGGCAAAAACTAAGAAGTGCAAAATTCCATTTGAACAGGATGAAATTTTCTGCTGTGAGGATTGTCCAACACTGATACTGGTTGTCTAGAGAGGTTGTAGAGTCTCCATCAGCCAGTCTTCTCTAGCTGACCCTTATTGAGTAGCATTTTGAAGCAGAAAATGTCAAGAGGCCCTTTCCAATGTAAAGCATTCTGTGACAATGAATTTAATGCTGTAACTACTCTAAAGTGTCTACACTATGGGGAAATATGAGGCTGAAGTGCTGTAATGTAAAAGTGCCATCTTTCACATATTCTGTTAACCTAACAGACATTTACTGCCCAGAGTTTCCCAGATATCCTTACTGAAAAGTAGATAGAAACATTAACGTTTTGTTGGTACAGTTGTTACTGAAGGGACAGCTAACTACTGCTTACTTCAGATAGCAGATTGTTTTAAAAAGTGAATATGATAATGAATTATATGAAGAAATAAATCTGAAATGTTTTCTTTTCTGTTTTTGGAATATAAAAGCAGCAAAATATTCAATAAGAGATGGATGTTATTAGCTATCCATTTACAGGGTGGTTGAACTATGAAATCCTATTAATGAGAATAATTACTGCATAGTCTGACTGCTTTCAGGATTGTACTTAGGTAGAAACGGAGTATCACAAGTAGCAGCCTTTTTAAAAAGTCCATGACAACGGCTCTTTAATATATCTTATTAGTTTAAATTCTTTAAGAATAACACTGAAGAATGGATTGATGTGAGAATTAAAGTAAAAGAAATATTAATTTCTGATATCTTCGGTGATGTACACCCCTTGTAGCTCCTTTTCTGATTTTAACATTCATACAAGGTTTGTGGGAAACAGCTTCACTAGACTGCTGAGGTATAAGTAGCTGTTGTACATAGATCTGTCGTGCAAGGATAATCGTGATGGATGTAAGGCAATGTCACTGAAGATTGTTGTGATGAAAGCTGATTGTATCTTATCTTATTCAGGACTCAGGGAGCACTAAAACAGTGCTTTTCTCTTGAACACATATTAGAAGCAAAACTGTACCTGGCAAATGTTGTCAGTCACTTCATTTTGAAATCTTATGCCCACATTTTCTTCCTTCACTCCTTCCTCCTCAGCTGCATCTCTCCCCTCTCTAAAATTCATAGTGAGAAAAAAACACTGGCAAAAAGGTCGGTGAATTCAAGTTATAGTAGAATTATATCTCTTGTGGTGCCTCAGCATGCCATCTGCCACAGCTGTGAATCCGCACGGCCAGATCTATTTCTATTGACCAAGAACCTTGTGAAGGAGAACTTGTGAGATTTCCCATGGACCTCTCACAGTCATGCACTTTACCTCCCATCTGAACATCTCTGTGTCTTGGTCCCTTTTTCCAACTGGGGAAGAAATTAGCCTCACTGCTCTGTACTGCAAATTCATTCACTCAGTCTATCCTTGATCTGATTTAACATATGCTCATCTTCCCCTCCTGCTCTGCCAGTGCACTTGCAGGAAAAGATGACACATTGCTATCAGCAGGGGTGGCATCTTTCCGGATGCCGCTGATGATCAGTCCTGTGCATATAACTGTGCCAAGAACTTTTTGCTGGTACAGTGTTTGAGGGTTCAAGTGTATTATTTTGTTAGGTACTAAGTAGTATGTATACCTTTCTAGTCTTGTGAGCAGCATGCCAAGAAAGAGAGAAAGGCTCTTTAATTAGGGGTCGAAAAAAAGCTTACTTTCAATGAATACAGTACATTACTTTCTCTTTGTCTCTGTAGACATATACATTACATAATACTCCCCCAACCCCTACTATGATTGATAGATTTCTCTTTTACTTACCACTTTTATGAATAGAATGAATGCATGTGTCATGCTAAACAATATTTTTATCGTTATACATAACATCATGTCTAGGCTTAATGTCTCAAGACTTGCTTTAAACATGAAGTCATTTTTATGAAGAAATTTTTTTCAATGCAAATTTTGTAAATGTATGATTCAGCTACTGGCTTCCCTCAGCCAGTAATAGAAAACATCTAACAATGTCATCTGGGAAAATTAGTATGTCTTGAAAAAACTGTAGAATGAACTGATATATGATCCTTATGTTAACATGCATAGAGGTTTTCTCTCCTTGTAAAGAACCAAAATGGATTGTTTTCACTGTGCTACTTGTTCCTACCATAAAGCACAGCAGAATTCTGTCTTCATTGGGTTTTGATTAAAATAAATAAATAAATAAACAAATAAATAAATAAAGTCTCAAGAGTATTTCTTTTATCACTTTCCATGACTTAAGGAAAAATATTTGCAATCATGCTGAGCTTACTTTAATCTCATCTAGATCAGATACAGTTTGCAATTACTATAT
The DNA here is from genome assembly GCF_009769625.2 of Cygnus olor. Lineage (NCBI taxonomy): Eukaryota > Metazoa > Chordata > Aves > Anseriformes > Anatidae > Cygnus > Cygnus olor. The sequence goes on along the minus strand of NC_049169.1, from coordinate 18,595,578 downwards.
ACATGGACAACAGTTCATTATCCTGTTAGTATAATTTTAATTCTAGATTCTTTTGTATTCTAAAGAAAACGGATTCCATCACTATGGGCATAATTCTCAAAATCTTGAGGTAAATTTTCTCAGATCTGTATAATACATAAACAGACATGCTTTCTCTTTTGGTGCGTAGGACAGCAAATAAAGAACACAGAGTTGAAAACTAAAACACCTCTGAAATAAACCCATAAGGATTATAATTAATGGGTTTTTGTTTTTACAAATCAATCTCTAAGTAGAGAGAAAAAAAAAAAAAAGTAAAGGTATTCAATAGTTTTTGTTTGTTTGTTTGTTTGTTTGTTTTCTTGTGCTTTCCTTAAGATCAGACTATGTCTCTAAAACTACAGGTTCTGAGATAACCAAATGAATAAAAATATGGTACTCATCTGATCTGAATCATTGTTGTTAAGCTATTTACACTGAGCCCTCCTTAACCATGCCTTGACAGAGTGAGAAAATTTGACATTGATGTAAGTGGGTGCAATTCCAATGACTTAATTTAAATTATGCTCCTTAAATGAGTTTGGACAGCTCATTTATGCATGGGAAGAATTAATGACTTCATGACATCAAGTACAATAAAAACAATTTACTATAAACCCAGTTCTGTGAACACTTGGAATTCAGCATATGACTCAATAAAGAGTTGTTTTTGCTGACATAGCTGCATAGGCCTAAGTCTTTCAGAAGGAAAAAAAAAAAAAAAAAAAACCTTACCATGCTCTCTGATGAACACGTACCATGGTTTGGTAGTCATCAGAAGATAACACTTTTTTTTTTTTTTTTTTTCCATGTTTTATTTTGGTGGAATCCTCAGAGAATTCCCTATTAGCTTCCATATAAATTTATGGGTTCCTTCATGTTAATTAGAATCTAAGCTAGAAAACATGTCAATGAAAATAACTGTAGAACCTTAACCTGAGCAGTGGCTTCTTTTCTTTCTTTTCTGTAAGCTGTTTGGTTTTATGAATTGTACAGAAGCTCTTTAAATAGAACAGAAAACAGAGTGATGCTATCTTATTATTTTTTATTTTTAATATTTTCTAATACCTTGTGCGGTATTGTTAATTAGAAAATTGAAGTTAATGAAAACAACTCATTGCCACAGATTTCATACAAATTTGGAGAAGCTACAGTCTTTATTTGTTCTTTTGCTGTAGTGTGAAAGCACTATTCATTTTAACGAAGAGAACAGGAATATGTTTTCTGAACATCTTGTAGAAGAGTCATTTTGGACTTGGTCAGGATTGATGTGAAACGGAGGTCATCAGAAGTAATTTTATTTTCCTCAGAGCCCTTTAAAATCTATATTGAATGAGCAATTCTAAATACGCTGTTGAAAAAAACTTTTTTGTTTCATTTTCCCCAATTAAAAAAAAATAAACTTCATATTTCAGCTTTTAATGACTAGTTACATGATTTTGTTGCCTAAAATTGCCCAATTCTGTCAGTAACAATGCACAAGTTGTAAATTAATCCAGAAACAAAACCTTTGCCTATTATTACATTCATCCCTGTAACTGCTCGATTAACTCATGACACTGATGTACAGTATGGGTCTCAACAAAACCTCTCCAGAGTCAATTCTCCAAGGACTTGAAGTTCAGCTACTTGCAAGGAATGAAAGGAATTCATTGTCATTGAAATCATACTGGCATAAGGAGTATTAATTAGTTAATTTGACAAAGCTGCTTGTTTATAGCTTCACTTTTTTTTTTTTTTTTCTTGATAATAATTTGCACAACAAATCTCTGATGGAAGTTAAATTCTATCAGACTTAATTCAGTGAATTATTGACTCATATTATCAGCCTAATACATTTCCCCTAACTCTCCATGGGTATCTTTTACCCTTGGCTAGCTCTTGCAGTAAGATCATCAACTATCTATCTTCAATGTTTTCAGTTTGCCTTATGTTACTGTTTTTGCTATAACCATCTTTGCTTGTTTAGAGGAAGCTGCCTTTATAATCCTACTTTCATTTTTTTTGGAGAGACACTCACAGATCCACAAGTGACTTTGGAAAACAAATAAGTAATGCTCTCATTTGGAAGAAGTGAGAAAAATACAAAGCTAGTGTTCATGTAGAATTTAACACCAAAACCCTAGGAGCTTGGACTCTGAAGTTGAGAGTGCACTGCCAGCATAAAGGGCAGACACTGTTGAAGACTGAAGGTCTGGCAACCTGTTTGCACAGGGGCTTTATAGAGATATATGTGAAAAAAGCAATAATAATATCAGAGAAACTCAAACCCCAAATTAAGGTGTTTGTGTGTTTGTTTGTTTGTTTGTTTGTTTGTTTTTGAGCTGATTTAAATATACAGTTTATTCATACCTAGGCAGCTATAGCTCTTTAGGAACTTGAAAATATTTTTGAGGTGGGAGCCTAGAAGCTGATGCCAGACATGGCTTTCAGAATTACAAGCAGATTCTTGCAGTCAGTAATTTAAGTCTTTAACATATTTAGGTCCTCTTTTTCCATGGACCACGCAATGGAAATTTCCATCAAATTTCCACTTTCCATGGAATTTCCGTGCTATGATACTGAATGTGTCCACTATCCATGCAGACAGTAACACTTGAGAACATACAAGTACAAAAAAAGACAGGGATCTTCTAGAAAGAGTCCAGCGGAGGGCCACAAAGATGATACGGGGCCTGGAGCACCTTCCCTATGAGGAAAGGCTGAGAGATCTGGGTCTGTTCAGCCTTGAAAAAAAGAAGACTGTGAGGGGATCTTATTAATGCTTAAAAATATCTTAAGTGTGGGAGACAGTGGGATTTGGCCAACCTCTTTTCAGTGGTTTGTGGGGACAGAACAAGGGAAAATGGCCACAAAATGGAGCACATGCGAAAGAACTTTACAGTGAGGGTGATGGAGCACTGGAACAGGCTGCCCAGGGAGGTCGTGGAGTCTCCTTCTCTGGAGATATTCAAGGCCTGTCTGGACGCCTACCTGGGCAACCTGCTTTAGGGAACCTGCTTTGGCAGGGGGGTTGGACCCGATGATCTCTTGAGGTCCCTTCCAACCCGTACAATTCTGTTATTCTGTGATTCTGTGATACCCAGTCAATCAGGTGTCTTTATTAATGAGCTGCATATGCAAAATATTTAGTGAATGTTTAATAAATTCATATGGCAATGTTATGCTTCACAACAATGTCAGATTTACCACACGGGTGCTGTGTATTAACTATACATGGATTTTTGCTTGAAACTACCTCAAATTCATGGAGCATCGTACTGCAAAAGTCATAAGTATGCTTTAAAAAGCATGCCTTCAGGCACCTTCAAATGATCAAGTCTTACACTATTCACAACTCTTTTTATGATACCGGACTTGACTACCATGAAAACCAGAAGTTTGGAAGAATGGTAACTTTGTGGTCCTTGATCTTGAGGCTGAAAGAAATTCACGTCTTCAGGTTACTCTACAACAGAAAAGCTTAACCTTGTGGTAGAAAAAAATTCAGTATGTGAGAAAGGAGATAGATGTATGAAGGAAACCAGAACAGGCAGTAAATATGTGAGAAGTAGAAAGAGGATCAGACAAGAAAACCAATACTTTTACTTTAGATTGAAAAATAAACCCAAATATTTATAGAAAGCCCCAAATATATCACTTTTCAGGCAATGGATTTAGGTATTCTCTTTAACAGTTCTAAACATGTACTTTTTTCAAGTCCTAGAAGACAGAATCAAAATTTATTTCAACTCCTGTGACACTATCTTCTTTGGATTATCACTAGTTTCTAGTAAAAACAGTAAAGATATTGGTTTGATTAAAAACAGTGACAGCTGAATAATGTCAAATTATAACTCATTATGATTTGAATGAGTTATAAGCTCAGTTCTGAACAGAAGCAATAAAAAGTTAAGCTTATTTTGATGTTATTCCTGTATTTGTCTATATAAACAAGAAGAGCTTTTCATAAAAGTCATATGTGCAACCTATTCTTTTAGCTTACCTGTCAAATGGAAACATATTTTCAATATATATAGGCACTGGCTTTTTAAAAAATAAACACTTTAAAATATATATTTCTTGTGTTTTCAGAGAGGAATGCCCAAGAGATAATGCAAAGAAATTAGTTTCTTAGTACACAGAAATGTGAAGAATGGGAAGGGGGGGGGGGGGGGAGGAGCAATCATTTTTCCTAATCACTAATAAATACTATTTCATTTCATTTTATTTCATTTATTTCAGGAATAGTTCCAAAAAATGTGTAACACAGAATTACATAAGAAAACCAATCTTGTCTTCTTCACTTTTTTTAAGATTACAAAGACAAGCTTATTTTCAGGTCTGCTACTGCCAGCTAACTTTGGGCAAATAATTAGTATGTTTCTGCTTCTGTTTTTTTCCCTTAATAAAATTGAGCTAATCACAATGAACTTTTAGTACCTTATGTAGAATATTCACAGTTATAACAGCTGCTTCTTGCAATCAAGTGCCAGGAATGCCTTCTTTTCAAGAGGTGTCATTGAGCTCCTTTAGATTGTGAAGTGCAGTATGACTTTAGTTACAGGGACATAATCTTTGCTGACTTGAGCAAATCAGGCATTATACTGTAATCAACATCTAAATAAGAGATCTAAGTTTTAGATCTCTGATAATACTGTTTTGTTATAAGCTGGGACAGTGCTTGATATCATTTCACCTATATCTTTCAAAAACCTGAAAATTAAATTAGACATTTGCATGTTTGCCAATATTGGCCCTTTTTATGAATGGACATTTTGAAAGTGTCAGGGACCAGCAAGTGTAAGCTGCTCTGTAAGGAAAGAAGAGTAAGGAGCTGGAGATCATAACTGGCAGGCAGATCAATGACACCACCAACAAGAAACATAATCCCACAGTACTCGTACATGAAAAAGAGAAGTTTGGTGGCAGTGACCAGGATCAGACAATAGCTCTGTGATTGTTAGGGATGTCTGGTCTGAGATGAGGCCAGGAAGCCAAGTCAGTGAGACCAGGTCAGGGACCACAAGGTGCAATGCCAAGCAGAGGCACAGCTGCAACAAAACTCACACAAGGACAAGGGCCTGAGCTTAAACACAGCTCCGATGCAAAAGGACAGAGACCCCGCAGGAAGCTCTCCACACCTCTTTCTCACAGCTTGCCTATTTTCATAGAGCTTTGATCCCAGGTTACAGAAATTTTTAAGAATACTAAAAGTGGATATCAAAGTCCATGGGCCCTGATAGGATACACTCATGAGTGCTGATATCATTGCCAAACCAATTTCGACAACGTTTGCTTGATCATGGAAGATGGTGGAAGTTCCTGAAGACTGCAGGAAAGCAAAGGTCACTGCTATTTTCAGAAAGAGCAAGAAAGAGAATCCAGGGCAAGAAAGAGAACCCAGGGAACTGCAGGCCAGCCAGACTCACACCCATCCCTGGAAAGGTGATGGAGCATCCAGTCCTGTGAACTGTTTCCAAGGCACATGAAGGATAAGAAGTTCATCAGGAGTAGTCAGCATGGATTCACCAAAGGGAAGTCATGCTTGACCAACTTGATAAATTTGAATGAAACTTCAGTTGTTCCCAATGACAGGACAAGAGGCAATGTGCAGAAATTGAAACACAGGAGACCCTGTCTGAACACTTCTGCACTGTGAGGCTGACCAAACACTGGAACAGTTTTCCCAGAGAGGTTGTAGCATCTCCATCCTTGCATTCAAAAGCAATCTGGACATGGTCCAGGACAAGAAGCTGTAGGAGGCCTTGCTTGAGCAGAGGTGTTGAAGCAGATGACCCCAGAGGTCCATTCCAACCTCAACCATGCTCTGATTTTGTGAGATGCACAATACCATTTTTTCCCCAGGGGTTGGTGCTGGGTCCAGTCTTGTTCAACATCATCGACGACCTTGATGATGGAATAGTGTCCACCCTCAGCAAGTACACTGATGATACAAAGCTGGAAGGAGTGGCCGACACGCCAGAAGGCTGTGCTGCCATTCAGCGAGACCTGGACAGGTTGGAGAGCTGGGCAGGAAGAAACAAAATGAAGTTTAACAAGAGCAAGTGTAGAGTCCTGCACCTGGGAAGGAACAACCGCATGTATCTGTACAGTCTGGGGGATGACCTGCTGGAGAGGAGCTCTGTGGAGAAGGACCTGAGGGTCCTGGTGGACGACAGGTTGACCATGAGCCAGCAGTGTGCCCTGGTGGCCAAGAAGACCAATGGGATTCTGGAGTGCATTAAAAGGAGCGTAGCCAGCAGGTCAAGGGAGGTGATCCTCCCCCTCTACTCTGCCCTGGTCAGGCCTCACCTGGAGTACTGTGTCCAGTTCTGGGCTCCCCGGTACAAAAAAAGACAGCGATCTCCTGGAAAGAGTCCAGCGGAGGGCCACAAAGATGATACGGGGCCTGGAGCATCTTCCCTGTGAGGAAAGGCTGAGAGATCTGGGTCTGTTCAGCCTTGACAAAAAGAAGACTGTGAGGGGATCTTATTAATGCTTAAAAATATCTTAAGTGTGGGAGACAGTGGGATTTGGCCAACCTCTTTTCAGTGGTTTGTGGGGACAGAACAAGGGAAAATGGCCACAAAATGGAGCACAGGAAGTTCTGCACCAGCATGTGAAAGAACTTTACAGTGAGGGTGACGGAGCACTAGAACAGGCTGCCCAGGGAGGTCATGGAGCCTCCTTCTCTGGAGAGGCCCGTCTGGACGCCTACCTGGGCAACCTAGAAAATCTGGAAAAGCCAAATACAAAGACTGTTTTTTAAGTAGTAGATCTAGAGAGAAAACAACATCTCCCATTGACATTTTTGCTTTCCAGACCTTCCAGCATTATCTTACAAAAAATTCCCGTTTCCCTTGAGAAGTTTTGTACAGAGACATGGGAGTTCCCGCAGTGAGTTCATACCCAGTGAATTCAGAGAAGTCATTGCCTTAGGTGTGGGAAAGCTTATACAGCGGCATTGATATTCTGCTGTTTATCAGATTTTGTTGTCCATTCTGAGGCTCCCCTGAGCACATTGGAGCACTCACAGGAGACAATGACCATGTATAAAAACTGATCCATAAGGGATGAAAACAAATCCAGTGCTGAATGATGCCATTTAAATTCCATGCACTGAAATTCCTTATAATTCATAGCTGTTAGAGGGTCTTTTGGTAACCTAGTATGACATAGTGTTCGTAGTAAGAGCCAGTGGTAAGCGATTAAATAAATAGTACTGAATCAGTCAAATTTCTTTTTCTTATGTGATTTCACCTCATGGTCTGGACTCCCAATGTCAGAAGAACAAATTTAGGAGTTCTGTCTTTTGTGCAAGTTCTAGTTCTTTGTAGTATATGTTTTAAATGTTTTAATTACAGATTTATTTAAGTCAGTTCCAAAATCTGTTGCAAGATGCTTTAAATAAGATTTCCCACTTAATTTGGTGCAGTAAATCTCCTTCTATGTGGCAGATAAAAAAGAATTGTAAATGAATATGCTGCTTTCCTATAAATGTTCCCTTACATAAGCACTCGCAGTGAAGGTGAACTGGAACTAATATTGTGCATAGGTGAATTGGAATTTTTACTTTGCATGCTATCAGACCCTGCTTCTGAAGGGACAGAATTTAACTTACCGAAGGTCACTCATTGAGACACCAGTTTAAAAGCATCTGTTTAGTAGACATTCTCTGTAAATACTGGGAAAAAAAAAAATAAATAAATAAAATAAAATTAATATAGATTCTTGCGTTAGATTTTTTTTTTTGATGTCATATGATACTTTCACTGCTTAGTAAAGACTGAATTATGTCTTAACTGTATTGTCTGTTGATACATTTGTTGCTTGATATTTTGATCTCAGTCACACTATCCTTGTTTTCACAAGGGTGTTCAGAGTATAATTACTATTCAGATTAACTCAGAATGAGTTATTATAAGGCTGATAGTATGTTATGAACAAGAACTTCCCCTGAAATAAATGTGAAGTGTAATGATGTTATATTTCTTAACATAGATGGTAGTAAGCCAGTCATTACAGCATAACAATTTACATCTAAATCTACTGAGGCGTGTAACTGTGCAAACACTGCTAGTCAATAATATAAAATTTTGAGTGTTTTACTTCATGAGCCAGGTTGCTCACCCGACATAAGATAACTTGCTGCTACTTGGTAACTCGGTTAATCGTGGTCATCTGTCAACAGAAAGTAATGATTTCTGCAGAAATCAAAATATATTGGTTGTTCAGTCACATTCTATTCTGAAATCTTTGCTGAACTAATCTTCAAATAGAATAGACTTCTTTCAGACCTGTGGGAAGAGGCAAAGCACAAATATGGACCTATGACATCTATCAGCTGTGTTTTGTTTTGTTACCTATCTGTAATTTCATAGTACTTCTACTGTAGTTATAAGGTTTCTAATGGATTTACTTCTGGAGTTGGTAAAAACATAATTTGGATACCTAACTATAATGAATTCATGTGTGACCATTTTATTGAAAGTGTTCTTTCAAGTGTGATGAACCTGAGAATAATTCATTAAGATGTTTCTAATGCTTAGAAAACTGTTTTTTTTAAAACCTTGAACAGAAAATGCTATAACAAAGGGAAAAGGTATAGACATCTGTAGAAAGCTGAAAGATTAAATAAAAAATACATTTTCTTGTCTCTGACATATTAAAGTTATATATATTTGCAGTAGACAATGTAAAACTAATAATAGCTTCATAAACTTGCACTTTAGGTCTTTGAAGCCAGAAAAGGTTCAGATGAATAATTAAAACATTAAGACCTTCCCTAAAAAAGTTACATATTCAAAATTTTTTCTTCATTATATATTTTGTAACATCAAAACATCATGACTTCTATTTCAGGCAAAACATCATCTCATTCAATTGGAACGTTTATGTTAATAGCTTATATAACTGTATTTTAAGAGATTGATAGCTTGCATACTTTTTTAAAAAATAGTAATTTGAAGATTTTGTATTTTATTTTTACAAACTACATCTGAGCACAAACAGCTGGCAGACAGAACTTATACAAAAACTAGAAAATTAAATCAAAAATGGTGTTCAAACTGAATTTATGTGTCACAATCAGTAACTAAGTGCACAGTATTCAAGTTGAAGTATAATTATGTCAGGTTTTTTTTTTTTTTTAAAGGCAGAAAAATACTTGATTATATCACATGTTGTCTGCTCTATTGTCTTCAGTATCTTTGGATCAAATCTGAGAAGAAAACACTGACTCTAGGATGACTGTATTAACTCAATTTCTAAAGCAAGTTGGGGCTAATCCTGAAATTCTTCCTAGCCAAACCATGAGACGAATACTTGGTATTATATAATGATAGCAAAAATGTGTATTGACAACATTGACCTGGTAGAATTTAATTTGTTTTCTCAGAACCAGATGGTGAAAGCAGTCTTCATGAACTCTTCATGGTTCTTACTATTCTTAAAACAGTAATTCTCATTTTAACCATATTATCTGGAAGCTTGATGTTCATGAGACATGATAGGTGCTCTGAAAACAAGTATCTTGACACAGATGACTCCTGTTCTTGCCTATGGGAAGACATAATTCCTACCCCTTAGTTTCCAAGGAGAATAGGCCTATAACTAGCTAAGTATGCAGCCAGACAGATTAATTAAAAGATATTTTTTGGACGTATAAATCAGTTTAGGGTTAGAAAATAAAATATCTCTAAAGAAATCATTAGTAGTACTGAAAATAAGGAAGACCTCCTGTATATGATGTCAAAGACAAACCTAGGTTCTGAGCCTTTAGATCTTTACACAGATAAGAAAATCCACTGAAGTCAAATTAGGTAGTCATTTGTTTTTAAGTGAAGTGTATTAATGATCCCATAATATTATGTCTTTGATGTTTTCAGTTTATAAATATTTATGCTGCACAATTTACATACTTCTTTATTCCTCATCTTCTGTTTAACCCTACCAAGTAACTTCTGTTATTCCATGCTTTAAACTGCATCAAAATAAGGCCCTAGAGGAAAGAGAACCCCAAGAAAGCTGGTTAATATTCAAGTATCATCTTCTCCAAGCTCAAGAGCAATCCTTTTCAACAAGTATGAAGTCAGGCAAAAATGCTGGGAGGTGTGCGTGGATGAACAAGTAGCTCTTGGCCAAACTCAAACACAAAAAGGAAGTATACAGAGTAAGGATCAAAAAGCTGGGAAGAAGACAGAGACTTCGTATGAGCATAAGAAAAGGAACAATTAGGAAAGGTTAGCAAACTGAAAGACTAACTGAAACTGAATCTGGCACGGGCTGTTAAAGACACCGAGAAGGGCTTCTGTAAGAACATACCTGACAAAAGGAAAGCTAGGGAAAGCATGGGTCCACTGCTGAATGAAATGGGAAACCTGTTTACACAGAACTTGGAAAAGTACATTGTACTGAATGCCTTCTTTACTACTAAGACCAGCCTTTGGGAATCCCAGGTCCCAGGTCCAGGGGAAAAGGCTGGAGCAAACCTTTGTGAAAGAGTATTGGGTCTGGGAGTACTTCAGTAAACTGGACATACTTGAGTCTATGGGCCCTGATAGGATTCACTCACAAGTGCTGATGGAGTTGGCTGTTGGCACTGTGAGGCCACTTTCAATAATATTTGATCAATTATGGTAATTGGAAGACTGGAACACAGCAAATGTCTCTCCTATCTTCAAGAAAGGCAAGAAACATGGGGAACTACAGGCCAATCAGACTGACCTTGATCCCCTGGAAACAACTAATGGAATAACATTTCCTGGGAACTGTTACCGGGCACATAAAGGACAAGAAAATCATCAGGAGTACTAGCTGGTATCTAGACCTAGACTTCAGTAAGGTCTTTGACACTGTCCCCTATAACATCCTCACAGACAAGCTGTTGAAATATGGGTTAGATGAGCAGACAGTAAGGAACACTGAAAATTAGCTGAATGGCTGGGTCCAGAGAGGCCTGCTGATCAGTGGCACCATGTGTAGCCAAAAGCCAGCAATTCGTGGTGTACCCCAGGAGTCAACACTGGGTTCAATCCTGTTTAACACAGTCATTAATGAACTGGATGATGGGGCAGAGTGTACCCTTACCAAGTTTGCTTGCGACGCAAAACTGGGAAGAGCAGCTGTTACTGCAGAGGGTCATTCTGCCATCCAGAAGGACCTTGACAGGTTGGAGTAATGGGCTGATGGAAGCCTCATGAAATTCAATATGGATAAGTGCGAAGTCCTGTATCTGGAGGGGTGGAACCCCAGGCACCAGCACATGCTGGGGGCCAAACATCTGGAAAGCAACTTTTCAGAAAAGGCCCTGAAGATCCTGGTGGACACACAGGTTAAAAGCGCATAAAATGTGCCCTTGATGTGAAGAAGCCTAACAGTATCCTGTAATGCATTAGGTAGAGTATAACCAGCAGGTCAAGAGAGGTGATCGTTGCACCCTACCCTCAGCAGTGCTGAGACACATCCAGAGTGGTGGGTCCAGTTCTGTGCTCACTGGTACAACAGACTAGAGACATGGACATACTAGAGCGACTCCATCCAAGGACCACAAAACTTATTAAAGGATTGGAGTACCTGACATAGGAGAGGCTGAGAAAGCTAGGACTCCTCACCCTGGAGAAGAGGAGACTCAGGTGAATTTTACAGATTTGTATAAATACCTCTTGGCCAGGTATAAAAAAGACAGAATTAGAGTCTCTTCGGTGGTAATCGGTAAGAAGAGAAGAGGAGGTAGACACAAATTGAAATATAGGAAATTCTGTTTCAACATAAGAAAAAGACTTCTGTACTTTAAATGTGATGACAGTGGAACAGACTGCCTAAAGAGGTTGTGGAGTCTTCTTGGAAATATTCAAAACACAACTAGATACAGTCCTGAGCAACCTGTTCAAGTGATCCTCCTGACCTCAGCAAGTGTGTTGGACTAGGTGATCTCCAGCACCTCTATCATACTGCGATTTTTCAGCTAATTTTAATTAAATATTTTTATTTATCAATACTGATATTCAATCAGTACTGATACAATCAGTACTGAAATCAATACTGATTCAGAGTTATGATTCTACAAAACCATGCTCAAAAGGTTTACATATGTGGTATTGTTGTGGTTTAGCCCGGCTGGCAGTCAAACACCACACAGCCGTTCGCTCACCCTCCCCCCTCCCTCTCCGGGATGGGGGAGAGAAACGGGAAAGTGAAGCCTGTGAGTTGAGATAAAGGCAGTTTATTAAGACAGGGAAAAGAATAACAACAACAATAAAAATAATAATAGTATTAATAGTAATAATGTGTACGGAATAAGTGATGCACAATGCAATTGCTCACCACCCGTTGACCGATGCCCAGCCTATCCCCGAGCAGCCGGCCCCCCCTCCACCCCGACTAGCCACCCCTATATATTGTTCAGCATGACGTCAGATGGTATGGAATACCCCTTTGGCCAGTTTGGGTCAGCTGTCCTGGGTCTGTCCCCTCCCAGCTTCTGCTGCATCCCTAGCCTGCTCGCTAGCAGGACAGAGAGAGGCTGAAAAGTCCTTGGCTTGGTGTAAGCACTGCTCTACAACAATTAAAACATCAGCATGTTATCAGCGCTCTTCTCATTCTAATCCAAAACATAGCACCCTGCCAGCTACTAGGAGGAAAATTAACTCTGTCCTAACTGAAACCAGGACAGGTATTAAGATTTAGACTAAAAAAATAAAATAAATAAAATAAAATAAAATAAAATAATCATTTTTTCTAAAGCTATTGAATTCAACTATCTTTTATTTTTGTGCTTCCTGTCCACCATTTCTCTGCAAATATCTTGATCAATGAAAGTAAAAAAGAATAAGGAGCTTGGATGTCCCCACTTTGGCAACAGTTACATCTGTTTAAAATAGATACTCTTAAAAAATATAAATGAAATCTTATTTCAATTGTGGGAAACGTATTTATCATCTTTCTTATTTATTTAACCTTTGTATTGTTTACTATATCCATTCCAGTTATTCTGTATTGTTCTCAGTTATGACTGTGGTAAATAGCTACTAAGAGTAAGTTCTCTGGGAATCCTAGTTAAAAAAAAAAAATAAATCATACATGTAGTAAATAATCACAACTTTGGTCAAATAAAATTGAATTTATTGTCCCTGTGACCACAATTTCTTTGTTCTATAAACGTAAGCAAATGTCTTGTATCACAGATTAAGGCCATGCTTTTTTTTTTTTTTTTTTGTGTGTGTGTGTGTGTGTTTGTGTAGATTCCCATGAGGGGTCATTCTGACCCCAGTAAAAAGCAATATAAGAAAAAGAAAAGCAGTACAATTCCATCATTGAAGATTAGAAAAGAAAGAAGATTAGAAAGAAAGTGTTAATAAATAAATAAGTTAAATATCTTTATATTTCTTTCTTTCATTCATTTGTTTCATGAATCAAAGAAAGAATGAATTCCCAGAGCACACACTCAGTGATCACAAGTTCAACTAAAAAAGAGAAAATATTTTATTTGTTTTTCATTACTTCCTTTCCTTTAACCACTCCAGGGGCTCCATTTTACTCTTGCAGTGAGGAACTCTCTTCAACCCATTCTCTATCATGTATTCTCTCTATCACCAGGTCTCATCAACCTATTCTCTCTATCATCCTGTAGGAGAGAATGGAGTCCCAGGAAGCCATAGACAAAAGAAAAAGAAAGGAGCTGGTGACATCTGAGTAAAATGTAATTACACTCTTTGACCTTACATACCATTATTAAAAAAAAAAAAAAAAAAAAAAAAAAAAAAAAAAAAGCTAGGAGGAACAAAGAACTATCCCTGAAGCTCCCTCCTCCAAACATATGAAAGCACTTGTATTATGTTACAAAAGATTCAGAATAGAAACAACTCAGCTGAATATAATCAGCTGATGCAAAATCATTCTTTAGCAAGACAGAATCTCTTACAATGAATCATATGACTCACTTTCAGGTTTTTCTTTTCAGTTAAGTAGGTTGAATTTGGACCTTCCTAGTGAGTTGGATCCATGGAGTGTCTGGATAAATTTCATCAGGTGAACTGAAAGAAATGTATTAGCTTGCATGTCACCTCTGTCAAGAACAGTCAAGGACTTTAATTTCACCATGATGTCAACTTTTCTTAGCCCATTTCTGATCAGTGTTCACAGCTGTGACAGATAACTTCTCCAAGTCCAGAAATAAATACAGAACCAAAATGGAACCTTTTATCTGAAACTTTCAGAACTTTGGGGATTATTAGAAAGTATGTTTCAGAAATAACAACTTTGGGTTTTATTTTTTGCTTCCCCCAAAAGATTGAGGGTTTGGTGCTATAGAGACCAGCAAAATGGACAAATTTTAAATTTGTCACTGAATCTAAGTTTACATATGTGGTTAGCTGTCCTACCACACTGGAAAAAAAGCACAAGGAGAGATCTGGAGCACCTTTTTGTTGTTGTTGTTGTTTGTTTTTTTGTTTGTTTTCCTCTGTTATTGGTCAACTGACCCTATCATATTTTCAACTCCAAAATGTAAGATAATGAACCATTTTGCATTTAAAAAACAACCAACAACAGAACACACACATAAACAAAATTGGCATGTCTGGATATGCTACCATATTGATCTGTAGCTGTTGGATGGTATTAGTAGCATGATAATAATAACATGATTAAAATATTCTAATATTGGCATTGTTTCCTTTCACATGCAAAGAAATCTCCCTCAGATAATGCTGGAAGACATTAACTCTTTAGCTGGTATCTGTATATTTCTCTTACTAATCATACCAGTTCTAATGTGTCTAGGATTTATCACAAGTTTGTAAAAACACCAGCAATCTGCAGAGGGATAGTGAGCTTTGATCTTTGATGATCAAAGAAAATATAGCAAGTGTGGTACATTCAGAACATCAGATTCCATATATATACACTATGGAGTGCATATGGACCAATTTTTGTCTGTGAAATCCCTGTCTTCAAATTAAGTGAACACATAGAGTTTCAAGGTTTCTCTACGATAACTTATTTTTTCACCTTCAGGATAGGGATAAATGAAGAGGAAAGAGTAGTTTTGTATTAGCTTAATTTCCTTCCTCAGATCTTGGAGCCAGTAGGTCAAGAATACAACTCCCAGTGCTGGCCATTGTAGTTCTGCATGTGGGGCATGTTATAGAATAAGTTTAAAGAGAAAATAACCAGCAGCAAACTGTTGCTGAGACAAAACTAAGTGAAGTCAGAGAAAGACTTTCTTAATAGTGTAGTCAGTATTTAATCCTGAGCAAAACTAATAAAGCAATCCTACACCAAGTATGATGATCTGAAACGTTTCCTTGGATGCTGAAATGGATTCCCTTTAGTTAGGTTGTGAGTTTGTAAGAAAAGTGTATGATAAAATACTTGCTGGAAATTTGTAGTGAGCAGAGATAAACACACTGTAACTGAATTCACACCTGCAACCTGATAGCTAATTCAAGAAAACAGTCCTTTTAAGGGCAAAACAAGCAAACAAACAGAAACAAAACAACAGATCTTTTATTATTATTTCATAACAGTGAAATGCGTTTTCAGGATTAAGCAAACACTTACATGGGACAAGAATCTTAGCTATTTATCTACTCTAGCTATTGATAGAGAAATAAGAATGTTTCCTAACATTACTAGGACATTTAAACTACTGTGGTCATACAAACCAGGAGGAGTTTAATCCTGTCTGCACTTCATTACAAAATTTAAAAATGTGTGATAACAGCAGACAAGATTTTCTAAGAAGGGTATTTCAATCCATGCTATTGTCTCTTTTAACAGTCTCTGAGTGTTGTTTTCCTGAAGAACCCACTCTGCTGTTCAATTTCACAAGCACCAGAAGACCACAATTCATTCAGGTGGTAAAGAAAAAGGTATAAATTGTCCAGTTATATTCTATTAAATCAGCTATAAAATAAAAAGTGGAAAATTTCCAATTTCCTATGTGGGAACAGATCAGAAATTTAACATGACATTCAGTCTTACATATAAATGATTTGGGGTCCCCTATATGTCCTTGAGAAGAAATAAGTGAAATTTAAATGTTAAATATAGTCTCTGTGGCCCCTACTGAGACACTGACTAATTAGACGTTATTTGACAGTGTAGCTAACTGATCATTTTGAGGTAATGAAATAACCTTTCTTGTGACAAGCAACACAAAGGCAAGGTATTCCCTTTCAGAACTTATTCACTGAACTGTTATTCAGAACATTCCACTGAATTCTTCTATCAAAGTTGAATAGGAAACGAATGTCATCACGAGGCCATGCCAAGGAATAAAGAAATTGAAAGGTTTCATTGTATTTACAGCAGTCATAGAATAATTTGTGACCAACTGTTTTAGCAACAAAGAAAGATGCAATATTAGATCAAATCGTTAGATATTTTTTATAACTATATCACAGCAGAGGAAAATGCATTTTCTCTTCCTGTCTCTTGTGCTAAATGTCACAACCTTTTGCCATACACCGTCATTTATTTTTTGCTAATGATAAATTCAGAAAAAAAAATCATTTTGGGGGGGAAATAGTAAGGATACCATGGTGACAAAAATCCTTTTTAAATCCAAGATGGTCAGACGAGTGAAAGGGCCGAATTATTTCTTCAACAGTAATGTGCTGGTGAAAGACAGTAGCTGCGCCTGAAGTATAATTAACTCCCTAACAAATGTTGCTTAGAGGCAATGTTACTTGTATACTTAGCTACTAAACTATAGGTACAATACTCAGTTTGTACTTGGGGACTGGAAAAATTTAAGGGAGAGGCCTTTGAACAATCTTGCTGTAGTCCTTCAGTAAAACTAAGACTCTGTTTGTCCTCTGTCTAAAAGCAGTAGATCTAGATGTGCAAAAGAGCTCCCTCCATTTGGAGTACTGCATTATAAGAATGAAATGAAAAAATTTAAGACCCAAACATGCATAGTTTGCCTGCCCAAATCCCAAATCTGCACTGAATGCACTAAAGCAGAAGCATCAAGCTACTCTCTTTTTAAGTTATCTCTATATCACAACAAAGAATATACAGTTGCTTTCTATAAATACCCATTTTATGTTTTCTATTGATGTACATCTGCATGCAAATCTAACATCATGTCATTTAATTATAAAAAGACGGGTAATAGGTGTGAAGATAAATATTTCACAGACCTAATCAAGAATTATCCTTTTAAATCACTATTATGTGTTGAGAACTATACTCAGCAATCAATATCAGGCAAAGCCATCTAAAAGATAATTAGAACTGTGCAGACTATAGCATGCCCATTTTAGATGCTGACATTATGTCTAAGGTGTCAAAAAACTGTTAGCAAATAATATTGGTTTTGCACACATTGCTGTGTTTCGTTTTCAGCTGCGTAAAATATAGCCTTCTTTATAATACTCTATCTCTTATATAAGGTCTTTTTAACTTTTACCTACACAGAAGCTTAGGCAATATATATATTTATTTTTTCTTCCTATCTTTAATAGTTCATCATAAAGTGAAATATTTCATGGTACTAACAGAAGGAAATTATAGACATATAAAACTGTTTCTACACAACACTGTGCTTTTTATTCAGTGCTGCAATATAAGCATAATCACATTTGTAAAATATTTTTGCCAACTAATCCAAGTTTTATTTTCAGAATAATGTAATAAATCAATTACAATAAAATAATAAATCCAATTCAAATGTAATATTAGGCAGTTATGAAGTGTATTTTCTGATTTTCAATAAATAAATACATAAATAGAAGAGGAGGGAAAAGTCACGTGGTAGTTTAGAAGTGTTCCCTTTTTCCAAGTCCTTTACATAAATGCTTTTTAAATGTATTATCATTTAATGGTGTGGTTTAGTGCTAACCTCCAGGGAATGAAAGAATTCACATCTCTCTAGGGGTATGCATTCTTTCTTCAGCAGGCCTCTTCCCACTGGGCCTGGTGTAGACTGAACCTTGAAACAGACTTTTCCATTTGAGGATTTTTCTTTCAAGGAATAAGAGTCAAAGACCCTTAGCTTAGTTGTTGACAGGAACTCTATTTGGTACAATTTACAGTATGTTGCATTTTCTAATCAGTTCTTAAATGATGCTTATATGTAACATGGGTTTAGAAAACAGACTTGCCTAATATTTAAAAAGGAAGAGAAGATCTCAAGAAATGTGAAAGACACTGCTTTCACTGTCTGAAAATAATGGGTTAAAAGTCTGCCCTGATCTTCAGCTTCAAAAGACTGCTCATAAAATTATTTTCTACACCTGTCTTTGGGTTTAGAAAGCAAAAACAATGTGGAAATATTACGGACTGAAGCAAATGAAACACGGCTTTTTAAAGGAAATTACTAACCTCAATAAAATGTTACTTTTAGTAGGTTGAATGGTGAACATCTCAAGTGTTACAGTGTTCACTAATGCAATGTTTACACAATGGTGAAGATCTGTATAAAACATGCCTTGGCAATAATTAGATGCTTAGTAAGCTAATTATTTTGTGAATAAAATCAAACAAAATCAAGTAATTAAAAAACAGGCAGAGAAGATGTTCAGACTTGCACTAATAATTGTTGAAATTCTGATTTAACAGTGTATTTTATGTGTAAATAATGTAATGTTGTATGCCAGTAAACAGTGAGATCAATAAAAATGTGTGTATCTAAGGTCTAGAATACAAAGACATTTGCTTTCTTGATAGTATATGATGCTCCATTTTGTTTTAAATGCTATAGTTTTATGTAAATGCAGAGAAAGAAGTTAAAAGCAAGCAATTTTATTCCAGTGAATTTTAAAATAATTAAAAAATATATAAATTCTTACAGAAATTACTTTAAGACTTTGTATCCTATAATGCAGCTATATCTTATAATGAGGTAAATTCTACCTCAGGACAAGTGTAATTCTGTAACATTCATAACACTCATTAAAAGGATGTAATCATAAGATATTTTTAAAAGAACAATAATAATGAAACACATGGTATTGAATCATGTGTTGACACTGACAGGTTTTTCAAGTGTGGTATCACACATTATCCATTGTTATTCCATTCTGTGACCGTTGGAAGACTAAGCAAAATACCATATGATAGTGTGTTGATTCTGTAACAATAATAGTGCAAACAATTGCTTCTAAAATTCTCTGTGTAGCAAGCTAATACTTACAAAGTTGCTTTGATCTTTGCATAATATGTATTGTGCAGCAATTTTCATACTATTTTTGAAGCTGATGGTGGCTTTGATTTACAGATTCTTTATTTCTGGAAAGAGCAGACAATATTGTCAGGAGTGTACTGCTGCTTGCTGTTTTGCTATTACTCATTCTCAGAAGCTATTTTAACATGTTTTACTATTTGATAAACTTGCTGAGAAAGTGCATTTGAAATTTGATCTCATTTTGGTACTGTTCTTTTGCAAGACATGCAGTACAGCAAATTCAAAAGTGACAAATTGTGAAAAGACTGTTTAAAACAAATCTTACATCCATGTTTGCAAATGTTCACAGTTGTGGCAACATTCTACTGGATGACAGAATGAAAGAAAAATATAGATATTGAACACAAGGAAAAAACCTATAAACACTGAAAAATCTGATGTGATGCTAAGAAAATAATTTAGAAAAGCTAGGTTGCTTATAATAACCTTCTGCTCCTACAGTAGAAATTTCGTAATATAGGAGGTACTTCTTCACTACAGTCAAAGTGAAAGAAGACAAATTAGCCCATACTGAGTTTTGTGCTGTTGCAGTTAGAATGAGGCTAATAAGCTGGCTATACAAAAATGTTCTCTGTAGATATACACTCACAGGGTTATGTTTAAGTGAAGAAGCATCTATTGTTGCCAAGGCACAAATTCCCCTGTGACATATAATGATATAAATTTGGAGTCATTCAAATTTATTTTGGGTTATTCTAGATCTGTATGAAAGCAGAAATTGGCCTTGCTGTATAGAATGCTTTGACAGCAAACCAGAAAAATCAGTTTTATACAGCTAGTGCCAGTTAGGTAGGATGGAGAAAATTTAGCATATGTCAAGTGGGTTGATAAATGGAAAAGACAATTGACAGGGACTGAGAAATTTAGATTCTCTCAGTTGAGAGAAGACACTGAGAAATGACAGAAATAGATTATGTTTACTGTCTAAAGTGTTACTGGACAGAATAAAAGGTATTTTATCCTGAAATACTAGCACTTCTCGGGTGGCAATAATGAGATTTAGACTTATGCTCTTCTCCCACCTCTAGTTCTAGGCATGAAAATATCTCCACTTAGTCCATTCCTAGTTTGATTTGTTGTGGACAGTAACTATGGTTATAACCTGCTCAAGTGTAAATAGCCAGTTTGTTAACCAAAACTATGAAAGAAAATTTCATAAAGTAATGAATGGTTGAAAGAACTCAGAAACAAATACCTCAAGTAAAGAGAATCCAAGGGGAAAGGTAGGGAACATAACCCAGAAGTACAGAGATAACCACTGGGATCCACATGTGTGAGGATACTTCAAGCAAACATGAAGTGTGAGGACCCACAGAGAAGGGTATCAAAAAGGTTTGCAAGAAGGAATATGAAAGACAAAGGACAGGGCCCAATAGTTAAGGTGTTAAATTACTGTAGTGTGGCCTGACACTCTAGACAGAGAACTGAGTCAAAGGTAAGAAATTTAAGCACCATAAAATTATGCAGTTAGTTTACAGATTGTAGATTACATGTAATGTCAGATTTATAATGACAAACCAAGAAACACTGAAGATCTATATTTTCCCTTTGGAATTTGAGGAAAATGTTAATTAAAGAAATATCAAACTAAGAATAACAGATGTACATAGAAATTGCAGGGAAAAGAAAAAGGGACAAAGAAGTGACGAAGTGATGGGTAAATAAGAGACTCCCTTCTCAAGCAAGTCTCTACAGAGACATTGAAAAAGTTGAGAAAGATTATGTTTTAATTATTGATCTTAATAAATTTTGTGTTTTATGGAAACATATGTGTAAGTAATGAACTATAATTGTAATAATGTTTGTATTTTTTTCTTTGAAGTAGTCTTAAAAATATATATTAGATTATTAGCCATGAAAAAAAGACTCCTATAGGCAAAATTCTTTACAGTTCTGAGTTACATCAGAATTTGTTGACTCAGTGAGTGGCAGTTTCACCTTATCTTTCTTGCCCTGCAATACCATAATATATGCTTACCCTTCTAATTATATCTTTTAATAATACAATACAATACAAGATAATATAATAATATAATATCATATGATACGATATGATATGATATAATAATATATAATAATATATTTATAATAACAATAGATATGATTATGTATATAATGCATATTATATATAATTATACATATGATATAATATTATGTCTAATTTTATCTTTATATATTCCTGTGTGTTCCTGTGTGATCTGATCTAGGTGTTCTTGCTTTGGCAGGGGGATTGGATTAGATGATCTTTCAAGGTCCCTTTCAATCCCTAACATTCTGTGATTGATTGATTCTGTGATATTAAAATCCAAATGCTTTTCACAAGTCGGGACTGATCTTTGCTTTATGCACCTTTGCTTTTTTTTTTTTCCTTTTTCCCCCCAGGAGCACAGCAAATAATGCTATATATACATTAAAAAAAAAAAAAAAAAGTTGCTTGAATCAGGATAAGTGCAACTTGGGAAGCTCTTTTTTTTATTACTTTTTTTTTTATTATTTTTCTTTATGTTTTGTTTAGCTAGATATGTTTGTTAATGGGTAAATTAAATTGAATCACAGATTCTCAAAAAGGTGACAGTCTCTTCATCCAACAACTTTTGTCTTTGAGTTCAGACACCCTTCTGCTTAAAGCTGTAATGATATTGTAATTGCATTTTCAGCAAGTTCTGGGGCATTCCTGTATCTCACTTACTGACTTTGGAACTGAACTAAGAAACAGTGAAGTAAGGAAAAAAAAAAAAAAAAAAAAAAAAAGAAGAGCTTGCTTTCTTTTCTCTGTTGAGTAAGAAGAGCTCCTTTCTTTCTCTTGACTCAACTTAGCCATAGTAGGAGAACTTTTTGATCTTTGAAAAATATAGTGCTGAGATGCTCACCCCAAAACAGTGTATACTTTCAAGAGATTTCAATTAAAATCATGAGAGTCAGCTAGACTAATCTAGGTTATTAACACACACAAAGACAGAAAATTAAGTTTATAATTTTATTGTGTCTTCCTGTTCAAAAGGAGCAGTGAGTCTCGATACAGGTTTTTATCTGCCTTCTCTAGGATGACAGACACCTAGAAACTAGGATTATTGCTGTCTTTCAAATTGCAAGCACTAAAGAGAAGGACAGCAACAGAGATACAAGAAGCAGTATCGAACTTCAGTTTCTAGGCAGATCGCCACTTACACCATTCCCACTTTTTTCTTTCCTTTTTTTTTTCCTAATTTAAATTTTATTTTATTTTATTTTTTCCAGATAAAGGGTTAAAGGAATAATAGGTGTTGAAATATTTCAGAAAGGCAAAGTGTTATGGTATTTTTCTTCTTTTCTCCTACTTCCATTAAATTAGCAATCACTAACTTGTAAAAACAATTTACCAATCCATCTGCTTAGCAATGGAGCATTTAAATCCCTGCAACTGCCTTTCAGACAAGGGAATAATTTATGCATAATAAAGTCAGTGGGTTCCTCCATGTTTTCTGTGAATACCAACAGAAATCAATGGAGAGTAGGAGGAGTCATTGAAAAAAAATGACTCAGAGCTTAAAGTATAAAAGCCTTGGCTGTATTGGCCAGCTTGTCATTTTGGTCCAACAGTCAAAAAGCAACTTTCATCAGGTTCTGATGAATTCTGTCAGAAAGGTTTTGTGCCATCAGATCTACTGATGTGACATGGAAATTCAGAAGTGCTATCTAGACGTCCAGAATTTGCTCATGTGAGACCAACATAGAATTTTTTGGATATAGTCCAAATATGTTAATGTCTGTCCTGACTATGAACACATTGCAAAGCAGACAGGTGGGTAAGAAATGTATAATTAAGACCAAGGCACAATGTCTTTAGCTAACATAAAAGTTCAGTTTAAGGAAAGGCAAAAACGTAGTTCGAAAATTAATCTCAGAGCCTAATAACTGATGTCTTACAGATAAGCAGGTATTATAATGCCTGTCTGAATGTAAACAAAAAGACTCATTCAGTCTATAGCTTTGGATTAATAAAACATATGAAATGTTTCATTTAAGTAGACTGAGTTTACAGGATAATTCATAATTAACAGACAGATAAAAATTATCCATCTCTTCCCAAAATATTTATTTATAAATTTAGGTATAATACTTCTCCAGATGATTAATTCCAAAACATTTTGCAGTACCTCCTAAAAAACATCCATGGGAAGGAAGAGGAGAAAAGACTTAAAGTGCTGTGGTCCAGAAACTTGTTCTTCAGAATTTAAGTGCTTTTTATATCTCCATAATTACAGTCAATCACTGCTAACCAAGATTTCATCAGAAAAATATGTTCCAAACAAAATTAAATGATGTTTATGTCATAGTTTTTCCAACTCTGTTAAAGCTCTTT
The DNA here is from genome assembly GCF_009769625.2 of Cygnus olor. Classification (NCBI taxonomy): domain Eukaryota; kingdom Metazoa; phylum Chordata; class Aves; order Anseriformes; family Anatidae; genus Cygnus; species Cygnus olor. Next base: position 18,572,044 of record NC_049169.1, on the reverse strand, counting down.
TAAGTAGAGTTTAAAAAGCAAGCAAATTCAAGTTCAGGTAATGTTTCTAATGGAGAATATATATCTAGAGTTGAGAGCCACTTAAAAGTACAATTCCGGTATGAATACCAATTAAATGTTACGGCTCTGTGTGTTCATATAGGAATACAATGAAGATTAAAACTCCATCCTTTCAGAGGACCAGGCCAGTAGATCATTGCATCATAGCAGCAATCAATAGAACTTTAAAAGGAAGTCCACTTATATGAGTGTCAAGATTTGTGTCATACACGCCAAACTGATTTGCCAAAATTTACACAGATGAAAAGTCTCATTGGTTTCAATGATTTGATAAAATTACAAAAGGAAGAACAATTTCCAAAACTGTAATATAAGTATGTTATTAGGAGGGATTTTGAACACATATTTATATGAAGCATATAATGTACCTTTTCTTTATATGTCTGGTAAACGTGCATGTCATGCCAGCTGTTTGTCATGAGTTTCTCTCATCTGACTAGCTACAGGCAAGCAACATTCTGTTTCATTTCTCAGACAGGATCAAGAAAGGGGATATCACTGTCACTTTTATTCCAGCTATGGGAAGAAAGAATGTTGTGGTGTTTCTCCTGACTGACAGATAAGTGAAGTCAACCGTGTCCTGTGATTCAGTTTATTTCTTTCAGAGAATATCAGAATATCAGAAATCAGTTCTTGCTACAGAACTGGCATAAAATAATTCAGAAATGCTATATAACAGCTATAATTCTTTGTTAAATTTGGCAAACTAAGAGTCCTATGAGACAGGTTGTTTCCCTAACTACCTGAAATATCTATTTATTCCTGCTGGTGCTCTCCTACTTAATTCAAGTGTGTTTGTGCTCTATCTTACTGTCAGAGAACTTCCTCATCTTGAAAGAACAGTTTTCTCCTCTACTACTTTTAATTCCTATTGAAATTTCAAAGGGTTTGGAATTTTGGAACTTTCAAAGGGTTTGGAGAGGTTCAAGGAATACTTCTCTATGCTGCTGTTGAGTACCTTAGCTATGCCTATGGAATTGAGTACCTTAGCTATGCCTATGGAATTATGTCTTCATGGACATACAGTTCAGAAAGTAAAGAAATGGTAGTTAAAAAAAATAAAATGAAAAGTAATCCAACCTCCTACTCAAATGTCAGCTGAGAAGTCAGACCAAGCAGCTCAAGGCTTTATCGAGTTGGGTCCTGAAAACTTCCCAGGATGGAGAGAAACTACACTATCACTGAGGAGAGCCTTTTCCACTGGCTTCATGGGGAAACATGAAGACATATATTTTTTTGATATATCTTCAGTGAGATATATATCATAGAATCATAAAATGGCTTGGGTTGGAAGGGTCATCTAGTTCCAACCCCCCTGCCATGGGCAGGGAAACCTTCCACTAGAACAGATTGCTAAAAGCCCCATACTATCTGGCCTTGAACACTTCCAGGGATGAGACATCCACAATGTCTCTGGGCAAACCGTTCCAGTGCCTCACCACCCTCATGGTAAAGAATTTCTTTCCTGTAACTAATCTGACTGTACCCTCTTTCAGTTTAAAGCCATTACTCGTCCCATCACTATACTCCCTGACAAAGAGTCCCTCCCCAGCTTTCCTGTAGGCCCTATTTAGGTACTGGAAAGTTGCTATAAGGTTTCCCTGGAGCCTTCTCTTCTCCTTGCTGAACAAACCCAACTCCCTCAGCCTGTCTTCATAGGATAGGTGCTCCAGCCCTTTGATCATCTTTGTGCCCCTCCTCTGGACTTGTTCTAATAGGTTTATGTACTTCTTGTTCTGGGGGCCCCAGATCCCCAGCCCCCCAGATATTAAGTGGGGTCTCACAAGAGCAGGGTAGAGAGGGAGAATAACCTCCCTTGTCCTGCTGGCCATGCTTTTTTTGATGCAGCCCAGGGTATGGTTGGCTTTGACTTTGCCTTTGTCCTTGGTGAATCTCACAAGGTTCCTTTTCCTCATTCCTCCAGCCTGTCTAGGTCCTTCTGCTCTCAAACAAACTAGGCCTCCCAATTAGGTGTCAGCTGCAAAGATCTCAAGAGTATATGCCATTGTCTCCTCCAAGTCATAAAAAGTGAATTTAAATAGGACATAAACCCCGGATAGTTACTACCCTTGTGGTAGTCCACTTACCAGACTACAGGTTGAATAAAATCCATTAAGCATGCACGACCATTCAATCGATTTTAATCCTTCTAATTATCTACCCATCCAGACTATAGTATCCTTGTTTGGATATCAGAGTATTGTGGCAGATCCTGTCCAAAACCTTGTCCCATAAATAATATCTACTTGTCTCCCCTCATCCAATTATTCAATATTCAGGGCCAAGTCAGTGGGTGAGGCAAAACTTATGCCTGCTAAATTATGTTGACTGTTCCCAATCACCTTCTGCTCCTTCTTGTGCTTAGAAATGTGCTCATAGAGGCCTCTGTAGTTTTCCCAGAGACCAAGGCTCACTGCCCTTTAGCTCTTCTAGTTTAACTTTGTGCCTTTTTGAAGATGGATTTTTGAACATTTCCCTCTCTCCAGTATTTGGAGTCCTTCTCCAGTCTCGATAACTTTTCAGCTATGGTGGAGATTGGCCTTGAAGGACATCAAACAAAACAATTCTTTCAGTGTCCTTGGATACAGGCTGATATAGCATATCTCAGTGCATAATTTCCCTTCCTTCAATCACAACGGAGAGATGTATTTTCTGTTTTAAAGAAATACTGGTTCCAAACCAACCGGAGATTAGAACTTTCTGTCATGAGGGACAAGAGAATATTGTTATGTAAAACCCAAATCCTAAATTATTATAATTGGGAAGCTAAAATGTAAACTTAGACAATAAAACATTTTTAACAAAATGAAAATCTGCAAGATTTCATGATTTTTCAAGAGAAAGTAGAGAGAGACCCTCATCCCCACAAACAGTCCCAGAAGCTAGAGAATTGAATTTAACATGCAGCCTTGCATTCAAATGCTTTAAACCATTGTATTCCATTCTCGGAAAAAAAAATAGGTTAACATTTCTGCCTTTTCTGTTGGATTCTTTCAATTTAATTTAAATATCTAGTGGAACTGAGGCTTGGTCTTCCCAATTCTAAATTAATTTCCTACCTACTAGTTGTTGTTGTTGATGCTGTTATGTTTTTGTTTTATTTTTTATTCATTCTTCCAACTCCACCCCTGGGAAAATGAGGGATTTTAGAGTTAAAATTCTCTAGGGCTATGTTATGTTCCGAGACCACTATCAATTTTCTAAATTAATCTGTTATTTTTTGGTTTCCAGGGTCTCCTGGGATGGTTGAAATGATCATTGTTATTTATTTCCTTTTGAAAGGAGAATGTTGAGAATGTCAATAAGTAACTTTCAAATGTATTTTCCATATGCACTGTAATAGTTCTGAAAAAAATAATGCTGATAAGACATATTTCTGCTGATTAATATTCTTAAAATGCAGAACCAAAATACTCAGCCTGCAAACATGAAACACATTTTAAAACCCTCAGGTTTTACTTCTCTCTCATAGGTCATAGCATATAAACTGGATGTTAAAAGATTGAATTAGTACCATAGTATACCAGTCACAACCATTTCCAAATAATAGCCCTTCTCAAAATAATAGTATTGCATAGTACCTGCACAATATCTACAGCTGCTCCTGTTCAGTGTTTCTTCTCTTCCTGAAAGCAGATGTCAGATTTATGCCCATAGCATGACCAAGACTACAAATATTAATTCATCTTTTACAGCTAGTGACTGAATGAGCTTGACTGGCATGTAAAACACCAGCAAACACAAGCTTTATGGTAAGTAGCTTCTCAAAATCTTTTTGGCAAAAGCTGGTCAAGATGCTGAGCACTTGAACACTACCTGAATAGAGACTGATCCACATGTTTTTCACTTACACTTTGTTACTTGCTACACTGGGCAGTCAAAGTACACATTTTAAAGAGATGACTGCATTGCAATGTTTATATGATGAGATTTTTGCTTTTGTGTTGTTGTGTTATATTGAAAATAAAACTTTTGCTCATTTAATTATCAATGGGTTACATTCATGGAAGACACCAGTCATCCAGAAAGCAAAAGTTACTGGTGGATTTTGTGGGAAATGTGAGATTTACCATATTACATATATTTAATAATGTCATGGATACTTTTATTACGTTTTCAAACTGGTTAAGCCTTTCTACAGAGGCAGTTAGAGAAAGCAAAAAGGAAGATAAAATAATGAAAATAATTGATTGAAATCTACCTAACCTAGGCCACAAACTTGTGCCAAAATTTTAAGGTCCTAGGCATGCATTCCTCCTAAAGCACATGCCTCTGTGCAAGATAAAGTATAAAAGGCATGTGAAGGAATAGAAGAGAAGATCTTATCTGCCTAATTTAGGGGCCTGAAACTAATCCTACCCTGAATATACATCAATGGGTAATGAGAGTGAAATTTGGATGCAATAAACAAACAGTTCATGCACGCACATGGAAAAATTACAAAATCCAGAAAGGGTCAAAACTTTAACAGTTTTTTGTTTGGTAGGGAAGATGAGTCCATCATCAGAAACTGTTTGTGAGAACACTGTTGCAGGCATTATACCTATGATTCTGCTGGAGACAGGGAGTATAATAATCCAGGACCTAGTCTGAGCAAAATCAAGAGCTTATAGAAACTTCTACCACACAGAGAATGGCTGGGGGACAGTGAAGAATGATCCAGGAACAGCTTGTTCTTAAACACACCTATACTGTAAATAGTGGTTCAGCAGCTGTAGTGACATTTCCTTTAGCAGATATCTGTTATATTGAAGCCAGAGCTATTCTTCAACTAGCCCAGCTCATCATGTTGCTCTGCAAAAGAATGATAACAAACATGGCAAAGATTAGGTGTGTGCAAACTCCTGTTCATCAGAACTTGATAACCTTCCCATGGAGAGAATTGAGATACACCTCCGCCCCCCCCCCCCCCCCCCCCCCCCTTTTTTTTTTCCTTCCATTGGAAAAATTGGGTCAATTTGCACAGTTTCATGTGACAGAACCATTTGGCCATGTTTGAATCACTGAATTCCCAGTCAGACACAGAACAATAGATGCACATCTATCTTGGAAAGGGTTATTGCTAATAAAATGAATGGCTATATATGTTCAATGGGTCATTAAATGTAAAAGTGTTTGAATTCTGAATGATTATTACAGTATATTGTATTGTAAAATTATATGGAAATTCATTTGTCTCTTTAAAAAACAATGAAAAAAATAGAGAAATTATAGGTAGTACACATCCAGATTTAAATGCCTTTTGCTCAATTTTTCCTCTGCCTAGAAAATTTCACTTTGGAGATGTCTGTAGTATTTTATTCAACACTAGTGACTTCTCAGAAGGCATTGGCTGTTAGAGAAGCACTACCAAAATAAAATAAATATCTTGTGCTACCTTGCATTTTCTGTGGTGAGTGCACTGCAGCTGGAGTGTAAAACATGGACTAGGAGCTATTTGTCACCTCTGAGACTTTGATGAGTTCTTTCACCGTGGCCACCAACATTCTGGGAAGCTATCCATATTGTGCTTTCTTGTAGCTGAATAATCAAATCTATAGTCATTGACTATAATAAGAAGGTCTCTGTTAAGTTACAGGTTCATTAAATTGTGTTGTAAGACAGAATTAAACCTTCTGGGGTCCTAATACCCCAAACTTCTGAGTGCACTGTCCAAATTATCAAGCTGCTGAAAGTAATGAAATGGAGAAACATATCATCCAGACCTTGAGAGAACTTTGGATTCAGGTAAAAAACTAATTCCAGCTTGGAAACAAAGAATTCAGCTTTTACTAAGAAATCTTCTTTCATTCCATTTAAATTATTAGTTGGCCCAAAATTGAAAATGGATATATATCTTTACTCTGTCTTCCTTAAGTTACCTGTCAGAGAGCAGAGGCAGCCTCAAACTCCTGTGACATTAGTTACATGTCCAAAGGGAATAGCAGCAGCCATGCTTCCAATGTTTTGTTGTTCTCAGCTTTTACTTTTCACTCCTCTATTCATCATTTCTCTGTCTTGTTTAATACTCTGCACTGATAAACTTTAACAGTAACTCTTTTATATGTCCTCTACCCTTGACTGACCTTTACTCATCTAAGAGGATGACACGATGAAAATATAACTGGTCACAAAGAGGCAGCAAGAATGCTCATGGAACGATTTGTTAGGTAGTCAGTCTCATAGATTAAGAAATTGTGATCCAGTCTGAGGGAAAAAAAAAAAAAAAAAAAAAAGTCTCTGAAAAGTGAAAAGCTAATTAACAAAGCTGATGATCCTGTTTGTGACCTTCTATCCTCCACACTATATACACAGTACTTGTGCATTTATATAATGATTATTTCTTAAGTCTCTGTTTGCATCCCCTATTACACTGATTCTTACTCTTTGTCCAAACTCTAGCTTCCTCTTTTTGAGGACAACAACAGGTAGTAGGGTATGGCTACACTTGTTCAATTACATAGAACAACATTAAATATGGCTAAGTAAATGTATTCAGACTCTGTTTTAAGAAACAACCCATTTTCTGTATAACATTTAGTCTACAATAAAAACATGGTTTTATATCCAGGCAGATGGTTGCTCAGATATGATGAATGTCATACTTGACTCAGCTACATGGGAACTACTGTTCCTGTATTGCAGGCTAATCCAGGAGAGCAGGCCCTTATTCTTTTGATGTTAATATGTCTGTATGAATATAAATGTCTGAGTAGTTGCATTGCAATGCAAAAGCAGTGTCGTTGCTTTTGATGAGAATGAGAGGCAGTTATAATGTACAGAAATTTTTCTTTTTCTTGATTACAGGTAGTAAGGAAATTTCACAGAATCACAGAATAACAGAATTGTAGGGGTTGGAAGGGACCTCAAGAGATCATCGGGTCCAACCCTCTGCCAAAGCAGGTTCCCTAAAGCAGGTTGCCCAGGTAGGCGTCCAGATGGGTATTGAATATCTCCAGAAAATGAGACTCCACGACCTCCCTGGGCAGCCTGTTCCAGTGCTCCGTCACCCTCACTGTGAAGAAGTTCTTTCATATTGGTGTGGCCCATGATCCATTTTGTGGCCATTGCCCCTTGTCCTGTCCCCCACAAACCCCACAAACCAAAGAGGATGGCCCTTTGTCTCCCACACTTAATGTATTTATAAACATTGATAAGATCAAACTTGAAATGTATTAGTCAAGAACCAAGACTGCATCATTTTAGATTAGATGCCTGCCCTAACAAAGATAAGGTAGCCTTTCTTTTAAGCCTTCTAACATGTTTGATGCCTTGTTAATGTATTGGTCCTTATCATTAATGATGTTTGCTGCTTTTAAGTTACCTTAAACTACATTTTCCATGATATACCCAAACTAAAAAATTAATTGTATCCTTTATTACATGAAGTACCCAAACACTTATAAACACATATGGATATTATATATTTTCATTTAAAATATGTTTATTTCTTTAAAACACCGTTTGAAGCAAAGCTTTAACTAAAACTATAATATTAATTACATAAAAAATGCACAATTTTCAAAATTTACACAAAGACCTTTTAACAAAACTTAAAGAAATAATTTTATACTAAATTGTTGAAAGACAGAATCATGAGCCAGTTCTTTCAATAACTAAGTTATAAGAAGCCATTGAGTGAAAAGGATATGAAACTAATGCTGACAGACCCTTAACTATTGCATTGCAAATGATGACACTCTAATATGGCACTTATCATCATATCATTCTTCAAAACATAATGTACTGTAAATTAGATATAATAACTGAGAAGCCCACTTCAACATAAACCAATAAACTAATAAGCTTGTTAAAAGAAAATAATTACTTGGGTGCAGCCGTTGAAGAGTTTCTATTTATTTTGAAATCCTCTGAAATACAAGAATGGAAAAAAGGAATAAATTGTAGCACAGGAATCAACCTTCCCTCCTGAATTTCATGACAAGTTAATGATTAGCAAGCTGCATATATATGAGACTATACTGCTAAAGGCTTAAAAATCAAGAAAAGGCAGTTATGCAACCTTGTCTTTTTCTTTTGACCTTCTTTAATAAATACAGGTTTTCTTGAAATATTCATGTGTTAAACGAAAGAGAAATTTTGCTATCAGGTTTGAATTTCTGTCTTTCCTGATCCCTATACTTGTTGCATCAGCAAATTTATCTTTCCCATTTGTGTTGTAGGGCTGGTGAATATAAACCAGAAACTAGCTGCTGGGACAGAAAAGTATTTTGGATAAAACATCCTCCATTCATCCAGAATTTAAACTAGCAAGAATGTTACACCAGGGCGGATTAAATGGCTGCTCATTCCATGGAAAGTAATATATTTGTTTGTAGATGTTCCTCATTCTGAATAAATTTGGCAATAACATGGGCTAAATATTCAGTATCAATTTTAATTGTAAAGCCCACAGATACAAAATATGGTCTTACAAAAAATTGTTCCAGAGGAACAGCAAGCAATTTTTTGAACAAAGCCAACAAAGCCAAATTTCCAATGAATGTGTACTTGTGATTGTTAGGGCTGCATCGTAAATTGCTCTCTCTTAGACATCAGACCATCCAGAACAGTGGGAGTAAGAGTGAGAGAGGAAATGTTGCCCGAGGAACAGATTTTCTGGTGTCTGATAAACACAAACTCCAACTCAAGCTTCCTTTCCGAGTCTGCTTAGCAACCCTCTTCTACCTTCTCTAGGTATTAAGGGTTGAGCTAATGGTCTATTCTTTATCTGAGGTAGAACCATAGTAGAGTCCCTCCTTCCTATCTTTCTTTTCTTTCTGTCCAGTGAAATTTTGCATTTGTGATGTCATATTGTGGGAAAGGAATTTGCAGGGAGCTTTGTGCTGTTTTGTGGGAAAGGAATTCGTAGGTGGCTTTGCGCTGTTTCACATGTCCCTGAATTAGAGATAATGAGGAAAACAGCGGTAGAACCAAAAACTTGAGTGAGGTCGAGATAAAGTAAATTGGCTACAGTGTTAAAGATGAGGTTTTTGGGCAGTGGCCAATTGCTGGCTGGCTCAAGGCGCGTGTCTGAGGGTCTCTAACCAATTGTAAGACAGATTCAGGCATGTGGACAGCACGTGAGGCTATGGGGAAAGTATATGTAGTAGTGAAAAAGGGCAATAGACGTCTCCTGTTCAAGAGCCATCAGGAGTCCGTGTCGTGCATCCCTTCATCATATCTCTTGTTTGTCACTTTTGTTAGTTTCACATAGTTTTATATTTACTCATTCTGTATATTGCACTCACTCTAACAAAGATTTAACCAAATTTACATTGTATTCGTGTAAGACTATATTGTTAAAAGAGGATGCAGCTCATAACGTCCTCACTTAAGCAAAGGGAGTTGAAATAAGCAGAAAGCATTACTTGTGCTGTTTTCAGGCCCAAATAAAATGCTATTTCCTTAAAGAATTTTTGAGGATATCTTGATAGATAATGCCATTCTCTGGTGAGTAATTGCTTCATAATTGCTTCATAATTTAATCTATAAATAAATAAAAGGTAAGGTCTGTGAATTCAGTGTATTCCTTTTTTTTTTTTTTTTTTTTTTTTTTCCAGTGAAGTGTTTGCAGTACTAGGATCTATGATTAATATTAGAGGGTGTCTGCATATTTCATTATCTGGAATATAAGCTCCTAACCAGAAAACATTAGAAGAGTATATTCATGAGCAGATAGTCTAAGTATAGTAAATGTCAGTTAGTGAATTACATTAATAAAGTCATGTTGATTAGTAAGCTAAATTAAGTGCCAATCTTTTCCAGCAATACACGTGAATCTGTGTATGACAAGTTTTGAGTGGGTGTCAGAACAATGAAACCCATTCTCCCATCAGTATGATCAGAGGGAGATTTTTGGAAGTATCATAGAATCATTCAGGTTAGAAAACACCTCTAAGTTCCTCTAGTCCAACCTTTAACCCTAGTACCAAATTCCACAGCTATACCATGCTATTGAGTTCTAAATCGACATGTTTCTTGAAGACCTCCAAGGATGTTACCCAACCACCTCCCTGGGCAGCCTGTTCCAATACCACACAACCTTTTCAGTAAAGAAATTTCTCCTAATATCCAACCTAATCCTCCCCTGGTGCAACTTGAGGCCATTTCCCCTCATCTTATCATTTGGTGTTTGGGAGAACAGCCCTATCCCCACCTTGCTATGGACACCTTTAAGGTAATTGTACAGCAAGATAAGGTGTCCCCTGAGCCTCCTTTTCTTTAGGCTAAACAACCCCAGTTCCCTCAGCCACTCCTCATAAGACTTGTTCTCTAGGTGCCTCACCAGCTTCGTTGCCCTTCTCTGGACATGCTCCATCACCTCGATGTCCTTCTTGTAGTGAGGGGCCCAAAACTGAACACAGTATTTGAGGTGTGACCTCACCAGAGTCAAGTACAGAGGGAGAGTAATTCCCAACAGCCTCTCTTGCCTGTAAATTGGAGGTATTCAAGCTCTTCTGCCCACTTTGCATGATGCTTAACATTTTAGAATGACCTTTCATGAAGACCCAGAAGGAGAAAAGATGAATGAAATAATAGCATATCACTAGATCCAGACATAGAACTGATATTTTTAGTTATTCAGTAAGAATGGAAATATGAGAAGCTAGCAACTTTCAAAGGCAAATGATAGTAAATAAATTGGAACCTAATGGGCATGCAGACCTGAATTCATGCCACCTAACAGTGAGTACAAATCTAAGAGCATATTGACTGTCAATTAGCTCTAGCCAACAAGCATTAATAGGTGTTTCTAGCAGTCATTTAATCTACCTAAAATGTGAATTACCCTGAAATAAAACATCTTCCTTTATATTGAAGGTATAAGAAAGATATTTAATCATTTCAGTTAGGCTTTTAAACCATATAAGATCAATATAGACAGAAGTGGTTTTATAATTATTGATAAATCTGTAGTATACTTAAACCTTAAATCATCTAGCATGCAGGAGATTATTACTGGACAGAATATTCCAGGTCGGATAGGTTACTGTGTACCTGTGAAGTTTAAAATTCTGTGCCATCACAATATATTCTTACAGAACACTAGATTTTTACATTATACAAGGCTAGACACAACAAGAACCTTTTGGAAAAGCTCTATAGTACTAGAATGACCGCTAAATTCAGAATAAACAAAATGCTAATCTAGAAATTTAGATCATTATTCTTAGATGTTTCGTGCTTTTTTGAAGCTACAGAAAACAGAATATGACAAAATTATAGAATTGTACCCGGAGCAGACAGTCCATCAGGTGTGGTTTATTCTTATCGATCTTATTTATTTTCATTTATCTATTTATCTTATCTATCTCCATTTTAATTTTTAAGGTGTTTGAGTGGCAGATGTTCCTCAAATCATTGAAGGATTTGATTATACTTAGATTAGCTACTGATCACACCCTGTTCAGAATAGAAAACAAATGCAACAAGCCTGTAAAAGGTATGTATTCTACTTATGGCACAGACTGATAGAGTAACTGACTACCTAATTTCTAAAATAAAATTCCTCTCTCCAGCAGCGGTAAGCTCGAATTTTGAACCTCAAGTGTGTGATAATAATATCACCCTTTCATCCTTCACAGCCACAATCCTCTGCTGAAAATATTTCTTAAGTGTGACAGCAACAATGCAATGGAAATTGGACTTCTTTTACAGACTTGCATATTACTCTGGGAAAGGAAACAATGTTATTGCTCTCCTAAACAGAACATTTAAGACTGAGAAGGTGCTGTGATCACAAGTCTTTACATCAGGAAAGGATTCTGTTCTTTCAAAAGAGGATGAAAGCTATGGAAAATGATTCTGAATTTTTCTTATACCATTTCAGTAGCTGGAGTATGCTAATAGATGCTGTTTCATATCATGTCACATAGTCAATATGGAAGATAAGCAAAGCTTGCTCATTTAAATTATTACAAAATGTTTAATTTAGAGCTTCAAAATGCTGATTTCTTCCATGTGGCTTATTTGTTCTTATATAATACCTAAATATTTTTCATTTAGTGTTTTTACTTTCCTGAGGGTTGAAAAGTGAAGTGATCGTGATGAGTCCTCCCTTATACTAAAGTAGTAGGAGAAGCAGTGGTCTGTTAAAACTTTCAGGCCTAAAAAGTTCATACCGTTGGGTCTTGGTGCTCAGTAGTTGTCAGAGTCAAAGAAAATAAAGAAAAATATTATATGAAAGTTAAGTAATGTAACCAAATATAGACCACTTTGTCTTCTGGAGACTTTAAGTTAACTATGGCAACTATTTTGCGTTGTCAAGAAAGACAGCAGTTTCATATTTATAGGCTGAGTAAATAGCAGAGTGCACTTAGGGCTTTCAAGTATAAAAATAATAATAATAATATGGGTCCTAATGCCCATATCCCAGTTCATGACTGAAAACTCTATACTACTTCTTTATGCCAACCATTTTAGCCTGACAATGAAGGATGACAATATATGAACTGGCTAGGTATAAAAAAGCAACATCAGGTACAATGTGTTTAAGCAGAGCAGCTCAGTACTAAGGCTCAGAATTTGTCCAGGTCTTAAGAATATAAACAGACAGATAAGACTCTAAGCTTGCTTTAAAAACATCTGAAAAACTGCAGCCAATGGAACATCCACATCACTTGGCATCTAAAATTATCAAAATTCTGTCTATTGAGATGTTTAAGCACTGACACTACTCTGAGCCCTACAAGAACTCAGAGGCCCTGAAGACAAACTTTAAAACAGAAACAACTCTTTTGCAGGTGAATGCAGGTTCTAAAGAGAGGATATCTTTCAGATCCCACAGGAGAAAGGTTAAAACCAGGCCCTATTGTGTAGGCAGGCAACAAGATGAACAAAAAATGTAGGATAAGTGTGAGAAGGAAACTAAGTATGCAAAGGAGAAGAAGGGAAAGAGCTATGGTCTTATGATACTAGCTATACATGGAATTTAGTTTTACTGAAAGAGAGATTTAGACCTGTTATCACTCCAAAAAGGTTATTTACTGTTATAGCTGATGTAAATCATGGCATCTATCTTAAATGTGCCATACTAGTTAAGTTTCTTTATATATAGGATGATGAAAATGAAAGACTCATTACACAGAGACGTTTCTTGCTAAGAAATAAATGAGTTTAAAAAATTTCATAACATGTCAAACACTAGACACCTACAGAATAAAGGAATGTTTTCATAAATGAAGAATTGTGATAGTGCTTAGAAGACTGAAAAGACACACATCTGATTAATAGTAAAATGTTGACTATGTTGGCATTATATTGACAAGACATTCCTTTTTTTTTTTCTTCTTGGCATATCTCTAGACCTGGGTAATAGCACACCTTCACAAATGCATTAGTCACGAGCCTATATTCCAGAGTATTAAATTGTAGTTATGTGCCAAACGAGCTGCCAGAGCTGAGTGCTGCTATCAGATCCAAGTACTTCCTTCCCTGAAAGGGACCTTGCTACTACCTGAAAGATAGATCAGGACAGACATGTGGAAGGCAGTGGGAAGCACACCAAACTTCTGAAGATTTCTAGGAAGTCTGACGACAAGGTTTGTTCACCTTATGTGCTTCAAGCAAAGAAAGGACAGCACGCTCAAATGGAAAGATTTAATATTCATGAGTTATTAGTCACACAGTCTATGCCCAGAAGTGGGTTTAGATGCCTATGATGGAATTTAGGTATCTCAGGTTCAGACTCATCTACCCTAATTTAGTATTTAAACTTCTAAATTAAAATTCCACCAGCAGGTAGTAGAAGAAAGAGGAATTTCAGAGGGCAAATCCTCTACAATACCTGTTTTCCACATAAAGGGTGGAAAATATCATTACATAATGATAATTAATTATATCATATCATTAACATCCGGTACGTCTCAGGTAAATAATTTCCTGGTTTAAAAATAAAATAAAATATAAAATAAAATAAAATAAAAAATACGTAAATGTTCTCCTACAGTTAAAGTTTGAATATATAATTCAATGATGTTTTAGTATTTGAAATGTGCTGTCTTAATTAATTTTCTTCCCCCCCCCCCCCCTTTTTTTTTTTTAATGTAAAATTATCTCACATGTGGTTCTTAATACAACAGGAGTAGGATAGGGAGAGAACTGGCAACTCTGGATTGCCAGGAATAGGATGGGGAGAGCTGGCAAGAAGACGAGTTTATAATAATTAATAAGATTGTATATGTTTACTGTGCCTATTGATTTTACCCTTCCAAGAACAAAGACATTAGTCACAATTCTGTCACACTTACTAAGAAAAAAAAATCTATTGAGAGCTCTACTTGGGTATGGTGAAATATCTATAAACTTATGAAACAAACTCATTGAGAAAAAGCAGATATAAAAAACAATTTTTGTTTATAAGGTTTTACATTTGAAGGAAAACAGTATCATATAAAAATTATATTGTTTTTTAACAGCTTTACCAAATACATATATATACATATATTCACATATATCTTTTAATAAGATCACACTGCTATTGGATTATAACATCACAAGTAACTCAGACTTCCTCTGTGATCTGGATGTGATCTGATATCATTGCGTGTTTATCTTTATAGATCCCAGTCATACTCCTAGCAATTTTTTCTTATACAGATACACAAATTACCATCATAAAAAATTTTCAGTAAATATATCTGGTCTTCCAATTGGTCAGAGAACATCTCATATGTACATATTTAGCCAAAAATTTTTCAAGTTCTAAAAAGTTTCCTTTTCTCATGTAAGTTTTGGTTAAAAATAAAACTGTACTATTAAGTACCGTACTAAAAGACTAGTGGTTTTGCTTCTCAGTAGTTTCCTCGGAACTGGAAAATCATCTTGCATATTGTAATTCAGCAACATACCTTTTTAAAAATCAACTTATTTCTATCTCTGTTACTGATTACAGAACTTCTTGTTCAGAATATGGATCTTCCTTTCATTGCCTCTTTTTTCCATTGCAATAGGAACTCATATTAAAACAGAAGATTCAAAAGAGATTTTCTAAGAGATAATTAAACACAAGGGGACATGCTTACTAGTTTGTTACTCAACTTTAATGCTCATGTATTTCCACTAAAATCAATTCAACTACTCCAGTGTAAGAAAATAGTGCTGCTGTAGTTATTCAGAAGCAAGTTTTTAGTTTTTCATCTACGTTGATATGTGCATATTCGCTTTTTTTGAATATCATTTGAAACCGATTAAAACATTTGATGTTATGACCCTTGCAGAGTAACAGTATTTAAGTATGAACATTCTTAATGAAGTGATTGAAAACATTCAAAATCACATTTCTTGTAAAAGATAGTGTATTATAGAATGCACCACTTCCTTCCTAAGACACCAACCAGGTATGTTACCATAATTCTTAATGGAATGATGTCACTGAGACCATATTTTAGCTTTTTTGTGTAAGTGGTTCAAATGTACTGGAGGATAATATGTATGGTAACTTCAGGGTTTAAAATATACCTGTTTTTCTACATAAAAAAAAAAAAAAAGACAGAATTTATAAAACATACTTAGTAAAAGTAAATAGGTCTCATGACATTAACTCCTGCTCAGAAAGGTCAGATCTGCAGTTGTTTTGTTTGCCTTTTTATCACATATGTAAATTTTAGAAGAGACAAGCAAACTTTGCACCCCAGCAATCTTCTGGATGAAAATTTAAATCAAGGTTATACAGCTTCATGAAAAATTTGGCTTCATTATAACAGAAAATTTCAGCAAAAGTGCATTTTCCCACAAATATTTCAGCCAGCTTCCTGGACAGTAACAGTGTTTATTTTCTTTTACAAATTATTGGTAGCAATAACTTTTTGTTTCATTATTATTATTATACTTCGAATTCTGATCTTCTACAAAAGGTGCATCACATTAAATCATGAAAGAAGCACTTTAATTCTGATCATTTATCAAATCGATGATACCTCTTCACAAAAAAAACTATTTATCTTTGGCCTGGAACAGTGACTGGCAAACTCCCAGTTTATATCACCTGTTTCACAGCTCACAGAGAAGATTTTATAAATACCTTACATTCATCTTCTCAAATCATTCATTTCATGATATGACTGAAAGTCATTCCTGGAATTATAGTCATTGTATTACACTATTTAACTGTTCCACTGAGTCATTATATAAAATGCCTAAAAGCATCAGGCATTTCATGAAATGGCTGGTGCCAGTGATTTAGTCATATTGTGAAACTGAGCATTATGACGTTCTATTCACTACTGCTGTGAAAAATCAATTTTGTCCAAAGGAAACAATAGCCTGTCAAAGCCCCACTGATGTAAATAAGCAGACATATTTGTCATATACTCCTTACATCCCCTCAGCTGCTGCAGGCCTTGGACCAAATGCCTTTCCTGACCTTGTTCAGAATTCCTCCTTGCAGACAGACACCTCCTCCATTTTTGCACTTCTTACTCCTCGGTGTTTATTTCTCCATATTGGTCATTTAGAGTAAAAAGGAAAATCATGGGTATTTAGTTTTTGTTGTTGTTGTTATTGATTGTTTATTTTATTTTAAAAAATTATTATTTTTTAATTATATATTTTTAAATAAATACCCCCACCAAAGCCTACAGTCAAGCTTGCCTATTAAAGAACAGCACTTTTGTCTAATGCGAGATAGCAGAGAGCATTTTTGTCTAATGAGAGATAGTAGAGAGTAGAGGTAATAAAGCCACCCACTTCCTTATAATTGATCAAGGCAGAATGGGTCCAAGGAACAGTTTAGTGTCATAACAGACATAGATGAAAAAGGTCTGAATGGGATTGGTATGCCTGGGAAATATTCTAGCAATTAGTTGGATTTGTGTGCCAAGCAGCTTCTTCAGGGGAGGAAATTATTAATGATAAGTTTGTGTGACTGTTTTGGAGCTCTACTGCTGGAGACATGGATTTTGTAAATGCTGTGGAGGCTGAAGGAAATGTAAAATAAGTAAAAGCAAATGTTACAAAGCACAACTGAATAGTTGATGTTCCAACTCTGAAAACAAATAGTTATTCAGTGTTACCATATGGCTGTAGATTGAAATATGAAAGACCTCATGATTTTAGAAATTAAATTATAATGGAAATACTTTAAAATATTCCTTTGGGTAAATATACATAATTAATCAAGGATTGAACATTTCTTCTAATTGTACTCAACACAAACCAACAAACAGCAAGAGAGCAATAGATATTATTTTGAAGAGAAACTGAAATATTTTATATGATGTACTTAGTCACTTGAAGACCCTTGAATACTTACAACATTTTTCTTTTTCATATAGAACTGTCTTTTGAACTTTCCGTTTCTTCCATGAGTCAAAAGTAGAAAATAGGAGAGCAGGCATGCGGTGAATAATCTAAAAAGGGGAATTTATAAAAATTAAAAAAGAAAAAAAAAAAAAAAAAGAGCATGTAGATGGGCCTTGAATTCCACTGACTGATGGGAAACAAACAAACAAACAAACCAACAAACAAAAAAAACTTTTTACCATTAGGCAATGGAAGAACCTACACACAATTATATTTGTGAGTTACTCAGAAAAATAAGTTCTAGCTCTCATGAGGCATTTTAAAACTTTTTGTGTGTATACTGACTAAGAACACTGCCACTGAAGTCACCTCAGTTGCTTATCATAATCTCTTCCCATAATCCAACTGCCTTTATTCGTTCACTGTAGAAGGAAATTGAGGTGAAGAGATTTGCACAGTAGGAAACATATATAAGCAGACACCATTTTACAGTTGTTGCACTAATTTGGCAACATTTGCAGAAAATATCAGGTACGACTTTTAATATTGTTATTTGATGTGCATTGCTCTGAATTTTTCTGTTATGAGCGAGTTAGCTGAAGACCCAGTTTTGCAATTTTTATTGTAGCAACTTTTCTTTGCAGCTGATAATTTTCCCTGCACTAGCATGGTAGGATGAGATCCCTTAAAATAAATAAATAAATAAATAAATAAATAAATAAAATATCCAGGAATCTACTTTTCTGTGTCTTTCTGTCTATGTTCATCACACTACAAAAATTGTTATGAAATGTCTGTTTCAGCTTTTAGCTTTTTGTTAGCTTCCTATGGATCCATTTCCACAGTTGTATAAGTCAGAAATCTCACTGGTTTTACTAAAAGAACTGAAGTAGTGGAAATTGCAGGACTTGCCTGTACAGCACTTAGATTTTATCAGGTTCTTATATCACATTAGACACTATGTATTTGATTATCTTCCAAAAGGGAATAGAAAGGCCAAAGTCCTAACTTTTAACTCCAGCTATTTAAAAGTATTTATTTATATGAGTTTTGTTGTTTCTTGTTTGTGTTGGGAAGTTATCTCAAAAACTCAATCAAATCATTGAGGAAGTTTCTTGTCTTTGACTGACTGTCACTATTTAAAGTACAAGTTTTTTCTTGTTTGTTTGTTTTTGTTTTGTTTTGTTTTGTTTTGATGGCTCTGTATTAGCTTGCTATTACCAGCTACTATTACCATATTTACTTCACTTTCTCCAAAAATAATATAATCTAGGAAAATCCATGAACAAAGTCCTCTTCTCCTCTATTATATGTTGAAGAGGAAATAAGAGATCAAAATTCCTGAGGACATACAGGGGATAGTGCTACCAGCACTTGGCAGCCCAAGCACTTTACATATACTAAGCCGCTTTTACTTCTACTCTCATGTACTATAAAATGACTGCAAGACTGGAGTGGAAGGCAAACACTGCAAACATTGTATTGCAAATAGCAGGTATATCTGATCTCACCACCAATCTTGTGTGCATTCTGCCTACAAATGTCAGGAGTAGGCATTATGCCTTTGTCTTTGCAATATTTCCTCCTCCTTTCTCAGAGCAGAATGTGGCCTGAGAGTCTTGGCTCAGCATGATTATCACGTAGTACACATGAGGCAGTGGCAGCAATGACCACTTGGGGCCATTGAAGACCATCAAGGGCCATTGGGCTGCACTGAGGGGAGTGGCCCTGCTCATTCCCTGGGCTGCCTGTGTGTGGAGCATGGCCACCCATTCACCGCACTGCCTGAGGAGCCCAGTGTTCCTTGCAGAGTGGTGGATACCCAGTGAGGCCTTAGAGCACTCCAACTGCTGCGCATGGGCCTGAAAGCTTGAAATGAACCATTTGCCAAGGTGTAGGGAGTGTCTGGAGTGCCACCGGGGTTGTAACATGGGTAAGGAATACAAAGAGTGATGAGTGATGACACTGTGGCAGGAAAATATTTCTGTGCCTCTCCTCACTATGGAAGAGCCTGGGGTTCTTGCACGGAAGGCTCTCTGGAAGCTTTTTGTTGGGGACAACACAGGGGAGCCAGGCGCATTTCAGTGGTATCCAGTGCCAGGACAAGAGGGAACGGACACAACCTGGAACACAGGAGGTTCCATCTAAACATCAGGAAGCACTTCTTTACTGTGAAGGTGGCAGAGCAGTGGCACAGGCTCCCCAGAGAGGTTGTGGAGTCTCCTCCCTGGAGATCTTCAAAAGCTGCCTGGACGTGGTCCTGGGCAACTCGCTTTAGGTGGCCCTGTTTGGACCAGAGGTCCCTTCCAACTTTAATCATTCTGTGAAAATAAATCTATGTTGTCACTGGGGCTGCCAAGACTATTTTAGATCACATCAAGGTTCAAAGCACCCTGGTAAACCACATTAAATTATGCGTATTTTTTGTAAATGTCACGATAACCTATTTTACTACCCTTTTCTGCATATATTCATGTAGTCAAACAATGCAGACCTCAAGAAAGACAATGAAACCTGCATTTTCAACTCTGCCCAAACAAGATAATAAAACTAAGTCTAGTACTTTATTATGGTACTTTCAGCACAAATACCATTTTTATGTATTAATTGCAAAGACAAAACAATATTCAGTATGACTGCAGTGCTCAAATTAAGTAAATTTGAAATTTTTCTGTTAAGAATTGGTAATGGATGCTTAGGTAAAAGTTATTTTGAAAGAAATAGTTAAAAATAAATAAATCTATTATTTTACTGAATATGTACACATTCACTCCTACAATGAAAGCAGGTTAGATCTCAAAAGCCCATAAGACTGAATTCTCTTCCTGTATGTTCCTACACAAATGGAATTAGGCACATTTCTCTAGAGGAAGAAATCAGCTACCACTGTGCTGCCTGGATAATTAAATGGAAGAATAGTATATTTGAGGAGAAAAGAACACCTTTACATTTCAGCAGTAGAGTTCTTAACATTTCTTAGCTTAGCATTTGTGCTTCGTAGCAAAGCCTTAGCATTGTTCAATTGTTATTTAAAAAAAAAAAATAATAAAAAAAACGTACTCTGCTTGGTTTCCTCAAAGAATGGGCCACTTAGCAAAATAATGCTATAAATGAACAAATAAAATTGAGCTACTAATTCTACAAATGATCCTCTGCCACTGCCAAGTACTCCAGAAAGTTGGCACAAACCTACAAAGCCTACTAGCAGGAAATATCTCTGTGTGCAATAGTTCCTGAAGAATGCCAGCCAGTGTAGAACAAAGAGGAGTCTGAATGTGTCATGAAGTGGTTTCGAGCACAGAGGGCCCTATAAAAGGCTATGAAGTTACACTAGGGATACATTTGGCTCAGAGTTTTTCTACTATGTGTTAGTGATTTCACTCAGAGAGCTAAGCATAAAAAGCATCTGGTTGTTTTGGAAAGAGGCATTAAGCAGAAGTGCCCCAGAAGACATTAGTGAGAAAAGCTTTTGCTCTTAGCAGCCTTGTGTTAGCTGTACAAATTTCTGTTCAGGTTCCAACCACAAAAACTGTATGCTGGTGAGTGGAATTAGATTGAAATAGAACGTATTAATCCTGCATCTGCTGCCCATGCATTTTCTCTCCTTTGAAACAACCAACTTTCCCAGGATACAGTACAATGTCTGGTTCATGTCATGACAATTTCATTAGATACACAGTAAAGGCCCAGTTTGCAAACTGAGAAATCAAAAGGCTAGCTAGGAGAAAAGCAAAGCGAATAAATGTCCAGAATATCCGAAGGGAGTGCAGCAGACAGGGAAACAATCAAACTGAAGCTTTGGGCAGCAATAAAAAGTTAAAAGCTCAGCAGGTATATGAATGAGTGCAAGAAAGATTTGATTCAAAGAGAGCATAGAATAGGAATAGGTGGAGTAATTTAATGACAAAGCTTTGTAGAAGTACTTTGATAATCTTTCCAAAAGCTCTTGTTGCTACTTATCCCTACTGTGTCCTGCATTTACAAACATGCAGAGAGCACTGCATTCCCTGCCCAGCAGACTGCTTTAACTCACGCTTACTGCTTTGTGACTCATTTCTTAAAAAAAAAATTAAAAAAAAAAATTCTATGCAATATTTTCTGCCTTTTTTATGTTCTGCAGAAGACTGTGTGTCTTCTCTACTTTTTGTGTACTCTTTTTCCAGCAGAAAGATAGCTACCACCAATAGGGAGGGGTGGCTTTGATTCACCCCAGTGGTCTCGGGGCACTGGGAAATGTTTCTTCCTCACCTTAGCAACACAGGGGAAGAGCATCAAGAGTCAGTCCTCTGACTCTTCCTTCGTATTACATTGCCTCTCCTTCGCTTTCAGCTGCTTAAAGGAATTGATGGTTCTGCCCATCAACTGTCAATCAACTATATAAACAAAAAAGAGGAATAACATTAGAATGGCTGTATATGGATATATTTTGTGAGCTAAGAACAGTTTGTTCCTGTTTGTCTTCTCACCAGAAGTGTTTTGATGTATTCTCAACAATTAATGAACAAACCAGTTGGATCTTCACCAAAGCCTTCTCATCCTACATTTGTTCTAGCTGGAAAAGGAAAAGAGAATAAGTGAGATGCCATAGGAAAAATCCAAAAGCACAGAATTATTTCTGCTGAGTCCGGAATAACCTCTTAGCTTTGTAGGACTTGTCCGTCACAACATTCTGAAAGAAAATCATGAATAATTGAGCAAATAAAATGAGTGGAAAGAAAATACATTAATAGAGCAAATTTTAGGTCAGATGGTCTGCGGAGTTATCTCCTCAACTTAATGGTGCTCTCTGCTTGAGCCCCATTTTGAAGATTTAGGTGAATCAGAGGCTCTGTGCTTGACCCTCTTTATCAGGCAGAATTTCACCCCTTTATTCATGCCTTCCTCATGAGACTTTTTAAATTGATACTCAGAAATCACTCAGTCAGAGAACATGAGAGAGAGTTTTGGTCAGCAGTCTTTGACATTAATCAAGCCAGAGTCAGTGTGGCATTACTCATTAACAAGGCTGATCTTTTACTGCTCCTGCAACACTCCATTCCTCTTTATGATCATTCAAAGAGCATGCAGCCAGTTCAGGTACTAACATGGCACAGAAATTAAAAAAAAAAAAAAAAAAAAAAAAAAAAAAAAACTTATGCAAGAATCAAAATAAAGAAGCACTTTTTAGAGTTATTTCATTCAGAAAAGCTGATTCTAAGGAAGGATAATAGCTATGGCTGACTCAAGTGATGAAGGAATAAACAGCATTATGTAAAACACTGAAAAGGCATAGGGACATCAGAAACAATATATCAAACTGTGTTCCAACTCTGAATTTCAGTCTAGTTCTTCTAAGAATTTAGAATGAAGTTAATACTTTTAATACCCTACAGTTGGTCACCTGGAGAGAGTAATCCCTGCTCTGCAGATTTGAAGGACAGAAGGGACAAATAGGTAATAGTATCTGGATTTGTTTGTAACACAAATATAGAATTTCACCTCTATAGAGGTGAAAACACCTTTATAGAGTGTTTCTCTGTAAAGCCTGGTAACTTGTGTACCACTAAAGCAGATCTTGTGTAGAAGTTCACAAATATCAAGAAGTGCTTCCTCCTATACTTTTGGGCTTGGGCCAATTAGAGGTGTTAGAGAGAAAAAGTACAGTCAGAAAAGAAAAGAATAAGCCAGAAAAGAGTAAGTCAGAAAGGAGTAAGTCAGAAAATTCAGCTACATGGTTTTATGTCCTAACATTTTTGTTGTATTTAATATCTTATTCTTACTGGTACAATTAAGCTACGTAGCACCACCAGAAAAATACAGATTGATCTTAAAGTTACCCTTTTGGCAGCAGAGGAGTTCAATACCTCCTTGTCTAGTTACTTTACACAAATTAGTTGTACTTAATTCAGAAATTAAATGCAGTTTTAATCCCCAGATAGCTGCATACTTGCTTGAGGACCAATAAAGCTGCAAATTAGGACAACCTTGCAGTGACTACATCTGATAGTAGAGGCCAGTTTTGCCACTCTGACAATCTCAGGATCAAGGAAAGAGGCTCTGATCCATCTTTGCTAACAGTTCTTCCAAGGCTGTCAAGCTCTTGTCATGTTGTGTTTCTAAATTGTTGTAATTAATATGATTTAAAGAATGAACTACGCAATTGAAGCAAATCACATAACACTCCTAAATGAATATTTACAAAGACCATTGTGCTTTATTCAACATTACAGATGGCATTAAGCAGCTAAATTCAATGGAATTGAACCGAATCATGGAACCTAACAATAGAGGCTTACAGGGTTTTGGCAGAATCTAGATGTCTAGAGAGCTATTTAGGTACCAAATCTAGATACTAACTTTAAGCTTATGCTTGCCCTGTGTCAGCAAAGCTCATCACTCAAGTATTGGGGAATGATTAAGAAAGTTATCTCAGATCCCTTGTAATCTAGCTGCAGTCTTGGCCATATATCTCATCTGAATTAAAAATATGTCTCACCATCAACATTAAAAATTAAAATGAAAAGAAACATCCTTCCAAAAATGGCCTCAGCACTGAAGGACTCAAGGAAATGGAAATTACAGGTAGTCATGCTACAAATACCCTAGTCCTGTCATCAAAGGCTGCATGAAGGAATATAGAATCATAGAATGGTTTGGGTTGGAAGGGACCTTAAAGATCATTGTCCTGGTTTCAGTTAGGACAGAGTTAATTTTCCTCCTAGTAGCTGGTAGGATGCTATGTTTTGGATTAGGATGAGAAGAGCGCTGATAACATGCTGATGTTTTAATTGTTGTAGAGCAGTGCTTACACCAAGCCAAGGACTTTTCAGCTTCTCGCTCTGTCCTGCTAGCGAGCAGGCTAGGGATGCAGCAGGAGCTGGGAGGGGACAGACCCAGGACAGCTGACCCAAACTGGCCAAAGGGGTATTCCATACCATCTGACGTCATGCTGAACAATATATAGGGGTGGCTAGCCAGGGTGGAGGGGGGGGCCGGCTGCTCGGGGATAGGCTGGGCATCGGTCAACGGGTGGTGAGCAATTGCATTGTGCATCACTTGTTTCGTACACATTATTACTATTAATACTATTATTATTATTATTATTGTTATTATTATCCTGTCTTAATAAACTGTCTTTATCTCAACTCACAGGCTTCACTTTCCCGTTTCTCTCCCCCATCCCGGAGAGGGAGGGGGGAGGGTGAGCGAACGGCTGTGTGGTGTTCGGCTGCCAGCCGGGCTAAACCACAACACACAATTTTTTTATTTTATTATTATTTTTTTAATCTTCAGTTATGTCTTCCTATGATTCTATGGGGAGGTAATGGAAATATGTACAGGTATTAACGTTCTCACACACTGGGAAAAAAATAACATTGAATTTTGGGTCTTTATCTACAGCCAGACTACAGTCATGGAACCTTGACTCCAAAATGGTGTAGTACCAAGTAAAATCTCCTGATCATGAGGCTGATACCAAGTAAGTACCTGTGTGGGGCAAAAAAAAAAAAAAAAAAAAAAAAAAAAAAAGGACAAAAAAAAAAAAAGGACTTTTAGCACTTACTGCTTGAAAGATATTTTTTCTTTTTCTTTTTTTTTTTTCTTTTTTCCATGTTTCTTGGCTGTACTGACTATATTTGCTACCACTCAGTTTTTGACATCAACTTATCTCTAATTTTGATTCTTTTGACTATTCCTAATGACTCCTCCTAAACAAGCCTTCAGCATCCTGCAACCCTGTAGCACTCACTTCCTACACAAAACTCCATGGAGTGTAGCGCCTCAGATATATTTAATCCTTGTTCTGTTAGAAAAACAGACCAATTAAAATGGACTGGCCTGTTTTTTTGAGATTTATTTTTTTAATTTTTTTTAGCCCACACCTTCTGTTCCCTGGGTACATAAATCAGTTACAGGACATAGACATAATATTTTATTTAACCATCATATGTA
The DNA here is from genome assembly GCF_009769625.2 of Cygnus olor. Lineage (NCBI taxonomy): Eukaryota > Metazoa > Chordata > Aves > Anseriformes > Anatidae > Cygnus > Cygnus olor. The sequence continues at coordinate 18,546,829 of NC_049169.1, read as the reverse complement.
ATATATTTATGTTTATAAATGTAAACCCTTAATTAATTTGGCAGCTTAAGTGTGTTGAGATCTGCCTTACTTTTGGCTGTCTTGCATTGAAACAAGATAAACAAGATATGGGAAAACTATGGAAGCAAACTTGTTGGGATTCAGAGAGGCTTTGAAGGGAGTACTGTTTATACTTTAGTAATCTTCAGTTTTCTTTAAATATCTGAAACTGAAAAAAAAGGAAATATACCTCCTTCTACAAAAGCTTACAGATGACATACATTTCAATAAACAAAGAACACACACACACACAGAAGGATTCCTCCACCAATAAAGCCAAATCTCTTTCTTTGTTGAATCTTGTGAAGGACTTACTACTCATATAAGATTTTTTTCCATATAACACTCTACAATATTCTTTAATTAGATAAAATAATGTAAGATGTTGATGTTGGCATAATCTATATAAGCTGTATAAAGTTCCTTTATTTCTTCCTCCGTCTCTCAAAATTTACATATTTCCTCATGGTGCAATAAATATTTTAAATGGAGCAGAAAGACATAAACATAATTAAAAGTACTGTTACACCATCTCCTTATAAATATTTTATAAGTTTTTACATTAAAAAAATATGAGTCTGAACACAATGAATTTGATGGGTATTAGGAGCATCTGTTGAATACTTGATAAAGAATAAATTCAATTTCATTGAACCATAATTTACAAAGCATAATGCAAATCTTTGGATAATAACGCATATCTCAGTATACTACATTGCTTTTTTTTTTTTTTTTTTTTACCTCAAGGAGATAAGACTGTCTGTTTTGTTGCATTTTGTGAATTATTTCATGGGTCATATTGTGGGAAGATGGCACTTGAAATTTTCTAGGCAAAAAGTTTATATCAATAAGAAGTTATTACTGCATAATTTATGATAGTATGTTTACATATTAAAAACTTATGATTATGTGTGAGGCATTTCATTGTGTAACTTAGACACATTCTACTTATATCATAATGAGAGAGACTTAGTGAAATTTACAGTGTATTTAACAAAACCTGCTGATTGTTATGAAATCTAAAATCAGAATAGAACAGACCTATTAAAACTCATTTTCAAATATCCTGGATCCCTGGCTCCCACAGAACAGTGTCAACACAGTTGCACAACTAATTTCTGCAGACATAACTGCATGAGCATCTTATATATGACAAGATTCAAAAAACAAACAAAAAAAAAACAAACAGTCTGATGTCAACCAAATTATCCAGATGCATAAATTAATGTACGGTTCAAAGCATAGCTAAACAGACATAAAGCAGTATGTCATGGACCTGGGGCTCTTATTCATTTGCTCTTCAGTTCAAGTCAAGAAATGTATTCAATCCGATCAGCAAAGGTATATTTTCCAGTGTCAAGTCCACTCTGACATTTGTTTTAGACAACCAGGAGGAAGAGGTGGTCATCAGGCCATGGATATTAAATATTTTATTTTATAACTTTCATAGTTAGCAAAAGGGTATCTAGTACATTGGAGGCCCTGCATTCTTTCAGGCGATTTGTTCCTGGTCTGCAAATGAAGAGGGATCTGTTGGAAGCATTGTTCTGGGAAATTATCTTTCAGGGTAAGTTCTTCTTCCAAGTTATACCTGTGTCTAATATATCTGTGTCTAGGCTGTATAATGTACACTTCAATACGTTTCAGATGGTTCTTGGCTTTAAACCAGTATGGACATCGCTCCACAAGCTTATCATTATACTGTAGTTACAGGTTATCATTTTTTCTTTTTTTTTTTTTTTTTTTTTCATTTAATGCTAACCATTGTCTCTAGGAAAACAGTTTTGTAATATTGCATTTCAGTATAGATTTAATAGTTGTTAATTTTTGACTGAAACAAGAAGCTTGCAACTCAAATAGTTTTATGCAAAAAGTGAAGGTGTCATTCATGTAGCCTTGATGCATCACGGACTTTGAAGTCCAGCATTAGTGAGGCCATGCTTTGGGAGCAGTGTCCAGTTCTGGGCTCCCCAGTATAAGGCAGGCATGGATATACTGGAAAGAGTCCAATGGTGGAACACAGTGATGATCATGGATCATTGCTCCTCTAAGGAGAGGCTGAGAGACTTGGGACTGTTCAGCCTGGAGAAGAGGAGGCTCAGGGGGTATCTTATAACCCCCTATATAGTTTATAAATAACATCTATAAATATCTATATAATATATATAATATATATATATGTATGTATCTATCTATCTATATATAATATCTATAAATACCTAAAGGAAGGGTGAAACAATGGGGAGCCAGGATCTTTTCAGTGGTGCTAGGACAAGAGGCAATGGGTACAAACTGGAACACAAGATAATTCATCTGAACATCAGGAAGCACTTCTTTACTATACAGGTGACAGAATACTGGAATAGGTTGCCCAGAGATATTGTAGAGTACCTCCTTGGAGGTATTCAAAAGCTGTCTGGACAAGGTCCAGGGAAACCTGCTGTAGGTAACCCTGCCTGAGTAGTGGTTTGGACCAGATGAACTCTAGAGGTGCCTTCCAACCTTACCCATTCTGTGATTCTGTGAAATTCTGTTAATCAAAGTGGCTAATTGAAAGTTTGGCATATGATGAGGCAATCATTAAATATTTATTGTTGAAAGTAACTTTCGCATGGGTAAGGATGAAAGAGATGAAACTGGTGAGTAGTAAAAGTTTCTAGGCAGAATGTGTCTACAGATGATGACTTGTATCATCATAATCTGGGGTTCTGATTTACAATTCGATTTAGTTCATACTTGTAAGAGGAACAAAATGCATTTAGTTGTGCGGTTTACAGAGGAAGTCTGATGTGCTTTAAAACAAACTCTATTAATGTTGTTTTTTGTTGTTGTTTTTATTTATTCATTTATTTATTTATTTACAGTGGCAGAGATTGTAATAATGGCTTTGTGAGTACTGCTAGTTCTTCACAGAGGGTGTAAAAGTCAACTATTTTAGGCTTGCTTAACAAAGATGTGCAGTATAATGATATATTTTTCCTAGAGTTTACCTGGAAATGGTTTGATGACATCTCTGAGTAATGAGAGCTGTAGAAACTTTTTAGCCTTCCTTATAAAAGACTGATGTATAAGGTTGGCATGCAGAAACAAACAAACAAAAAATATTTTTTTTTTACTTGCTGAGATATTTCAGAGTACCTTTGGGGTCTTTCATGGACACACCTAAGATTAATTATTTTGTATTTGTATCTTCTATATCTGTAACTTTATTATGGGCAGAAAATTTGCAAAGTTTATTAAAATCTTTTAGAACTGAAATAACAACATCAATATTAGCATTCTTCATATTAAAAAGTAATATTAGAAATGCCTTTTTAAACCTTAGTAATTTTTCAAAATTAAATGTCTTCTTGAGCTCTTCAATATGTTTCAGTCCCCTCATATAAACAAATCGAATTCTTCATTGACTTTTACCCTCTTCATAAATCAAATATAGTTAATACTTATTTTTCATTTAAAACAAACAAACAAACAAACAAAAAACTTATTTCAATTCCAACCAGTCTGTCCTCTGAGAATTCCTTTTCTACTCAAGAGAAGTGACAAGGATCTTTATATGCTTTATGTTATTGCATGCATGCTTGTGTAGGAAGATGCAATGACACATAGACACCATTTTTATGAAAATGAAGGCCATAACAAATACTATCAAGCATTATAAGCTACTAAGAATACAAGATTTAGTGTTTTGGACACCAAAACGGGATCAGACACATCTACGCATCAGTAGCGATCAGCAGCTAAATGAAAGATAGAAAGACAGAAATCATTTCATACTAAGTAACAGATTTGAACTGAAGGAATACTTCATTTCCTCATCACTACTGCCATCCTGTACCTGATAATTAGCTGGCATAAGAATTCCCTAATTGCTCAGTTACAGCACTATTTGGAAAGACAAGTCCTTTAGCCAAGTCCAGGTGCAGCACAGTTGCCATGCATGTACAACACAAAGAAGGATCAAAAGAAAGAAGCAGCATTAAACAGAAACATCAGCCTTCCTTTTATCATTAATGAAATGACCCATATTATGTAAGAATATGTCTCAATAGTTTGTGATTCAACCAGATATATGTTTTTTAACCCTCAATAACATAATGTCTCTGATGGTTTTGTCACATATTTCTAGCTTCTCGACATTCTGTGCTGTTTGCCTCCTTTACCATTCTGAACTATTTGTGAATAAGCAGTGCTTCTGTTTAAAAATAAATAAATAAATAAATAAATAAATAAATAAACAAACAGGTCCTTGTGTTGCAAAAGGTCTGTAGCTTAAACTTTATGTTACAAAGGAAACTCAGAATTTCATTCCTGAGGGAGGTCACTTGACACTGCCGCTTGAAACCCTTCATCTTATAAATCTCGTATTAAATAAGACACCTCTATATTTGGGAGAATTGCCTTTTATGAGCCTACTGTGCATTTTTAAGTATAAGTGCAAGGAGCAACTAGCTGTTAAAAATGATTCTGTAAAACATTACTAAACTCTGGAACCAGGATAATGATTTCAGACACTAACGGAAAAATCTAACTGCTTTATCTCAAAGGAGATTTTCTTTAGCAACTACTTGCTACATAAAAATACCATGTAAGACATCTGATAAATATTTTATTGAGTATTCAGTTCCTAGAATACACGAAGACATCAACACAAATAAATGAGTTTTCCCTATTAGTATGTAATATTCAATATTGGATTGTTTTGTTCATACTATATCTAAAATCAAACACATGGTGAAATAAAGTGAAACAATGTTCTTGCCTTTGTTAGTTATAGTATTTATAGAAAAACAAATGTGTTCTATTCACCAGTCATCTCCGACAGCCAAATATTCTGCTATCAAATCATATCAAGTTTGGGGGGAGTCAGGGAGCATTTATTATTATTATTATTATTATTATTATTATTATTATTATCATATCATATTATATTATATTATATTATAGGCCAAAAGGATCCCTGAAAAATCCTATATGGAAACAAACACAATGAACCACCAACTTGGTGTCTAATTTAAATTTAAGAAGGAATTTTCATTCAATTAAGTTAAATTAACACTACCTTACTGAGTACAAAAGAGTAAATATCAATGTTTCATTCTTCACATGCATATATTCTTACAAAATCTTAATTACAGTTATGGCCTATATAATTCAGACACAACTATAAAATATATACCAAGTCCGATGGTAAATATTCAACTTTTCAAGACACCTGAAAGTCCTGTAAAGTGTTGCCTGCCACCATTGTCAATAGCTTGATTTAATCCTCTACAAGAACAGCATTTCCATCTCCAAAGAGATCCTATCTCATTATTAGGCAACCATGTCACATTTTAACTAGTGTATATAAAAAAAAAAAAAAAACATAGCAGCACCAAGAAAATAAGAAAAATATGTGCAGAGTGAGGTTTAGTATGATCACAATAAAGGTTTGAAATTTAAGCACTTGTGGTTAATGATGTCCTCCTGTCTTAAAAAGTGTTCCTTTTCCAGACCACCTGACTGAAAGTAAATATTTTCCTCCATATCTGCTGCCTCTGATACAGATTCTTTTTGATTCACTGACTCATTACCAATGCTGCAGTATATTCATATTTTTTTCAATTCTAAATATCAATAAATATTATTTAAATATTTTAATATTAATTACTTCAAAATGCCTAGTATGCAAATAAAATCACATGCTCATATCTCAGAACATGTTGACTATCATAACTAAAATTTACTCATAGCCCATTTATCAAGGCATTCACTACCTTCCAAAAGTTTAAGATATTATTTAATTTATGTTCAAAGTTTAGGTTTCAATCCTACAAGGGATTTGATCAACCTTGAATATTGCACAGTACTGTCAGTTTACCGTGATTAATTTGGGAATTGTGGGATTTTGTCAAGGTTGTCCTGGATCTTAAGTTGTCCAAAGTGAATGAAAATAGCAGAAGAGCAATTAACCTCGTTGTATAGAATTGTTTGTATAAAAAAAAAAAAAAAAAAAAAAAAAAAAAAAAAAGGTAAGGGAAAGGGAATGGGAAAGTGAAAGGGAAAGGTAAAGGGAAAGGGAAAGGGATAGGGAAAGGGAAGGGAAGGGAAGGGAAGGGAAGGGAAGGGAAGGGAAGGGAAGGGAAGGGAAGGGAAGGGAAGGGAAGGGAAGGGAAGGGAAGGGAAGGGAAGGGAAGGGAAGGGAAGGGAAGGGAAGGGAAGGGGAAGGAAGGGAAGGGAAGGGAGGGAAAGGAAGGAAGGGAAGGGAAGGGAAGGGAAGGGAAGGGAAAGGAGCGGAAAGGAAAGGAAAGGAAAGGAGCGGAAAGGAAAGGAAAGGAAAGGAAAGGAAAGGAAAGGAAAGGAAAGGAGCGGAAAGGAAAGGAAAGGAAGGAAAGGAAAGGAAGGAAGGAAAGGAAAGGAAGGAAAGGAAGGAAGGAAAGGAAAGGAAAGGAAAGGAAAGGAAAAGGAAAAGAAAAAGAAAAGGAAAAAGGAAAGGAAAGGAAAGGAAAAGGAAAGGAAAGGAAAGGAAAGAGAAAAAAAAGAAAAGAAAAGAAAAGAAAAGAAAAGAAAAGAAAAGAAAAGAAAATAAAATAAAATAAAAGAAAATAAAATAAAAGAAAAAATAAAAAAGAAAAAATAAAAGAAAAGAAAAGAAAAGAAAAGAAAAGAAAAGAAAATAAAAGAAAAAGAAAAAGAAAAAAAGAAAAGAAAAGAAAAGGAAAGAAAAAGGAAAAAGAAAAGAAAAGAAAAGAAAAGAAAAGAAAAGAAAAGAAAAGAAAAGAAAAGAAAAGAAAAGAAAAGAAAAGAAAAGAAAAGAAAAGAAAAGAAAAAAGAAAAAAAAAAGCCTAAATTGGGTCAATAGCAGTCTGACAGGGGCAGGATTACATCACTATATTCTTGATTACCCAAACACTGAATACAACTTTGTTGGCAGACATAAAGTTTTTGCTATTAGTTATGGAGATGAAAACTGATGACAGTTTTTAGACGGTACATCCCTGAACCTAATATACTTGGAAGAAGACAAAAAGATTAGATTTGGCTGAAAAATTAAGTAAACTTGGAAATAACTTTTTTATTTTTCTTTTTTTCTTTTTATTCAACACTTTATTCCTGTAATGCCTACAGATGTATTTTCTTTTTTTGATTTTCTCTTTTGTCTCGTTAAAAAGTATTAGGAGTTTGAAATCAAAGGAACTGAGGTATACCAGACAATCAGCTCTATCTACTTCACATAGGACACATGACTTTTTAAACCAGGGAACAAGCCACAGCTCAAATAAACAGAGAAATATGGGCTTTGATTGGATGGTAATGATTTATTTATTTTTTTTTTTCTGTATAAGGGAAAAGACTTGGCAGTGGGAGGTTTGTTTTATTTTTAGTATGTGAACAAAAATTGTCACGAGTTACTGGGACAATCCACTCAGCAATGATATATACTTGGAGGTGGAATTAAGGATACATTTACAGTTACACTGACTGCATCTCCTCATTTTGCATATTTAATTGCACAAATTAAACATTAGGAACACTGGTTTGCATACACTATATATCTGATATCATGAAAACAGAGAAATCCCCCAAAACAATTCACTAGAGATGCAAATTCCAAACATTTTATATTTTCACTGGTCATTCTATTTATCTAAAATTTTAAAATCAGTGCCTCAGTTAGTTTTTTCCATTCACTAACAATTGTTTCTGTTGAAAATGTTTTGAAACATTTCCCAGTTTCATGTTATGCTTGTCTTAGTCTCTTCCAAAAATTATAATGTCATCATAAATATTCAAAGCTCTATACACCATTGCATGACTTGTTAATTAAACCTTAATATTTCTCAGGTGCTGATGAAATTTCAAACATCAATCTTATATAACACTGTGATTTTGCATGTGTTGCAAATAGCGTGTTCATTTTATATTTAGCCTCAAGCTCAACCAAGTATTTACAAAAAATGTAACGACTACAGAGTTCTCACTGGGATGCTGCACATAGTTACATATTTGAAGGCCCTGCAGTAAGTAAAAATGATACTGTGTTAGATGATAGGGAAAAGCTTCATACCTTCACACCCCTCCCTTTCTGCAAACTGTGAAAGTGCATGCTCCACATCTTTTGTAAGTTTTTGTTAGCATATTTCAGCCTGAAATTATCAGAATAATTCCTTTCCAGAGTGCAATCAAGTCCCTGTTAGTACTGCTCTTCTCTGTGTTCAGGTTTTAAGTTGCTCAGGGAAAAGATACTCCTCTCAGCAAAGCATCTTTAACACAACTGAAGAAAAAACAAAAAAAAACAAAAAAAAAAACACAGCACCACCACCACCAAAAACAAAACAAAACAAACAAACAAAAACAGTTCTGCTTTATTAATCCCTTTAGTAGATGAAAAAAAAAAAAAAAAAAGAAAGAAAGAAAAAAAAAAGCACTAATTCTTGATTCTTGCACTTTAATTTATATATGTATTTGACCACCTGGGTGAGGAGATGAGTCAGTGAAAATGGGTAAAAGAGGAAAGGATTGGCTCTGGGATTCAGCACTCATTAGTTTCTACTAAATAGCTCTGGGAACAGTAAGCTGGGTTCCAGTGTAAGTCCTTGATTTCTACATAACAGACAAACTCTGACTAGGTCCTCCTTCTGAAGCTATGTCTAACCCACTAAAATATCTCATGCAAAGAGATCCACTAGCAAACATATCTAAAACCAGAAGTAGACAGGTTATAGCACCTTTACAATGTACTGTCTTGTAATGATCAATTTATTTTCATGTCTAGACAGGCCATGCAGCCTCTGTAACCTTTCACGTAAAAGGATAATTTAACACAGACTGTAAATATATTTTGGAATTTCAAAACAATAACTTTTCTGTCCTCAAAGGGGAAAGAGAAAAGTAGCCCTCATTTTGGAAATCTGACCATATGTCCTCTGAGCAGTAGCAAGCCGTTTCTTCTCACAATTAAGTGGACTCATTATACTCTTTGTATACATATATACACATACAGTAGCCAGTATTTCACATGTATGTGCATACACACACACACACAGATCTATATAAAGTAATAATTCACTGCTTTGGTTTGTCTAGCTTGGCTTTCTCCACTTTTTTATTTTAAAGAACTATAGGGTTTCACTGATCTCATAACAAATTTGCCTAGGTTAGCTTAGTTCATGAATAACATATTGATTTGTTTCCTAACTACAGTGCTGCAGACTTCATCTAAGCCCTGTGAATCAAATCAAGCTGAGTTATTTTCTGCTTATGCATTTTCAAGACTAATATAAAGAAAAAATTAAAAAGGGGGAAAAAAATCATGTTCACAGTGCAACCCAATCACTCAAAAGCTATTCTTTAATTAACAGAGATGGGAAGCACTGTTTGCAGTATAAAGCTAATCCTAGTTTCACTGGTCTGTTTTTCCTCCATGCACACCTTCATCTTGATTTACCCCTTAAAGCATCCATAGAGAAGAATCTGTACTTGCTGTTAGTTCCTCCAAACATCCACGCATTTATTTTCTGCAGACATTAGCTGAAATACTTATCTTATGTTTTAATATTACTAAGTACTTCTTAAATAGGAATTAAAATCCCCTTGAATTCCAGTTTAGCAGAAACTATGTTCATTGAGAAACAATAATTAAATTAATTTTCTGAATCTATAAGTCTAGTAGGTGCTTTGTAAGCAATACATGAAGATAAGCCCTTGTTTCAAAAAACTTGCAGAACAGTTAAGGTAGGCAATGTAGGACAGAGATGGAATAAGGAACAGCTAGAGGACACTGCTTTAAAATGAGAAATAATTACAGTATCTAGATGAATGCTGATTCACCAGTTTTGGGTATTGTTAACCTGGCAGTATAGACATCATCCTGTTGGCAGGCAGCATGGCAGGTATGACAATTCTATAGTGATACGAAACACATAAAGCCACACATATACTTCACAACTAGATTTTGGCAAAGAGATTCAGTGGGTAGCCTGGAAAAAGCCAAAAGTGTAGTAGCGAGAGAAACATGAGGACCCCAGGCTGATAACATCAACAAGTACAGTCAAACATGACAGCTGCTTGTTTTATCATTTACAGAACTGGAGGACACATGATTGTTATGAAAAGACCAGAATGTCTATATAAGATCAACAGACATCTAATATTGTCAACAGACATCTAAATGTTTGTATTAGATCACAAAGTCTAGCCGGTTCCCAACACTAAATGGTTATTTCGCTTCTAACACAGTGTGTGAATCCTCAATAATTTTATGTCTATCACAGATTATAATTTCAGAAAATTGGAATCTCCTTTCAATTATATTAAATATTAAATGGAGAGTGGATCTTTGTGATAGAGTTTTATGGTTTATAAGAGAGACAAAATAAAATAAAATAAAATAAAATAAAATAAAGTAAAGTAAAATAAAATAAAATAAATAAAATTAAATTAAATTAAATAATAAAAATAAATAAAATAAAATAAAATAAAATAAATAAATAAAATAAAATAAAATAATAAAATAAATAAAATAAAAGTATCCTGTTGATAGGAATAAAGTTTTGAGTTTTTTTTTTCTTTTCCATAATGTGTATATAAATAACAAAGATATTACATTTGATATCATTAGTTGCAATTACAACTATACTTTAATTTGCAGCTATAAAAACAAACTACATAAAAGCATTGCAGCAACTTAAAAATATCCATTCTCTGATTAATCAGTAGAAATATTCAAGAATTTTCTCTTATCCAAAAACAAAACATTCAACACCTCTGAGTCTTACCAGCCCCTCAGTCCTCATCTACGATCTTTATCAATGGACTACACATTTTATCAAGCAGATTATAATCCATGCAACTGCAAGAATTCTTTTCTCACTGAGAAAGTGTGAGCTAAGATAGAATTTCATTAAAGTCCACGGACTTTCATTGTTATGAAAGCACTCTGGGTAGAATCAGTCCTGAAATGCAGACGTATACAGAATTTGCCTGTATCTTCTCTGGCAAGAAAACACATGGCTGTCTGCAAGATAATTTACTGTTCACAACCTGCCCTGACATAAAACAAATTTGTTATAAAATCTGTATTGTGCAAAAAATTTTAGGAAGGAGTAGTACTGGAGTAAATAACATTCTGTAGCAATTCACATTATCAGCATATGACACTGTAATGCAATGATAGAACATAATCTACGTTTCTGCATTTGATGTCACTCATAAAATTGCTTTCAGTGTTTCACATAAGAATGTAAGAAAGAATGTAAGAATTGCCATAGAAGAACAGACCAACAGTCCACCGAACAATGCTGATGGACAGGAAAATTATGTATGAACAAAACTGTGAATTTTGACTCATGATTCAGTTCAGCTACCTGTTGCTTTTTTTTTTTTCTCTTTTTCCTTTTTTTTTTTCTTTTTTTTTTTTTTTTTCTTCAAAGTATTTCAAGGCTCCTGTTGGAATCTATAGGACAAGGTCTTCTCACTGAATACAACTAGGAAGAATAACCTGGTACCCAAATAAAATGGCTTCATGTTCTACACACTTACCAATTGTGCCTATTTTACTCTAATCAGACCATGGAATATTAAAGTGCATTCCAAGCTGCTATATTGTTTTTTAGTTTTTGAGACTGTTCCCTTCCTTTTTTTTCCCTTTATTTTTTTTTATTATTATTTTTTAGTTTAGTTGCTTGAGCAATGCATGATTAACATAGACGTTTAAGCATTCTGTTTGCTTTACTGCTATGCATCATTAACACACAAATAGTTCTAATTAAAGATCACTGAATGTAACATATGAATAAATCTTTATTACTTAGGGATTATGCTGTTGAAGAATTTATTTTATTTGTTATGTGTGAAAGCATTTGGGTATGCTGAATATCAATGTCATCATGACTTTCCAAGTACTCACATAGCTTGTTGCTACATCAAAAAATTCAGAAAGGGACTTGCCTTGTTGTGATTGGAGGCCTGGGAGTAACACACACAGCTTTCTGTAAATAAAGCCTACCCTTGTACATTTCAGAAGTTAACATTGTTTTTCTTTTCTTTTTTCTTTTCTTTTCTTTTCTTTTCTTTTCTTTTCTTTTCTTTTCTTTTCTTTTCTTTTCTTTTCTTTTCTTTTCTTTTCTTTTCTTTTCTTTTCTTATTATTGTTATTTTTTTCCTGCCTCTTGCTTTTGTAACTAGTCTCTTTAGGAAGCAGAATTTATTATCATCTTTTATCATCATGTTGGATTTTATAAGTAAATATATATATACATATATATATTGAGGAGAAATTTCAAACCGTAATCACCCCACTAAAGACAATTATTCAGTATCATATAATCTTTTAGGTTGGGAAAGATCTCTAAGATCATCAAGACCAACCGTTAACCTAGCATTGCCAAGTCTACCAGTAAACCCTAAGCACCACACCTGTAAGTCTTTTGAATACCTGCAGAGATGGTGATTCAACTACTTCTCCGGGCAGCCTGTTCCAATGCCTCACAACCCTTTCAGTGAAGAAATTTTTCATAATGTCCAACCTAAACATCCCCTGCACAACTTGAGGCCGTTTACTCTTGTCTTATCACTTGTTGCTTGGGCGAAGAGACTGACCCCCACTACATTACAACCTCCTTTGAGGTAGTTGTAGAGAGTGATAAGGTCTCCCCTGAGCCTCCTTTTCTCTTGGTTAAATAACCCCAGTTCCTTCAACCGTTTCTCATAAGACTTGTGCTCCTTCACCAGCTTTGTTGCCCTTCTTTGGACATGCTCCAGAACCTCAATGTCCTCCTTGTAGTGAGGGGCCTCAAACTGAACACACTATTCACGGTGTGGCCTCACCAGAGCAAAGTACAGGGAGACAATCACTTCTCTACTCTTGATGGACACATTTCTGATACAAGCCAGGATCAACACTCACGCTTAACTTGGTGTTGTCTGCAAACTTAGTGAGGGTGTACTCAATCCCCTCATCCAGATCACTGATAAAGATATTAAAGAGAAGTGGCCCCAGTTCTGAGCCATGGGGGACACCACTTGTGACTGGCCTCCAATAGGACTTAAATCCATTCACCAGAACTCTTTAGGTCCAGCCACCCTGCCACATTTTCACCCAGAGAAGCGTACTCCTGTCCAAGCCACGAGCAGCTAGCTTCTCCAGAAGAATGCTGTGAGAAACGGTGTCAAATGCTTTACTAAAATCTAGGTACACAATATCCACAGCCTTTCTCTCATTCACTAGGCATGTTATTTTAACATAGAAGATGAGGTTAGTCAAGCAGGACCTGCCTTTGATAAACCCATGCTGACTGGGCCTGATCCCCTGGCTGTCCTGTATGTGCTGCATGATGGCACTCAAGATAATCTCCTCCATAACCTTCCCTGGCACCAAGGTCAGAATGACAGGCCTGTAGTTCCCTGGGTCCTCCTTCTGGCCTTTCTTGTACTTGGGTGTCATATTTGCTAACTGTCATTCAACTGGGACCTCCCCGATAGCCAGGACTGCTGATAAATGATGGAAAGTGGCTTAGTGAGCACTTCCATCAGCTCCTTCATTACCCTTGGGTGGATCCCATCTGGCCCAATAGACTTGCATATATCTGAGTGGTGTAGCAGGTCTCTAACCATTTCCTCTTGGATTATAAGGGCTTCATTCTGCTCTCCATCCCTATCTACCAGCTCAGGAGTCTGAACAACTGGTCCTACTACTACAGACTGACTCAGAGAAGGCATTAAGTACCTCAGCTTTTTCCTTATCTCGTCACTATGTTTTCCCCCACATGAGGGGAAACATAAAGGATGGAGATTCTCTTTAGTTCTCCTTTTCTTGTTTATGTATTTATAAAAACATTTTTTTATTGTTCTTAATGGCAGTAACCAGATTGAGATCTGGTTGGGCTTTGGCCCTTTTAATTTTCTCCCTACACAGCCTTGTGACATCTTTGTTGCCCTCCTGAGTCACCCACCCCTTCTTCCAAAGGTCATAAACCCTCTTTTTCTTCCTGAGCTCTAACCACAGCTCTCTCAGCCATGTCAGTCTTCTTCCATGCCAGCTCGTCTTTCAGCACATGGGGATGGCCTGCTCCTGCACCTTTAGGATTTTCTTCTGGAAGGAAAGTCCAGCCTTCCTGGACTCCTTTGTTCTTCAGGACTGCTTCCCAAGGGACTCTAGCAAACTGTCTCCTAAACAGGCCAGTCTGCCCTCCTGAAGGTGGCAGTTCTGCTAATCTCCCTCATTACTTTTCCAAGAATTGAAAACTCTATTAATTCATGATTGCTATGTTGAAAAAAATCAAAAAAAGGAACCTGATATATTCAGCTGAAAAGTTGGAGTCACAGCTTTCAACTGGTCCCCTAGTATTATTTCTGATTATTTTATTCTTCTAGAATTAAGAGTTCCGAAAAGGGAACCTATACAGAATGTTCCTCCACTGGATTTAGTCACATATCTCCCTGTTTTTTCTTCCTCTAACTTCATGAATCTTCCACAGTTTCTTATGTTGTTTCTCAGCTTCAGAGTTCAGATGTGGAGTATGCTACAATTTTCTTAGCATTTGATATCTTTCAGAAGTGGAAGATCTGATTTCAATTTTTTCCAGTTTGAGGAGAGAGATAAATTAACAAGATCTCTAAGCATACTGTCTTTACGAAAGGGCATCATTGCTTCTGGCAAATTATCTGAACACATAGTGTTGGCCTTTTTTTTTTGCAGAGCTGTGTACCAACTGACCTCCATAGATCTGTTCCATCTTCAGTCCAACTTCAATTATCACATGGTTCTACAATTAATCACTCTCAGAATGAATCTACAAGTTATGGACATAGAATCATAGAATCACAGAATAGTTTGGGTTGGAAGAGACCTTAATTCCGACCCCCTTCCATAAGCAGGGACACCTCCCACTACATCAGGTTGCTCAAAGCCCCATCCAACCTGGCCTTGAACACTTCCAGGGATGCCGCATCCACAACTTCTCTGGGCAACCTGTTCCAGTGCCTCACCACCCTCACAGCAAAGAATTTCTTCCTTATATCTAATCTAAATCTCCCCCTTTTTAATTTAAAATCATTACACCTTGTCCTATCACTATATTCCCTGATACAGTCCCTCCCCAGCTTTCTTGTAGACTCCCTTTAGGTACTGGAAGCTTGCTATAAGGTCTCCTTGGAACTGTCTCTTCTCCAGGCTGAACAACCCCAACTCTCTCAGACTCTCTTCATATGAGAGGTGCTCCAGCCCTTTAATCATTCTAGTGGCCTTCCTCTGGACTCATTCTAATATGTCCGTGTCCTTCTTGTGCTGGGGGCCCCAAGGCCGATCACAGCATTTCAAGTGGAGTCTCAAGAGAGCAGAGTAGAGGGGGAGAATCACCTCCCTCGACATGCTGGACATGCTTCTTTTGATGCAGCCCAGGACACATTTGGCTTTCTGGGCTGCAAGCACAGACTTGCTGGCTTATGTTGAGCTTCTCATCACCAAACACCCCCAGGTCCTCAGGGCTGCTCTCAAAATAGATCTACCAGAAGCCAATCTAGGTATAAGACACTTTTGTCTTCTTGGGATGTATGAGTGGAAAAAACAAACAAACAAAAAAAAAACAACTATAACCCTAATAAGTCTAGGCATCTTATGAATTTTATGTTGGTGGAAATGGAGTCACCTGTATCAGAGATAACATTGAATTAGATAATTTTTGTGTAGCATCTGAGAAGATTAATTCCTACGTTCTTCCTGCTAATCATATGCTGGGGGATGTGAATAGTGCATATTGTTTTCATGTGATAGTATTTATATGGTATCTTGCTGGGCCTTATGCAAAAACACTTGGAATGAAAGATAAGTCTTTTCAGTATTTCCAGAGTCCTGGGTCAGATTCCTAAAATGAATCAATCATCTGGGAAATAAGAATTTTTATGACTGCCACCTGAATATTTAACTTAAATGGAAACAGGCAAAATAGGAACTGAATGAAAATTTTCACATTTTGTTAATTACATTGATGCCCAGATCCTCATAGATACTCACGTTTGCTAGGTTTAGCATTTTGCAGCACTGTGGTTATGATTTATGTTTAGCATATGAAAAATCTAGATAAAACAGAGATGATGACTTCAAGCACAACAAGAAAACAAACAACAACAACAACAACAAAAACTACTAATGTTACATATAAGTTTTCCAATAATACTAATTTGGGATGATTCTACTACACACTGCTGTTTTTGGCATTGGTTTTGCTACTGAAGTTTTTCTTCATGCTCTGCAGCAAGTTGGAACACCATCAACAGTCTTATCCTTCTAAGTAATAGAGAAAACTCTACACTTAAAATTAAAAAGAATCCAAATATCAAGAAAATATTGAATACATTTACAACAGCTTTATATTTACTTAGTCGTGTCTCTCTCCTGCATCTTACTTCACAACCCTTTTCCATTCTCATACTTCTGTTTCAGAAAATTCATTGTTATTAAATGATTAGAAGCAAAGGCAGGTGACCATTACAGGAAAGCACTACAGTTTGTCATTTTAAACTCTTCCCCCAGAAGAACATATATTTTATGTGGCCTTCAGGCCTTCTGTTTTCTTAAATAATGTACAGGCTAATCAAAAATACCCACTAGCATTCTCAGCTGCTAAAAAATATGGTATAAAAAATAACATTTGTTCTCATGGAACCATAATACAACTGAGTCTTAATCTTCTAGTAATCTGTAATGTAATGTAAGGCTTCTTTCTGAATTCTTATCTTCTGCATTCATAGCCTTACTGGAAGTAAGTTAGAAATGAAAAGTCTGTCCTAAAAATATCAGACAGAGGCACTACATATAGATCAGGGCTGAGATATAGAATGACTTATAATGACATCCAGTCTCCTGCTGTAGCAACTGGTAACTCAGCACTCTGTTCATGACATTCAAGGGACTGCACAGCTTTTGTCATCTTTCGTCAAACTTTCCAACAATATATTTTTAGTAATGCCTGAATATTTAATACCTCAGATATGTATATTACATTTATGCTTCTCACATTTTATGTTTATTCTGAAGAGGACATGAAGAAGCTGCCATTGATTCAGCATTCCCAGTGCTCTGAAGAGAACCTTTTCCCAAGGAAATAATGGATGAAAAACACTTTCCTTCTGAGATATTTTTAAAACCACAGCATTAGCAAAGCTTCCTACTTTGCATTTATTGTTCACTAAAAGTGTCTTACAAGAAACAAAGCAGTCTTGTGCAATAATCTGATAAGTAGTAATGTAGTGGCTTATTAGATCAGATCATTGGCAAACTAAATATAAAAGAACAAAGTGATAGAAGGCTCAAAGGCTTACTTACCTATATGCAAATGCCTGGAACTATCTCTGGGGCAATCCAGACTTTTCTTGGGGAAGAATAAAACCATGGATGTTACCTAGGTCTAGAAAACAATCAAACACATTGGTTAATCATGAAACACAGCATTCTGCATTCTGATATAGGTGACAAATATTAGGTACAGAAAAAGGTTTGGGATCCTTCCCAAAAGATCACCTGTCAAATGAGCTGTCTGAATATAGTGACATTTCAATATGCTACCAGAACAATATGGACTACGTAGATCAGGCAGCTACAAGGAAGCTGTAGCTCAAGAAATTTTTGAGAAAATCATTCAATTAGTTAGAAAAGGCTAGTATTACTAGGGAGAAAAAAATGTAGATACCTCTTGTGTTTCTATAGTCAGGACTTGCTCATGGCAGTGTGACTAAAAAAATGAGGGGAGATTTTCAATAATGATGAAAACAATTGATAAAAATACAAGAGTGGTTTGGTTGAGGAAAGATAGACAACATTAAATTATGTATGAACTAAGGGTACAAAATACAAATAAAATAGAAAAAAAAAAAAAAAAGATAAAAATTAGATCTGAAATTCCTGACAGAAACAGCTAAAAATATGAGATTTTCTTGTCTTCTTCTTCTTCTTCTTCTTCTTCTTCTTCTTCTTCTTCTTCTTCTTCTTCTCCTCCTCCTCCTCCTTATTCTTTTGTTTTGAAGCTTTACTTTTGTTTCTAAGTACAACTTCTATTGTGTTTTCCTTTAAAAAAAAAGTCTGTCTTTACTATTTTTTGTAAAAATGCATAAAAATGCTTGTGTTAATATAGTTGGAAAATGTCATCAGAACTAGTCGGAAAGGTCATAGAATTGTCATGAAATGAAATGAAGTCAGTCACAATAAATACTAACAAAGATCTTTTTAGAGAACTCAGCTTGAAATAAAATCAAGATTTTGAGGGCAATTATCACCATGCTTACTGAATCAAGTCACAACTAAAACTAACTAGTGTTTCACCACATAAAAACAGCAGTCAGTCTTTATTTAAAAAAAAAAAAAAATAGAAAGAGTAACAGACAGACACACACAAACAGGGAGTCAAAGGTATAACCCAGCCCATAGGGTTGTCTTAATCAAGTGCTACTTAGATTAGCATATTACCTTCTTTGCCAGTAATATGTCTATCACATTTCTGACAGTAACACCAATCACAGCAGGCTTTGGACTTCTCAGTCAGGGTCTATAAATACTCCAAATATTTTTCAGCATTGCCATAGAAGAGACAGGTACACCCTGTGTGTCCATATTTCACATTGGTCTATTTTACAGGTAAACATGTAAATATATTCTAACGGCCCTAGTGAGGTCCATGAGAGATTTGTAATTTACTTCAAAAGGCGAAAGATATCATCCAGAATGTTTAATCACTCCTTATGATTTGCTGTGGTGAGTCAGACCAGCAGCAATTTCATCTCAAACATCAGGTAGTGGCAGACATCAAAGGAAAGTACTGTGTTCATCTCTAGGGCGCCCAATATAAGAAGGACATTGACTTGTTGGAGTGAGTCCAGAGGAGGGGCACAAGGATGATCAGAGGGCTGGAGCACCTCTCCTATGAAGAGAGGCTGAGACAGTTGGGGTTATATAGCCTGGAGAAGGGAAGAGAAGGGAAGACTCTGGGCAGACCTTATAGTGGCCTTCCAGTAGCTAAAGGGGGCCTACAGAAAACTGGGGAGGGACTATCTGTCAGGGAGTATAGTGATAGTATAAGGGGTAATGTCTTTAAACTAACTAACTAACTAACTAAAAATATAATAACAATAACAATAACAATAACAATGTAGATTTAGATTTAGACAAAGAAATTCTTTACTATGAAGGTTGTGAGGCACTGGAAACTGGAACAGGTTAGAACAAGTTGCCCAGGGAAGTTGTGGATGCGGCATCCCTGGAAGTGTTCAAGGCCAGGTTGGGTGGGGCTTTGAGCAACCTGATGTAGTGGGAGGTGTCCCTGGCTGTGGCAAGGGGCTTGGAGTTAGATAATCTTTGAAGTCTCTTCCAGCCTGGGCAATTCTGTGATTCTACGAAAGGGTTTAAGAACTACTCAACACTGTATGTCATTCCTGTGGCATGCCCTCCCAGATTTCAGCTGCCAGAGGCCTAGGGATTTCCTGCACGGAAGGTTAAATTTAGACTGCATTTCTTGACAATCCCTTTTGGAGTGAACTTCCATGAGTTTGTTAATCCTTCGCAGTTCTCTGTTAACATGCAGCTTCACAGTTTTCTTGAATTACGTGCTGGCAGAAAATTTCTTGCATTTTGTTCATTTTTAAATTGCTGTCTGATTACTTCAGTGCCTAAATACACTAACATGAAGTGTGTGCAATCTTGAATAAACTTTTCACTTAGCTTCTTTGAATAAGAATGTTACAGATATGTATGATAAATGTACAGTCATTGTCCACACTGCATACTCATAACCTTTTAATCAGTTATTTAACCACTTTCTATTTGCTACAAAACAGATCAGTTTCTTAAATAACTTTAGGTGGGAGACCTTCTTAAAAGCTTTTTAGAAATCTAAGTACCTGATAACAGTCAATTCATCTGTCTTACTAATCCCTTGCTGCATAGAACTCAAGTAGGCTTGAATTGCTCCTTTGGAAATATTAGGGTTTGTGACACTGTTATATTATGATGGTTTCAAATACTTTGTCTGTTAGAGAAACTAGTAGTCTATTAGTATTAAATGAAAATTTTAGAAAACCAAATACTATGTTTGCTGCCTTCCTATATTACACTGAAATTTATAGTCAGAGGATACATACAATAGTTATTAGTTAAGCTAATTCATGTATGACCCCATTCAGTACTTTTAGACATTCATATAGGCCTTGCAACTTCTTGCATACCTTTTACTGATTTTCTCATTTAAAATTTTCCGCATACATGCTGTTGTCTGAGACATTTCCTTAACACACATCATGTATGGTAGGATTTCTAAGTTCGTTTTTTAAGGAAAAGTAATGCAACTATTTTTATTTTATTTTTATTTTTTATATCTATGATCTTATCTTTGAGTGATTTTTCTCATTTGGATGGAACTTTCATGTTTTGGATGATGTCTTTTTACTTCTAATTGGATTATTATTATTATTATTATTATTATGAAGAAGAAGAAGAAGAAGAATACTGCCTTCAGTTTACAATACTTTTTTTTTTCTTGTGCTTTTTCTTAAATATCATTTAATTTAATTTTTAATAGAATGTCTTTATATCATCCTTTGCCACTATGGAAAGGAGTATATGAGAGTTATCCATGGGCTGCAGTCCCTTTGGATCATCACTGTTCTGGTATGACTCACTGACCAACAGCTAGCACCTCCTTTCAAAAGTACCTTTCCAGACATGTCCACAAGAAAGTCCTCATCCATTTTGTTCTCCAAATGCTTCTCTTCAAATTCCTCCTCCTGTTTATCCATATGTATATCATCCTGTGTCTCCTCTCACATTTCCTCTTAGTGTCTCTTTCTCTCTCCTTTTGTGTGTGTGGGACCCATGCTTCGGCAATCCATTCCTGAAGGACTTCACCCCATTGTACAGACCCATATTGGAGCAGTTCTTGAGAAACTGCAGTGTGTGGTAACCCCACATATGATCAGTCTGGGAAGGACAGCATCCTGTGGGAGGGACCTCACACTGGAGCAGGGGAAGAGAGAGACCACAAAGGAGCAGAAGAGAAGAAGCATTATGGCCTGACTGCTACCCCCATTCCTTGTTCCCCTGCACGGCTCTGGGGGAGGAAGAAGAAGAAGGCGGATGGGAGGCAAGGTTTTTTTAGTTTGCTTTTAGTTTTCACTGTTCTGGTCTATTAATAGGCAATAAATTAAATTAATTTCCCTTATGATGAGTCTGTTTTCACCATGATGGTAATTGGTGAGTCTCTGTCCTCTTTGTAAACCATGAGCTTTCTTTTCATCATATTTTCTCCCCCTGATCTTTGTGAGGGTGAATGAGAGAGCAGCATGATGGAGTTTAGCTAGTCATCAGTGTGAAACCACCACACCTCCATGTTTCCACATGTGTTTTCTGCCCACAGTGGCTCCCACCTTTTCTCCAGTATGCTTGAACATCATGTGCTCCCATGACTGGTTTAATTTTTTTGTGGACAATGGGTTGTTTAGATCAGTTTCAGAGCCAGCTGAAACTGTGACCTTCACAGTGTATCTCATGGTCTCCACCTCCACAAGTCATTCTACAGCCTCCTGCCTCCAACATCTGCCAGTTGTGCCCAGTGATGCTCCACATTGACAGTTACTAACCTGCAAGTGAAGTTGCCTACTGTTATTATAAAAAAATCCCTTTTTTACTGTTTACTTCTTAGTGTTTTATAACCCCTGCCACAATCTTCTTCTCACACATGATGTTGTTCCTATTTAGCCATATACCTGTTAGAATTGCATACAACAAAGATTTTGTAACACATCTTGATGCACTGGTTTAGAATCACGGAATCATAGAATGGTTTGGGTTGGAAGAGACCTTAAAGATTACCTAGTTCCAACCCCCCTGCCATGGACAGGACACCTCCCACTAGACCAGTTTCCTCAAAGTCCCATACAACCTGGCCTTGAACACTTCCAGGGATGGGGCTGTCACAACTTTCTGGGCAACCTGTTCCAGTGCCTCACCACCCTCACAGGAAAGAA
Organism: Cygnus olor; assembly: GCF_009769625.2. Lineage (NCBI taxonomy): Eukaryota > Metazoa > Chordata > Aves > Anseriformes > Anatidae > Cygnus > Cygnus olor. The sequence goes on along the minus strand of NC_049169.1, from coordinate 18,524,801 downwards.
TTTTTTCCTTATACCTAATCTAAATCTACCCTCTTTTAGTTTAAAATCATTACACCTTGTCCTATCACTATATTCCCTGATAGAGTCCCTCTCCAACTTTCCTGTAGGCCTTCTGTACGTACCGGAAGGCCACTATAAGGTATTCATAGAGCCTTCTTTTCTCCATGCTGAACAACCCCAACTGCCTCAGCCTGTCTTCATAGGAGAGGTGCTCCAGCACTCCTTGTGGCCCTCCTCTGGACTCACTCCAACAGGTCCATAGAATCATAGAATCACAGAATATCCCAAGTTGGAAGGGACCCATTAGGATTATTGAGTCCAACTCCTGGCATCATACCAGATCGCCTCTATGTTCTTCTTATGCTGGGGGCTACAGAGCTAAATGCAGTACTCTAGGTGGGGTCTCTTGAGAGCAGAGTAGACGGGGAGAATAACCTCCCTCAACCTGCTGATCATGCTTCATTTGATGCATCCCAGGATATGGTTGGCTTTCTGGGCTGCAAGCGCACATTGCTAGCTCACGCTGAGTTTCTCATTAACCAACACCTTCAAATCCTTCTCTTCAGGGCTGCCTTTTCTTAAATGCACTTTCAATGAACTCATCGCTCAGCCTGTATTTGTGCTTGGGTTTGCTCTGACCCAGGTGCATGACCTTGCACTTGGCCTAGTTGAATTTCATGAGGTTCACATTGGCTCACCTCTCAAGCCTGTCAAGGTCCCTTTGGATGGCACCCCTTCCCTCCAGTGTGTCAAGCATGCCACTCAGCTTGGTGTTATCAGCAAACTTGCTGAGGGTACACTCAATCTCACTGTTTATGTCACTGAGAAAGAAGTTAAACAGCTCTGGTCCCAATACCCCTGAGGAACACCACTCGTCACTGGTCTCCACTTGGACATTGAGCCACTGACCACAACTCTTTGAGTGTGACCATCCAGATAATTCCTTACCCACTAAGTGGTCCATCCATCAAATCCATGTATCTCCAATTTACTTCACTTGTTTAAATCCTCCAAAATTAATATTGAAATATTATGAGATCCCTTTCTACCTCACTCCTATTGAAAGAGAAAATACTGAACAAAAACACCAAGGTACAGTTTTTCACTGCAGTTCAACGTATGAGAAGAGAGAAGCATTTCTTTTGAGTTGACATATGATCGATAAAACAATATGATAAAAAATGCAACTATGTAGCTTGATCTCTGATTCAGTGTTACTGATAAATGGGGAGGGGCAGGGGAGAGTAGCAAATGCTCCCAGGGAAACAGAGTATGCATAGAAATGAAGGAAATACATCATCAGAAATAAGGAAGGTTTTCCATTTTAGGTAGGGAAAATTACAGAATGCTTTGGAAGTGCAATAAATTATGTAACATAAGGCACACAGACACTAAAACCTTTCCATTCAGCAAGAAAGCTAAATCATTGACTGGAAGGACACCTGAGAATATGTTAAGTGCAATGGTAAAAAATAAAAGATACTTTCTAATGTAAAACTGAGACTCTGGAGAGTAGTTTCAGATTCCACAAACTCTTTCAGCTTTTCCTTTAAGAAGAAATTGATGGGGATGTTAAGGCATTTTTGTTTCTCTTTTAATCAGCCCATTTGACTTCCCTAAAGGAAGATAACTTTTTTTAAGTACTCCTGTAATATTTAAAGTTCCATGGCTTGTTCTAGAAGGACTAAATAGCTAACCATATAAAATGCTCCAATTTTTCTTTCATTCAATCAATTGACTAAGGTATTACCAAACAGAGGCCTGAATTTCAGTAAAGAAATAAACAGTGGTTAACTACAGTCATGATACTGTCATCATGGCTGATATATGGGCCACACTAAGTCCTCCTACACACTTCAGACTTAAAGCTGATTCTGCATCTCTTCACAACTGAAGAAAACAACAGCAGTTTAAAACTGAAAACACGTAACTATATAACAGATTATTAGGATGCAATTCCTGATCAAAACAATGAAAAGAAAAAAGAAGTAACTTTGATGATGATGATTATGATGATGATTATAAAATTAATAATAATCTGGGAGGCCTCTTTTGCACTACAATATCAAAACCCCATAAAAGGGAAAAAAGAAATATGGAAACTGGCTAAAATGAATCACAAAGGTAAGAGATTAATTTCAGCAACCCTAAAAATATAGTGTGCTACTTAACAGGCTTCTTCATAGAAGCTTCTTAACCATAACTGTTTGGTCTGAGTGTCTGCCCACTGGAATATTATTGTAGAACTTCATAAACACATTGGTTAAAAATTATCCAAGTTTCACCTTTTACCTTTTAACTTTTTTTTTTTTTTTTTCCCAGTTTTCTCCCCCATGCCAATTTGGGAGGGATGTGATCAAACAGCTGTGTGATGCTTAGCTTCCTGCTGGCTTAAACCACAATTTGATATACAGGAGAGCATTTAAAACTGTGCTGACATACTGAAGAAAAATACTTACTCAGTTCAAGAATGGAAAAAAAGATAGTGCTCAAGTACCTTTCTTCTCCTCTATATGATTTCTTAGTGAAATTAGTATAATTCTGTCTTGTGGAGTCAGTGCAATGATATAGCCAATGCACTGTGAGTAGTTAAGAGAGAGGAACTGTGCCCAGGGCACTGGAAAATCATCTTTTATTCTTTCCATCTATTTCAGTGTGTCAATAATAATGATTAAACAGACAATTTGTAAATTTGATTCAAATAGGATAACAATTATAATCAGGTTAGTAATCTTAAACCATTATACCGAATATAAATGTAAATTCAAGATTTTGTTGTATGCTTCTCTAAAGACATGGGATGCCTAAAGACCTCTGTTATTATTAGTTATATATTCTAAATATCTGTATATACAAGAAATCTCAACAAAATAAATTCCTTCACTGATACGTTATAAATTAGAAAAGTGATTCATTTAGAACTAGAAAATATGCTTTGGGAGGGCACCTGTGCTTATACCAACTGGCTATTATAGATCATATCTATTATACATTTACTTCAATAATCTTTCTGCACAACTGGACAGTACTAGTTTTCATAATTGTCCTATGATATCATCCCTATTTAGCCCCTCAATAAGTAGCATAGGTTTGAAAGATATTTAATGTAAATAGCCTTCAAAATATAAAATTATAAATTTTAATGAATTTAATATATGTTTGAAGATTTTTTTTAATTGACTAGAATTTGGTAAGTTATTTTTGCTCTTATTTTTCTGTGTAGATGCTTTTATTATTGACACAAATGCTTAAATCTAACTTGTGACTATATGTTCCAGTGAAAGTTCTGTATAAGTCCTACAGAAAAATAGTCTTTCAATCTCATTTGAAAGTCTTTTAGGAATTTGGACAAGATTAGAACATTTTCTTCTTCATCTTACTTGTTCTTTATATAATTTTGTTATTTTATGTATAGCAATTTATCTACCAAGTTCCATATATCTTCATTTTAACCATAACTTAAAACCATAGCTTTGCTTAACTGTTTTCTCTCTTTTTTTGTTGTTGCTGTTGTGTGTCTGCTGAAACAATTATTTCAAATCATTTTTAATAGCTGCTCAGTTGAACTATATTTTTATGAACTATTTATTAATTCAGTGATCTCTCAGAGCCTTGAGTAGTATTTAAAGGAGTTACTGGGCACAGAAAAGACAGAACAGACTTTAAACTCTGTAAACATGTCTATTTTTTTCTGCTTGATATATGCCATGTGGCTTTCTGTTTATTTATTAAAGCTTATACATTGATGAAACTTAAAGTTATAGATGATTTACTTTTGCCGTTTAGTATCTATGACATTGCAATGTCCCCCAGATGCTTTTTAAAATATGGAAAGAGTGTTTGAAATACTGTTTCTCAGTAGGTGCATGCACTTCAGACTCTAAGTTCCGGTCATACATTTTAGAATGTACTTGTGCAAAATGTACAGAAGTATGCAGTCTCAAAAATAACTTAATCATAGGATAACTCTTAGTTTTGGAACCGTTCAGGTAATCTTTACTGCTTAACACGTTGTGGTGGTTTTACTCGGGTGGGCAGCTGAGCTCCACCTCAGCTGCTCTCTCACTCTCCCTCCTCAAAGGGAAAGGGGGAGAAAATACAATGCAAAGGGCTCAAGGGTTGAGATAAGTATGGGGAGATTGATCAACAATTATCGTGACAGGCAAAACAGACTCAGAGTAGGGAGATAGTAAGATTTATTGCCTATTACTAACAAGCTAGAGAAGCGAGAAACAAAGGAAATAAATCAAAAATGCCTTCCCCCCATCCACCCTCTTCTACCTCCTCCCCCCAAGTGTCACAGGGGAATGAGGGAATGGGGACTGCAGTCAGTCCATAGCACTTCATCTCTGCCGCTCCTCAGTCACTCTCTTCCCCTGCTCCACATGGGGTCCCTCCCACTGGATGCCATCCTTCCTGAACTGCTCCAACCTGGGTCCCCCACGGGCAGCAGCTCCTGCCGGGTCACCTGCTCCTGCGTGGTCTCCTCTCCATGGGCTACAGGTCCGGCCTGGAGTCTGCTCCAGCGGGGGTCCTCCACAGGCCGCAGACTCCTTCAGTGCAGGTTCACCTGCTCTACTGTGGTCTCTTCCACAGGCTGCAGCGTGAAAATCTGCTCCACCGTGGTACACCATGGGCTGCAGGGGGACAGCCTGCTCCACCAGGGGCATCTCCACAGGCCGCAGGGGAACTTCTGCTCCGTGCCTGGAGCACCTCCTGCCTTCCTTCTGCACTCACCTTGGCACCCGCAAGTCTGTTTCTCACTCCTCTCTCTCTCTCTCCCTGCTGCTCTTCCCCAGTAGGTGCTTTTTTTTTAATTTATTTTTTATTTTCCCTGTCTTAAATATGCTCTCACAGAGGCGCAAACAACATCGCTTATTGGCTCAGCTCTGAGCAGCGGTGGGTCCGTAATCTAATATGGGGCAGCTTCTGGATTCTTCTCACAGAAGCCACCCCTATGGCCCCCCTGCTTCCAAAACCTTACCATGTAAATCCACTACACATGTACTACAGAGTATTTAGCAGATGTCAACACTGCTACAGAGCATGCCTGGAAGCAATCACATTTGCATTCTTAAGTCTAGAAGATATTTCTTGCACTGAAATTTGAGAGGATTCTTAGTGTTGCAATTGTCACCCTTCAAGTGCTGTTATTATTTACTGAAAGACTGAGTGTCCTGCTCACTGTTGTGTCGAGGTTGACAGTGCCTCCTGAAATCCTTTCTTGTGACTTAATTGAATCATTTTAAGAAAGGCATTCCAGAGGCATGTTCAAATTTCATCCTTCCTATTAAAATAAGATCTTTCAGTAGCCACACAAAATGGATGTTCTTGTTTTTTATGCTGTATTGAGGGAATTATCTGTGGTCCTTTAGGGCTGAAAACAACGAAGACTGAAAACCTGAGCTCCTATTTATCCCTTGAAAGTAAGATTAAGCTACTGCCTCTCCTCGTTTACTTACAGTTTACCTTGGTGACGTCCTTATTTTAGACATGTTTAAGTACGGTACTTGCTCAAATACTAGTCATGAAGTTCTCCAGAATAATTTGACCTGTTGCAGTCCTAAAAAAACAACAAAGAAAATAAATGTCATATCTAGGGTTATACTTCCAGTGGCTGACTTAAATGAGAAAAAAATGTAAATAGAAAGGAAAAACAGATGGGGAGAAAAGGAAAGGTAAATTATGTAATGGCTCTCTAACCAAAGAGCAATAAGAATGTTTTGCCAGTGAATCAGCAACCAGAAAAAACATAACTAAACTATGATTTATATCATATTTTCTGAGCTACTATGTATCAAGTTTAGGAAGATTTCAGCCTACTGTTTGTACTGGATGAGAGCTTGGAAAGGAAGTGGGACAACCTAGGGGCAATCAGTAGCAATCTAGGAAAGCAGTTTGTCACCTACTGGTAGATGCTTTGATGGAATGTTTATCCACTACTTCACTATATGCTCAGTAGGCATAGAAATAACTGCAGCCTGGAGCAATGACCACAGAATAGATCTGATATAGATCTGAGTGAAGACTCAACCCCTGCCAATATACAACATTTTTGTGAACTTTCAGAGGGCACTTGATGTAGTTTAAAGGCTTTACTTAAAATAAATCTGAGCTTATATGCCTTTATAATTAGTTTAACACAACTCTGTGGGATAACAAAATGCCACAAAAACATACATCCTGTTAATGGAACATGGGAGAACATCAGGGTTTCACAGAAAAATCAGAACTCATCCTAATAAAACTCAATGGGAAGCCTATTCTAACCACACAATTTAATTTTAATCCTGAGATTAAAGAGAAAACTCACAATTCATTAATTCCTGCAGGAAACCATCTCCAGACTTAAGATTATAAATAAATAAATAAATAAATAAATAAAATAAAAATGGAAAAGTGGAACACAACAAATCTGGAGTTAAATATAAATTACATCTTTTTTTTTTTTTTGCTTAAAAAATGAAAACAAAACCAAAACACTCCTACTTTTGGAAAATAAGGAGCGCTTCCTTCTTAATGCTGTATTGGGTCAAAATTTACATGTTTTCAAATATTCTTAGACTTATAGACTACAAAATTGAATATATTTATAGCAGGCACTTTATTCAGTAGCTTTAAAATGGTCTTCAGTCTTAATGGGCATAACTGCAACAAATGTATTAAAGATATAACAGTCTCAAATATTAATGGAATAGAAAGTGTAAATACATTCTATGTTTTTAAGTTAAAAACATATTTGCCTTGCTCATGCTTGGGGGTCAGAACTTGTCCCTTGGTGTTCAGATGTTTCCTCATGAGTGTTCTCGTAGCATGGGGTTCAAGTGAAACATAAGCCACTGCTTCAGTTCAGAGATTTTAGTATGTCTGGAAGGTGTATCCTACAAAAATACAATGACAAATATTATTTGGCAGCTCTGGAGATTTATGCCTAATGCTTGGGGTGGTTTGTTTGTTTGTTTGTTGTTTATATAAACAACACAAAATAAAAGTCACAGGTCTCTCTCAAAGGTGAATGCTGCATAGTATGCATGCAGCACAATCACCTAAATAAGTCTTGTGAAGGAAATTCAAAAAGGAAATACTGAACAATTTAGAGTATTCCGAAAAGCGATTATAAACTACAGGACAATCTTCTCATGGAAGAGTGAACTAGAGATGCAGTCATTATTTTCATAACTGTTTCTGCTTCTTCATATCTAATATAAAGTATATTTACCTGTCAGGTATCAGAATCTCAAATGCCTCTTTTATTCCCTCTCAGTTGAGAAACTCCCTCTGGCAGTGACTCAGGCAGTGCATTTTCAAGGTGGCAACACAATGCAGTAGAGCAGAAGTATTAGAAGTGATCAGCTGTTCTAGCCAGCCCTCAATCCAGCAGCTACTACTAAGAGCAGAAAAGGAGAGAGGTGTTCTTGTCTTTTCTTTCTACAGTTCCCTCCCTGCCAGCTCAGTGATTATGTTTCCAGTTCTGAAAGCCCCATTTTGTATGGAGCCGTAAACCCCTGTAGCATGAGCTTTTTGGCTATGACCTTTATAGCTCTTGCATAAGCTGTTATCCAGAAGGATGCAGGATTTCCAAAGCAATGTAAGTTGTCTTTGCCAGCTGACAACGTTACCTCGTGGAATAACAGCTCTGAGGCCTGTTCATGCACGTGAGATTATTACCTGACTTGACCCAGGTAACACAGAATTCACCAGCTTAGTCATACCTAACCTCTCAAAACACAGCATTGACAGGTAACTTTTTTTTTTTTTTTTTAAATGCAACTAGCACTTGCCATACTTCTCCAATGAAAGCCTGAACAATCTTAAGCCAATCTTCTGTAAAAAGAAAATTCCTTTTCAAATGTCCATGGAAGACATTCACTATCAATCACAGAATGATAGGATAACTCAGACTGGAGGGGACCTTAGGAGGTGTCTAGTCAAATTTCCTGTTCAAAACAGGAGCATCTGTAGGATCAGACCACACTGTTCATTGTCCAGTTGAGTAAACTTCTAAGGATGGAAAGTGTTAAGAAAAAGGAAAACCTGCTGTTTGGGAAACATGCTCCAATGCTTGACAATCCCCATGGTGAAACTGTTTCTCCCTATATCCACTTGGACGGGCACTCCTATTTCCATTTACAAACTACTGATGGTTGGACCAGATGATCTTTAAGGTCTTTTCCAACCTTAATGATTCTATGATTCTATACTCCTGCTTCAAAGAATGTCCATTGTCTTTTGTCCTCCTACCTTCTGCTACTGTGAAGGTCCTACCTCTGTCTTAATGATCTTGTCACAGATAGTAGGAGGGTGCTGTTCTGTTCCCCTGAAACTGACTCTTTTCCAGCCAAGCAATCCCAGTGCCCTCATCCTCTCTTTATCCCACGTAGCAGCACCCCAGGCAGTCTTTAAAAAGGAAATATAACACATGGCTTAGAAGATGCAGTCTTGTGTAGCAGAAACAACTAAAAGAATCATGGATGAAAAACAAACAAACAAAAAAAAAAAAACTGCCTGACAGTAGCAGCATGAGTTCTGTGTTTCTTGCTGAATGTAGTCTGTTAGCATTGCAATGTTTAGCTGCAGTAGGTCAAATTTCATCCTGTTACACTGATAAATAAACTACTGTCTTTACTTTTTTCCACTGTAGTATTTTATGGCATCCATTCTATATGTCACAGTGATCTTTAAGAGAATATGGAAGCTAGAGATATGAGCATATTAGAAATGAGATAAAATAAACAGACTTACTTGTTCAGACACTGCTGTTTGTTCAAAATAAGATAAACTGAGTGATTGGCTAGACTGGAAATGGCAGCTACAGAACTTATGCTGCAGCTCTCTGAATTGTCTCTATGTCTAAGTTAAGTTAATTAGAAGTGAAGTAAATATGTGATGGCCTTCTAACTTAGGTGACTAATGAAAGTATCATAATATCATTTGTTCTCAACTTTGTGGCTATTAGTATTCTCTGGTGTCCTTTATACGCAAAGAATCAAAGGGCTTTAGCATGCATAAGCCCTTTCAGCTTTATACGGCTCCTTGCCTTCTCCCTGATTTGCTAGCAGCATGAATGCATCTTTCCCATAATAATAAACAAAACAAAACAAAAAAAAGGAAACTATCAAATGAAATAAGATAATGGGGGATGATAATGTAGCAGGAGCACAAGTGCAAAAAATTTTGTTTTGGGACAGAGATCTTAAATGAGATGATGTGAAGTATAACTCCTCAAAATGACTCTAAAATAAAATAAAATAAAAAGTTATTTTTATACTTTTTATTTTTACTCTTGATAAACACTGATTCTCAAGACTGATATATAGGACTATGAGTTAGCTTAATATGAGTAATTTAAACTTATTAAAAATAATAATATTAATAACACACATTTGTGAAGTTGTAAGATCCTTTAAAGGCTAGTACAGTTTGAGAAGATAGCCTCTTAGGTTTTAGCCTTGGTCTCAGATCTGTATCTTTGTATTGAGAAGTGACAATGAAGACTTATTCATCTTAGAAAAAGTGCACCAGTTATAAAAGTCTAGCTGCATGTATATATAGCAACTATTTTGTGAAATCTCTGATAGTTAGTAAAAGATCTCATAGACAGCTGAGAAGGAATCATGAGAGAAAGTCCTGCCTTTTAAGTCTTTGTAGTCTGCCCTGGAAATGCTTTCAGCCAGCACAAACTGCCAATTTCTTATTTTAAATATAGGCATCCAGCTGAAAGGTTGGATGCCATTCAAAAGGTTGTAAAAAAAAATAAAAAAAAATTGTTCCTGTTTACTTTGGTGACAGTACTTCCAGTCAAAGATGTGGATATCTAAAGACAAGAGCCCACCAGCAGAATGGAGGGTAGGCGTTACATGGGAATAACTACAGACCCAGATGGAGTCAAACTGAATCCTATAGGTGATCTTGATCTACAGTGTTAGTATACAGTCATATTGGAAATACTTATAGTCTTAAGGCCTTATGGCTGGAGTCGTACTGCTATACCTCAGTAAAATTTAATAACTATTATTGCTGAACCAACTAGCCCAACAGAGAGAAAGCTGACATAGTGCCATGCCCAGCTCTAATGAGTAACAAGGCTGAGTACATATTCCTAATAGGCACGTACACAAATACGAGTATATAAGGCACATACATGTCCACTTGGCTGGCTGGTCACCCAGATCGGCATAGGCAGAAAACATAGCATTCATGTGAGCACAACTAGCACCAATAGATCCAGTTCCCATCTCTGGCTGATCTGGATGAAGGTCTGTTAGTGAGAAATATATCTACATAATATATTATGCGTAAATTATATGTATGTATATGCATATGTCTAATATAGATTTCCTCATTAGCTGGACACTCGGTCTATGTAATAGCCTAGACCCTACATCCTCATTCTCCCAGCTGATGGCACCTGGGCATTCAAAGCCCTAAGAACTCTATCCCCACCTCCAGCTGCTGGTGCAGACCTGCCTGATACCAACACCAACCTCCCTCCCCACTCCACCACCACCCCCACCCCCCCCATCCCTCCTCTTACTGTGTTTAGTCACTCAGTCTCTACTGAGAAGCTGTCCTTTGGATATTCCTAACTCCGGATGTTTCCTGTACAGAGACGTACTCACTTTTAATTGGTCTCCTAGTCAATTTCCAGACCCCAAAGCTTCTCAGGATGTCCATAGTTTACATGCAACCGGTCCTGTTTATGTTTTATGCACCTATTTATCTACTTATCCTGTCTTGTTCCTACCCACATGACCTTGGTTCATCCTTTTCTCTCCCTTTGTTTCCTCCCCAAAACATCTGTACTGGGTTTATGTGGCACGGTCTCGTTTGCATGGGGAGCTGCAGAGGTGGCCTCTGTGAGAAGATCCTAGAAGCTGCTCCACATTAGATAAGAGACTCCAGATGGCTCCAAAAGGAACCCGCTGCTGGCCAGAGCCAAGCCACTGAGAAATGCTGGCTGCGCCTCTGTGATACCGTATTTAGAAGGGGAAAAAAAACTGATGCAAAACAGCAGCTGGGAGACAAGTGTGAGAACCAGCCTTGCAGACAGGCAAGGCCAGTGCAGCAGGAGGGAGGAGGTGCTCCAGGCACGCAGCAGAGTTTCCCCTGCGGCCTGTGGAAGGACCACTGGTGGAGCAGGCTGTCCCCCTGCAGCCCATGGATCCCACATGGAGCAGATCTCCGTGCTGCACCCTGTGGAGGAGCCCCCGGTGGAGCAGGTGGATGTGGCCTGGAGGAGGCTGTGGCCCATGGAGAGCCCCCACAGGAGCAGGCCCCGGGCTGGAGCTGCAGCCTGTGGAGAGGAGCCCACACAGGGGCAGGGGATCTGGGGGACGCTGCCACCCATGGGGATCCCTGCTGCAGCAATCCATTCCTGAAGGACCACACCCCATGGTACAGACCCATATTGAAGCAGTTCTTGAAGAGCTGTAGTGTGTGGGAAGCCCACATACAATCAGTCTGGGAAGGGTGGCAGCCTGTGGGAGGGACCCCACACTGGAGCAGGGGAAGAAAGCAACCAAAAAGGGGCAGAAGAGAAGAAGCATTATGGACTAATTACAACCTCCCCCCCCCCCCATTCTGCTGTGCCACTCCAGGGGAGGAGATAGAGGAATGTGGATGGGTGGGAAGGTGTTTTTAGTTTGCTTTTAGTTTTCACTGCTCTAGTCTATCAATAGGCAATGAATTAAATTAATTTCCCTTATGCTGAGTCTGTTTTCACCATGACATAATTGGTAATTGGTGAGTGATCTCCCTTTTGCAAACTATTAGCTTTCTTTTCATCGTATTTTCTCCTCCTGGTCTGTTGAGGATGGGGAATGAGAGCGATGTGGTAGTATTTAGCTGTCTGTCTTAAACCACCACAAATCCCATAAAAAATCTTGTACAATCCCCCAGAATTCTTCCTCTGTATCCCATAGTGTGTCCCATGCCCCTAGGCAGTGACTCTTCAGTACAAAAGGTTGTCTGGAGACCAGCTCACACTGCCTCATAGTGATGGGTGTCCTGAGGACCATGGGGCTGAGGCTGTCTTGGGACAGGAGATGGTTGGGCAGGCATTTTTTCTCTGACTGGGTTCCTGGGGTTCCTCCAGTTAGCCTTGTGCCTGTGTGTTCCTCTTTGCATGCAGACTGGAGTCTTTTATAACGCGACTTATCAATTGCCACTGCAGGAACTTCAGAACTGTGGTCTGCTAAAAGCCATTTTGCAGCTGTCTTCCCCTTCTAAGATACCTAAGCACCTAATTTTCTACAATCTGATATTTCAATAAGAATGTACATCTTCTTTTCATAGACATGCTATAACAAGCTGAATATTGACATTGTGGAATGACTGGCTATATAGTTCTCAGAAAAGTTCCACCAGGGTCACAAATCATTCATCATCCGAACAACTTTCAGTGGCATTAGATGTGTTCTGGGAATGTCAACAAGATTAGGCCTACTGCAGAACGCTGGAGAAAGGAGAAGATACTACTACTGCATTTTTCCTTAGTGCTTAAAGCAGAAAATGTCAATACATTTTCGTATTAAAATCTGAACCTAAAAGCCAGAATATTTAAATGAAAAATTACTCTTAAAAATAAAATGCATGCTAAACATACGTAGTCAATAACATATCCTACTGAAATACCATTCCCACAGAATAATTGAAACAGTTGCTACCATAGAAAATGCAGACATTTCAAGTCACAAAACTTCCAGTAGAGAAATCCACATAGCCTTATTTATCCATTGCATTCACCAAACACAACAATTCAATCACTTGAAAGTGTCTTTTTTTTTTTTTTTCTCTTTGAATTACTTAAATTCTAGCATTAACTGGGAAAAATAAAAATAATTTTTTTTTAAAAGTCCTAACTACAAGACTATATGGCATGCAGGCTTCCCTAAGAAAGGAATTGTATTTGGGTTATTTATGTGGCTACCTGTTTTTATTTAATAACTCAGCTAGACAGAGAAATAATCCACTACCAGTTAGAAGCACATTTCTCTAGATCTTCCTGTAAGAACCTGAAATTAACAGCTTTGGTTTACTTTAAACTGGTTTTAATTAGTGGTGAAAAATAAATAAATCTGAATGCTTAAAAAGGAATGGTTTTAAGTACATCCATTCATCTTTTTACTAACGCATGCATTGCAGGTGTCTTAATTTGTAAAGACATGAAAGGGAAATGGGTACATAAGAAAAAAACAAAACAACAACAACAAAAAACTATTTTCTTGCCTCAATCCTTTGGGCTCTGTAGTTACCCTCAATTGACATACTAAAAAAAAAAAAAACAGCCGGTCCATATTTTACTTTGTCACAAGCTCATCCAGCCAGCTTTGGAAGTCTTAGAAGGGCTCCAAGGGATCCATTAAAGCTGCCCATAAGTCTGTTGCTTTGATTTTAATATGTATAGCTGCTAGTGTATGAAAGAATCAAATTTATTCAAGGTATTCACTTTCAATATGCTTTTTTTTAAATTTCTATTAATAAATAAAACTTCTCTTGAACTTTAAATGGCAGGAATGTTTCTTTGTTGGTGTTTTTTTATAGTGTCTGTGGCAAATGATTTTACCACCTTTTGCCTTTAATTAAGAAAAAGTTATAAGCATGCTGCATTGAAACTATTCAGTATTAAAAGTAGTAATCCTTTTGATGAAGTATGAATTTTCGCTTAGTGATGTGTAATATAGGCATCAATAAGAATGGGAGAGGATAGAAAGGGAAATGGAAGTACATATTAGTAAGGAAGCCACCACATACATGGCTTTAGTAATTATTTTATATATATATATGTAAAAGAGGATGGAAAGGGAGGGGAAGAAAAAAAAAAGGGAAAAAAGGAAAAAAATAGAAAAAAGAAAAGAAAGGTAAAAAAAGGAAAAGGAAAAGTACTAAAGGGGAATGAGAGGAGAGGAGAGGAGAGGAGAGGAGAGGAGAGGAGAGGAGAGGAGAGGAGAGGAGAGGAGAGGAGAGGAGAGGAGAGGAGAGGAGAGGAGAGGAGAGGAGAGGAGAGGAGAGGAGAGGAGAGGAGAGGAGAGGAGAGGGAAAATGATTTCTGTATTAATAGAACTGGAAGAAATTCTAGGAAAGGAATCAGGATATCAGATGCTTCATACTAAAGTAAGATAAAAGAGTTTATCTTAAGGTGAGAGCAGGTCTCAGTACTGGCAGAAGCAAAGCCATGCCAGTGTAATCACATAACCTTAACTATACCTCCATCTTTCTCACAAGCACTCTTCAGTGACTAGTAAAATCAAAGGGTAATCTCTGCTGTTAGATAAAATCCCTGCTGTTAGAATTACTTGAGTTCCATTGCCAAACTCCCACAGCATACTAAATAGAGCACATTAGTTTGCAACAGTCCACTCTTCTCTCCTTTAATACCATATACTTTCAAATTTGAAAGATACATGTTAATATGTTATACCCGAAGTTTCCTTATTCTGAACTGCTGAATTCCTAATATGCATCTTTTACCTTTTGCTCAGCAGTATGGCTGGAACTTCCCTGAAGTCAATAAATTGCTGGACCAGAATTTAAGTTTCCTATACATCAAAGATTCAAATTGTCAAGACCTTATGCGAATGGTTTTGTTTGTTTTTGTTTGTTTGTTTGTTTTGCTTTGTTTAGTTTTCCTTCAGTCTTACAAAACTGAATGGCAAACATTTGTGACAACTACCTTTCACTTAAAGATGGACATGCCAGTTTGGGATTATTTTTTTTCCAGTTTCATTTTAGTTCTATAATTCTGTGGTCTTCAGTCTGTAAGTGCAGAAAATCAAACCTATATATAGGTCTCTGGGGTCCATTTAACTTCAGAAAGATCTTTATCAAAATTTCCTTTGAAATATCATTCTTTCAACAAATGAGGTAGTTGCAAAATCCTGGGTGAACAGAGGTACAGCTGAGATGACTTGTGGTGCCTTGGAAACAGAGTGCAGTAGAATAAACAATAAAGAAAACATTTTACTCCAAGCAAAAGGAAGTGATTTTTTTCTTAGCACATTAAAAGACATCAGGACTTCTGAAGATGTTGTGGATACATTCTTAACAAATGAGAGAATTCTTCTGAAAAACTTGACCAAACCTGAGATTTACCCTGCAGAAACCAACAGGGAATCAGAAGGCCTCAGGCATTCCACAAAACTAGGTTCTTGTTACAGAGATTGATTAACTTAACTTAGCAGGTCTGAACAGCTTGCAATTGTGCTACAAGGTAAACTCCCATTTAATGAAAGTTTCTTACAGATAATGGACCAATTTTTTCTTGTGCAATTTTGTTGAAGTAACACCAATACCAATGAATTAAGATTCTGCTGTCTTCTTTCTGTTTATTTTCAAATACAGGAGAATGGAGAGTGGGGGATGAGGAAGTAAATACCAGCATATGAAAATAAATCTCATAGAATAGGAAAGAATTAGTGTAGTTTTCTTTTGAAATCAAAATTTGCAGAGTTTTCTTATGCTATCATTTTCTGTGCAGAGGAAAAGGATCTGGGGGTGTTGGTTGATGTTCAGCTGAACATGAGCCAGCAGTGTGCCCAGGTGGCCAAGAAGGCCAACGGCATCCTGGCTTGTATGAGGAATAGTGTAGCCAGCAGGACCAGGGAGGTGATTGTCCCCCTGTACTCTGCTCTGGTGAGGCTGCACCTTGAATACTGTGTTCAATTTGGGGCCCTCACTACAAAAAGGACATCCAGGCCCTGGAGTGTGTCCAGAGAAGCGCTACGAAGGTGGTGAAAGGTCTGGAACACAAGTCCTGTGAGGAGCAGCTGAGGGAGCTGGGGTTGTTTAGTCTGGAGAAGAGCAGGCTCAGGGGAGACCTTATTGCTCTCTACAACTACCTGAAAGGAAGGTGTGGGGAGCTGGGGATCGGCCTCTTTTCACAGGTAACTAGTGATAGGACAAGAGGGAATGGCCTCAAGTTGCTCCAGGGGAGGTTCAGATTGGAAAATAAGATACACTTCTTCTCAGAAAGAGCAGTCAGGCATTGGGACAGGTTGCCCAGGGAGGTGGTGGCATCACTGTCCCTGGGGGGTGTTCAAGGAAAGGTTGGACGTGGAGCTTAGGGACATGGTATAGTGGGTGATATTGGTGGTAGGGGGATGCTTGGACCAGATGATCTTGGAGGTCTTTTCCAACCTTAATGATTCTATGATTCTTCGTATCTACTTCAGCATAGTAGAGCAGAGCTTGTTCAGTGCCGAGATATCCAAGAAATATTCTAGGGATAGGATGCTCCAAATTCTTAACCAGTGCCTTGTGCATGAAATTACTGTGAGAAGGGTATTTATTCCGGAAATTACTCCAGCAGAATATCATCAAAACACCCAAAGGCTACTTCAACTTTCTCTCTTCAGCAGGAGTCACAACCTTCCATGTGACCAGGTCTTGAGAGCAATGGAGTGAAAACTCACACTCTTTACAATTAAAATTCCGAGTTTGATGCATCTGTGCAACAGCATGTGCTTTCATCTACAGTACAAATGGTCTTCCATTGTCCAGCAGGAGGAGAATTGGCACTCAGCTGTAAAGAAAATTTCCTCTCATCTGTCTAGTGAAGCAGGCCTCTAAGGAAGCAAAGAAGATAGAGTCTTGTTCACTTATTCCCCTCACCAAGAACAGATAACAAGGCTGGCATTTTCAGTACTGCTACCAACATGAAAAAAATATCTGGGAAAGTTATTATTTAATCTGCAAAAGCAAGTGTTCAAAAACTAAGAACCAAAAGATTCCTGTTCCCCGTAGAAGCTAAATTCAAGCCTCTTGCACATTCTTCCACACTGTGAGAAAAAGAAACACTTTCTCAAATTAGCATTCTCCTGAGTAATGTGTATTTGCAAGAAAGTTATGGTTGCAGAAATGCTACTCTCATGGACACATAAACGCATGCTCACACCATTCCCTCATTTTCCAGGCAAGCCTGCAGCAGGCATTGTCACATACAAAACCCTTTCTTAATGCACCCAGCTGGAGCCAGCAGTCAGGGTGCTTTGGCTCTGACAACTCCCTGTAGACTGGGCAACAAAACACAATGTTTTACTAGTGACTTGTCCAATTAGCAAGGCAAAACCCTTAAATAATTGCTGTGATTTTGTCTAGAGTTTTACTTTTCTGAAACACTAGTCTACATTAGAGACACTAGATGGTTCCCATTTTCAGAAATCATGTTAATGACTGAGATAGCTCCTGTTATTTTAGAAGAAAAAAGAAAAAAAAAAAAAGTGTTGCCTTTTTGTTTGTTGCAGACTTGGGCAGGAAGTGATTCTGCATTTATTGCCATAATGAGTATTCACCTATATTTTCTATCCCCTTTCTTCTATACTAATGCAGTGGTTTAAGTATTTTGCCCATTATCAAGTATGATACTTGAACAGAACTCTTAACTCACTGGATCTCCATTTCATATGAAAATTAATTAAAATTTTGAACAGCAGACTTGAAAAAAAAAAAAAAAAAGACAATTACATTACTTTTGACAGCATTGTGAGGGGCTTTTTGCATATTATGATATAACAAAAGCCTTTGTGTTCTGGGTGCAGTCAGCTGTCTCTAATATAAAAAAAATAAATAAATGCAAATGTGCATACCTGTGATGACACTTTTATTTAATTTGTTCACAGATGCTAACAGTAGAGATGACACAATTCCCTAGAGTTTTTTTATCTCTTTTGATGACCCCAAATGTAACAGATTCTGAACTAAAACATGTTCAATATTTCTAGTGTAGTTTTTTACACATTGACAATTGATAATCATTTTCTTTTCAATTTTTTTTGGAAAAAAAAACTTTTTAAAGTCAGACAGAAATATTACTTTTTCTTATGCTCATGTGTTGCTGTAGAATTAAAAAAAAAAAGACAAATATTTGATCACTGTACATCAGAAATTTATACAAACAATTTTTTAAACAAGTAATGTAAGATTTCTTTTTCCTTATCTGAATTTTACATTCTAGCTGAATTGCTATACACTTTAAAACCTTAAATGGAATGAAGTTGCCTTAATTTCATTGTCAACAGCAATGACAAGATGAAACAAACTTTCAGTTTGCAGTCAACTTAGTGGATTTTTTTTTTTTTTTAAGGATGTATCAGGGAAAGGTCAATTTTTACACATGAATAACTTGAATTTGTGTTTCAGATTCATATGCTTTAGTCCCTGCAGCAAAACTTTCAACTGAGCAGAAAATATTTTTCCAACGAGCCATTTACTAAAACAATCACATAAATGTAGTTCTAACACTGCGTGAACTACCACTGTGACAATTTGCCATGATTTAACTTTCAAATTTGAAATTGCTGACCTGACGACAAAAATGACAAATAACAAGAGCAATTGCATTACAGGAAAGGGCAGCATTCTTTTGTAATTGTCACAGAATTGTGTCAAATGGACATATAGCTCCTGTTGTGGATAATTATTTCATACCTTTGTTCAACTCCAGTTTCATACTGTGTAAAATAATTTGCATTTCTTGAAGAATGAATGCCACCTCCCCAAAACAATTAATTTCCAGTCTTTCATATTATTGTTTAAAGTCTTCCCTACAAACATTTTATTTTGCACATAATTACTTTTCCCATCATTTTTTTCCTTATATACTTGTGGTGTATTTCTAAATGAAACATCCTTTAGTAACCTCGAAGCATAAGCAATTTCTCATCTTCTTTTACAATACTTTTTAAAAAGTGAACAGTAAAACATTTTATAAGATCTTACTATTTACTGTAATTTAATATACGGATTTTTTAGTATTACTTATTTCTTTTTTAATCATTAAGAGAAACTATTGAATCAAGGCACTTTTCCACCAATGTAAAGAGAATTATAAAATGTGTATAGTTTGCCTCAGAAATATCTTACTGTAGTGACATATAATCATTCCTTTATAATTAAAAAATAATGTACCTGGTTTCATAGAGAACTGCAGCTATGTCAACAGAGCATCTAAAGTCATGCCATACTGTACACACTAATAAAGATTAAATGTTGGCCTACTATGACCTCCTATTCTAAATAGACTGAAAAACTGCACCAAAAACAAATCTACTGTTAAGTGAAAAGAAATTACATGATAGTTTCTCCATCTTCCATGCCATAAGGTAATGAAAATATTTTTAAATAGGTAAGTAAAAAGAAAATCCATCAAAAGTAACTTCTGAGGGAAACTAGACTATAAAGTAACTTCTGAATATACCCAACCAATCTAAAATGTGGAAGCATGAAATATTCAGAATGTACTTCCCCTCATAATGTGAACACGCATTTGAGTCTGAACATATGAATTTTAGAAATTCTAAAATGTTCCATTTCATTGATATTTTGTATAGGGAAGGAAAAAAGAAAAATATTTCCTGATAAACTTTATTTTTATATGTACATATACTGTCTTCATCTTCAAGATGAAATAGAACATGATATAACTATTCTTGATTTAATAAACAAGAAGCATGTGAAAACTTGAATAGAATTGAATATTTGAAAATACTAATTACTTGGGGGAATATTATATATATATATGTTAATTTCCCATTTGTTTACTTATATATATTCAATTATTTTCAACATATTATTTTTTCATGGAGCTTATTAAATATTACATACAAGAGCATGGTTTTGATATGCACAAAACTAGCAAGAAATAAAATTTTAAAGAAATGAATCTTACTGTGATATTCACCTTTTTGCAGTTTATGACAATATAATGATGAATTGTCTTGCAGTAACACTCACTGAAGTCATGAAAGGTTAATAACTCATTTAAACATTCATTACATGTCCCTATCAAAGTCATCTTAATTTCACAAAGACATCTAAGTTTCTCTTTAGGGAAACACTCTCTCAGGATTCAAGTGTGATTCTTTATTAACAAAATGGCAAGTGCAAAGTTACATGTCAAAACCTTGACTGATGATGCTGCAAATTGGTTCTTCCACCAAAGCAGAAGACTTTAAATTAGTGCTTTTTAAAGGTGTGCTCCCTCAAAGGCAATTAATGTGTCAGTTGTCAGTCAGGATTATTTAATTTCCCAGTGAGGGCTAAGAAAATGGGCATAGCAGATTGATGAACAGAACATGGTGCTGCCCACAAGAGAATTCTAATAATGCTGCTAGTTTTCTACCATCATCAGGTCTAAAATTTAAGAGTTGAATGTTCAGCATGTCTGTAATACTTGGAAAGTTCTTAAAAAATAAAATCTGAGCTTCTTAGGAGCATATTTTTCCTAGGCATTGATAAATTTTCTTATGCAAATTAGAAATAAGAATGATAAAATTGCTATTTTCAATGAATCTCTGTTGGGTTTTATCTTTTTGACAAGCTATGTCTCAGGAAACTCCATCTTAGAATGAATAAACATTCACCTACAAGATGTGGGTAACCAGATTTTAAATATTGTCTGTGCTGTGACCCAAGGTATGGATTTTAAATTGGTGTCCTGTTCCTTAGGAATGTCATAATGTTCTGAAATCAGGATTGTCTAAGTGCATTTATGTTATTATTTATATGTAGTTCAAATTAGAAGTGCACTTTGGAAAAGAATATTCTAGTTGAATCCACTTAAATTCTGGTCAGTTCACATTGTAGAGTGTTCTCAGAGTGCATCAGCTGGATTCCTTCTAGATAAAATTAAACTGGGAGATCCAACACAAGATGCTTAATATGCTCTTACTGTTATCAGGCATTCAATCCATAGGACTACACTAAAGCCAGGCTGACGTATACTCTCGGAAATGGTAGCAGTGTGGACATCAGGTTCTCAGCACCAACTATCACAGTCTATAGACACTGTAAATCCATTCCAATTGGACCATCCCATTTGCTAATGAACACATTGCTCAGATCTCTCCTGCTGCTGCTCTTCTACTTGTTATCATATAGATAGTTTTCTAAAATATAAGTATTTCTGCCCACATGCAAGAAACACTATAGTTGAAGCAAATGCAGAGAAGTTGAGAAACAGAGGTCATACAGAATAATTTCATTGTGAAAACAGTCATCCCAATTATGTTTTTCTCATTGTAAGACCTGATGCCTTACAGAATGAAACAGCATGAAAACATAACCCTGCATTTCAATAGGATAAATGTTTGTTGTGTACACAGCTGGGACTTGATAAACCCAGAGGGGTAACTTACAGATAAACACATGTAAGTTCTCTAGAAAAAATGAGGCCATATGCAGTAGCATTCCATTCTCCAAATAAACATGATCATCAGAATTGCTGTCCTGACATTTGTCAGATGAAAATTTGCAGTATGTGATATTAGTTACATCTAATATTTTTCATTGTATTGATTCATAATTCAATTTTTCAGCCTCCCAGTAAGAAAAGACAATGTTTCCAAAGACAGCAAAACAGATTTAAGTAACAAAACAGATTTAAGTAATTTCACTATAAAGATGTTAAACATGTTGAGTTGTTGGAGAAATTATTATCAGAAGAATGCAGGAATGCTCCATAGAAAATGAGACTATTGTATAGTGGAGTGTAAAAAATAAGGTATCTTCTTGTTTTCTCTCCAACAAGATGTTTTATAACCAAAAAGAGATCAAAACATACTATATGTAGTCTTCTTGTGTGGCTCTACCTAAGCAGTAACGTGAAACAATTAAATAGATATAATATTATTATTTACATAATAAATGTATAATATTTAAAAATATAGAAGGATGTAGACTGAAAACTGACTTTTCACTACACTGTTTTCTCCATGTATTTACTCATTTTCTCATAAAAATCATCCAGTTTTAAAGCTGTTAGAAAACAAACAAACAAACAAAAAATCCCTGACTTCTGCACTTTGTGATGTTTTCTTCTTGTAAGTGGCCTTTGTGTTATTTCCTTTTTGAAACGCAAAATTTACTTCATGGAACAGCAAGGGTAGAAAAATTTATTTGCATAAAGATGGAGCTGAAGCGGAGAGCAGTTGCACTCTGAAATCAAATGGATGGAGGGATCCTTCCTGTTTCATGACTATGTAAAAGACTTGCATATCTTTCGAATGGAAATCATCACCAGTCAGCCAAACTGTTCTGGAAAACAGTTTTTCTCTGAAGAGGGTTATGCAATATGCTTGAACTGGGGTGATATTCTCCCAGACAGCAATCCTCTAGGGTGACATGAATGATCTCAACTTTTATTCTGTTCCAGAGGAAAAAAAGAAAACAACGAACAAACAAACAAAAATCCTTTCAGGTTTGCCACAGCTTTTGCATTTACCATCATTCCTGAAGTTCTAATTTTTGTTTCTACTTATTTCAAAGATAGTGTCACTCAGGGCCAAAATGTTCTTTATCTTCAAATATTCATACATTTCATTCATACATCTCATTCATGCTTTCATGCACATATTGACTCTTATAAAAAAAATAAAAAATCTTTATAATAATTATAGCTTTCTCTCAGAAAAAGTGGTTAGGCTGCCATAAGGCGAAAAGTTATTCACCTTCATCCCAGCAGCAGGCAAGCCAATGAGGCTTGCACACAGCTCAGGGGTCAGATTATAACCATCCACTATTCATTTCCGGGTTTGTTTCCGGATTTTGATAGTACATGTTTCAGTATGCTGTAATCTTCTGAGTTTTTTCCTTCTATTACAGCTCATACAAAAATGACCTCCACAGAGTCCTTTCAACTGACATGATATTTCTGACTTGGCATCTGTCCTCCACTTGAGGACTAAAAAAAATTGTTATTTTTACAACTGACAGAACAACCATTCATGGAAACTTAAAATATGTATATTTGGAGCACCAAGACAATTTTCTTCCAGCACTGTAAATGTTATATGTATTTCCATATTCCATTTAAATGTAGGAAACCACTTCTGATCCCATTGAAGCTAGGAAAGTATTTGTCATTTGATTCAATAGAAGAAGACAAGGCAAAGCTAGGAGAGGACAAAAGAAGTAACATGATTTTGTTACTGTTCAGACACAAATACAAAACTAAATTTTAACCATTCCAAAGGGAGGCTACTACTGGGAAATCACACACTATGAAGATTAAAATGCCTTTGTTTAAATTGCCAGCTTTCCTAAAACTTTTTTAAGAAGAGCTTTACTGTCATATGAAAATACAAAAAGCAACAGGAAAGTCTTTGAGGATTTAATAATGAAGCACACTTTTCCCTCAAATGCTTTGTTTCACATGTTAAAAATGTACTATAATGTAAAATGCATATTTGAATGAGTTTCAAAATTGCAAATGGAAATGACAAAAATGACAAAATCTGTGAATACAAGGGGTTGCTCATTTACTATAGAGATTTTTCTGTAGACTAAAAATGAAGGAGATAATGAATCTGGAAACCAGCTTGCCCTGTTCTGTTACTGTTACCAAGGACAAGCATTTTGTTTTTTCTCTTATTTTCCCCTGACTGGGAACTGATAGATCCTTACAACCACTTCCAAAAACAATCACACAAACTTTAGCTATCAGAGTGTTTGGTCCCTAGTCTAACTCTTGCCCTTTCATCTAATGCTTTTTGCTTAATTCTGATGGCTTTACCTAGCCAGTGAGATTGTTTTGTATGAGCAAAAACATCTAGTATTGACCTTACACCAAAAGCAGGCTGAAGCTCTGAAATTAGCCTCTGGATTTCCAAGGAACTGGAGAAGTAGTGGCCAACAGATACCTGTGCTTTCTATGTGTTCAGAGCAGACGTAAAATGGAATAGTTGTGTAGAGCACGAGAAAAAGTGGAAGGATGTATGCCATGAGCATTATGCAAAGATATGATCCGAGTGGCTGATAGTCTAATGAAGTGTTTGAACCACCAGAATATTACGTATTCTGAGGTGAGACTTTCTTAGCTCTTCTTGAGAAACAGCTCCATTACTAAAATGCATAATTATCTTTCTTATAAGTGTTTAGCCAAACCACTAGACTGTTAGTATTTTACTTTTTCACTAGCTGAATAAACCCTTGAACTCATGCCTAAAGTTCAAATCTTACGGGTAAATTAGGTTTCTTCTCCTGGGTTCTGTCACAGCAAAACAAAAACAACAAAACAAACAAACATGGCTTTTGTACAGTTCAGAAGGATAGGGTTCACAATCCAGGATCATGAGTGAAGAAAAGCATCTACCAAGTCAGAGATTAGACTGACTCTGCACACAGAAAAGTAACTAAACCCTAATCCTTATTGCATTTAATTCAGTTTTATCAGCTTCCTATTTAACAGATCTCAGAGAATCCTATTCTGAATTGCTTGCTCTCCTTGTACACAGTATTTTGAGCTAAGGTACTTAATTCTGCTTTGAGGATTCAACTAAGCAGTGAATCACCTCAGTAAAGTTTTGCATAAACATTACAAATACCTCAAATATTACAATGCAATGAGGGTCTATGCATGTCTCAGAATTCACTCCAAACCCCCAAACGGAGTCTCAGTATGGTGTCAGATTTTCCATAGGCCATGTAGTTCTGTGCATAACATAAAGTTGCTCACAGAGTACATAGATGACTATAATCAAAAGAAAACATAAAGATAAGTATATATTAAAGGACAAATAATAGACATACAGGGACCAAGTATGTTCCCTTTAAAAGATGTGTTGGGAGCAACTTGGTTTCAGTGATCCCATCAACATCATGTGTCTCAGGTTTAGTGTCTCTAAACCCACCAGACATGTAGAACCATTCTTCACACTCATTATGCACAGTACCTTACAGTTATGTTCTACATCTTTCAAATTGTATAATACAAGGTGGCTGGAGGTGAATATCAGGTTTCCTGTGTGCAGAAGCTATGGAAACTGGTGTGCTATGTACATTTAGGATTCAAACAGATTGAATATAGCACAAAAGTGCTTTACATATTATTTGCCTGGCAACTCTACAACAGACTTCAGGTGTAACCTAACAAGAGACAAATACCAGCACAACATTTCAAAAGAAAACTAGTGTGAGCTTTAAATCTGGAAGCAGAAAGGATAGTTTGAAGAGAGAAGCATAGAGAAGGAAGGATTTAAGGAGGATAAAGTGTGCTCAGCAAATTAAAAGTAGTTCAAGTGAGACTGAAAGTAGAATGTGTTACAGAGATTGTCAGGCAAAAGGCAAAGTGAACCAAGGCAACAAACAGGAAAAATAGAGGATTAAATCTGTGCATACATGAATTAATACATACATGTTTCTAAATATAGGTCGGCAATTGTATGTAGGTATTAACTGCTTAAAGAACACATATATGCTGTGTTTGTTTTACATCTAGCACTGGCTTCCCCAATAAGGGGTCACTGTTCCCCATCCCAGACATGGCATAGGTAAAAGATCTGTGTCCTTAATTTCAAGCTCCTTGGAAGTCCATGCAAAATCCAGCCACAGGGTCTTTCTCATCTATCCTGATTTCCATGGTACAGGCATGCCAAGGAAGTTTGCAAAAGTAGAAAAAGGTGAAGACAGCCTTGAGAAAGTGTCTCCAGTCCCTCCCTTCATCTGCCCACACTATGCCTGACTGGGGAAGGAGTTTCTATGGAGGAACAGACTATTGATGAGGAAGTGCAGAATACATTCAGGCATGCACAGCAAGAAGCCTAAATTGTTTCAGAAAGATAAAGAGAGGAGATACTGTAGAACTTTTCTTGAATAGTGTTTCTTTACAAACAATAAAGTAGTCTAGTAGAGATTACGTTTTGTGAGAAATTCAGTACATTCAGTAGCATTCTGTTGTCCTTCATGTGGACTAATAGATGAAGATCAATATTTTTGGAGTTTATAACATTGACTGTGATGTGTTTTAGAGAAAGGTCATCTAAAGATTTTTTTCTGCATTTTCTAAAATACAGTAGTAACAAATATTTTCAAAATTATGATTAAATTTAGCAGCAATTTTCACACAAAAAAAACCTTATTAAATAGAATATTAGACATGCAGTCTTGTAATGTGTCTGAAAGTGTTCTGAATTTTCATTTGGGATCTTCTTATTTCAAAATTCAGGTGAGATATTTTGAAATTGAAAACAAAATAAATGAACAAACAAAAAAATCTGTCATTGACACAAAATAATACGTTTCTGAATTTATTTATGATATATTCTTTAATTTTGTCTTAGTGCTTTGTTTAAGGATCAGCTTGGTTCAGTCTCTGCTTCCTTTTCATTTTAATTATCTGTAAAGTTTTCCTATGGCAATTCCTATTTCCTATTTTCCAAATTTACGTACTACTAGAATTTATAGTACAGTCTAATCCCAGTTCAGCTGATACTTAATTTTAGTTGCATGTTTATTTCTGTACAAATCATTTTGTCAACTTGCAGCCTGTGACAGTTTAAAAATCTAGAAATTCAAAAGGTATATCTGGACTTCCAAGGTATAGAAAAATTCCCTACTATTATCCTTTGTTTTTACAGGCAATTTTTTCTGTTATTTTTGCTGCATGCAATCGTTAACATATTCCCCAGAATGCTACTCTGTTTCAGGTGTTGAATCTTAAATAAACTGGAATGCACTGTGGGCAAATTGAAGTATGTTCTCTTTCTGTGGTTACTTATTTTCTCAGCCCAAATAAGGAAATTGAGCTGTCACCAAATGTGCAAAGGTTTTATATGTCGTTTATATGAAACTACACAGAAGTTCCCTAACACAATTTTCATTAGGCTGGAGACAAGATTGTCACAAGATGATACACAAGGGAAGCATAACACATGGGAAAAAAAAAAAAAAAAAAAAAACATATCACTAATGTTAAAGAAATTACCTCAAAGCAGCAATCAGAATACTATAAAATGAAGTTGAAATATTTGTTTATGATTATTAAAATAGATACTTACTCTACAATGCTTAACCAGATCAAATTAAAATCCAGGGTAACAAAACGGAAATGAAACATTTTGTAACGTATCTAAAGGGTGGATTGGACATGAATTTAAATGATCATTCATATTTGTTAGTTATGAATGTAAAATAAAACCACTAGAACATGAATGCAAAGCAGATTTTATTTAGACTAATTGGGTCATACAAAGTGGAGCAATAGTATAAGCTATAACTATTATTGCATGTATGAATACACTGACAAATTTAGGTATTACGTTTCTTGAACAAAGACCATATTTTTTCCTACTTTTTTTTTTTTTTTTCATGTTACATCAGTAAAGTGCCATTTAAAACTAACCCAGCTCTTTCAGACAATATGAGATGTTATTTATACTTTCACCTATGAAAAGCCAATGCTTACGTGAACAAAATCAAGATCAACTGCACCACATATACTGTATTTTTGCTTTATTTTCTCACAAAATAAGTCAATTTATTTTAATAATGTGTTTCTGCAGAGAAGAATGTACTAATGCTACTTCACAGTGACAACTTTCTGGTGCTAATTCTCAACTCCATTTTGTATTCAAGACAGTTACCAGCAGTCATTCAACCCCTGCTTTCAGGAGGCTGAGTTTATTCATAAGAATTGCTCAAACCTGAGCAATAGGACAATAGAAGGGGCTTCCTTGTCAAAAAGAGGGGAGGTAAAGAGAGTGGCAAAGTGGCATGCAAAACACTATTAGCTTTAAACAAAGATCATGCTACAGCTTCAGGGTAAAAGGATGAAAGGACGAAATTTTTAGAACAAACATTATGTCAAGTTTGCTGGACGCAAGAGGCTGCAGATTATAAAAAGATAAATCTCTAGGGCATGTTACAGACAGTTTCATATGTAGGTGTAAAAGAGAAAAAGGATGCAGAGTCTTCAGAATCAGGCATATTCAAGGAATATGGAAAGCTTTTCTTGCATAACATTTTCACAGATTTCACTTGAAAATTCATATTCATATTCATATTCAGAGACAATTTATGTTTTTGCTTTATTGCATCCACATCTACATTTCAGAGACCTTGAAAGAAGAACTAAATCAAGCAAAATGATATATCTGATTCTGCAATGAAATCAAACTAAGAACACAATCATAATTTTCTTCCTTATCCAATATCTTAAAAAGAATGAAAACTATAATTTCTGGGTATTTCTAATAATTCAGTTCTAAGTAGTTCTCACTAACAGCAGCACCACTTTCCACCTCATAAAACATCAAATATTATGAAGTTAGTTGGGTGGTTCATTTTTAAAATATATGGATAATGGTTTTCCTATTGAAATTCTGTGTGGACTTTGTGTTCATTCCCTAACTTTCAGTGAAAGCAGCAAGAGACTTAGAAACACATAGACAGGACCATGCTTCAACAGTGACTGTATTTTTCCTCAGTTCTATTTAAAGAGTATATTGTCTTTTTTTTATTCATCTTAAACACAAAGGGATTCAGATCAACTCCATTTCTGTCTTCCGTTATCATTCACGTAACTTACTCTCTGAATTATAGATTTACCAGTGAATGAAGAATATAGGAAAAAAAAATCAGAACAGTATACATATGCTCCTAAAAATCAAGTAGGGCCAGCAAACATGACAAGAAACAAAAAGTGTCAGCAGATGGAACTCTTTAAGAATATAGAAAATAGAATTTGGGGACATTTTAGATCAAATCTGACAGATTTAGCTTGGAGACAGAGAGAGAAAGTGAGAGAGAAGAAAAAGAAAGGAAGTAAAATATTGAAAAAAAAATTTTTTTTGAAACTCTTTAAATGAAATATTACGTTTGAGAAATAGTGAAGCATTTCATTTTCCAGTTTGTGTTTTAGTGCAGAACAGACTTCTACTTCTGCAATTGCCCTAAATTAAAAATTAAATTAAATTAAATTAAAAAATAATAATAAAGAAGATTCAAAAGAAGGAAGCCCAAATGATACTAAATATTTATTGGTATAGGGTCAACTGAAAAGTCTTTGGAATAACCTGCTTCTGTCTTTCCAAAGCATAAATATTTGCTTGTTTCTGTACCTGTTTACTGAAAATTATATTTTCCTCTATACTCAGTTATCTACTAACAGATTTGTTTTTCCAGCTCTATTGCAATATGTTTTTGAAGTGGCAGAATATTAATCAGTAAATAAAATAATCCTCAGAATGAATAAAAAGGTAGTTGAAAATTAATACAATTCTAAAATATGCATCATTATATTCAACGTTACCATCCTCTGTTGCTGCCTTAATCAAGTATATTAAGTTAGGTGAAAGTTCTGTAGGTTAGATTTAGCTGAAACCCAAAGTAACAGTCCCTACAATCTTCCCAACATGCAAAGACCAAAGACTTTAATACACCTTAAGCAAATAACTGTATGAACACAGAGATTATGGTCTTGTCTCTCAGGCATTTCTTTTATTTCTTTGACTTTCTGCAGTTCAGAATTCTACCCCTATGACTCATTGTTTGTCAAAAACAACCGGAAGAAGGCTTCTGGAGGTATCTACAGTTTTCAAGGAACTGATTCTCATCATAGAAAAGTCATTTTAAATTTGCCTTCAAAATCTCTTTCTCTAAAAGTACTTCCTAAAATCACTGAGTTATGAAAAAAAAAATTTACTAGTTTGTTTCAAAGTGAAAGAAAAGATGACAAAATATACGATGAACTTTACATAGTTCTATTAAAAATCGCAATCAGAACATGCAAATAAAACAAAAATATCATGTCTTCATTTACTTATTTGTTAATTCTTGATGTTTTTGTTTGTTTGTTTCTTCAATAAAAGTAAAGACAAAATGTCTTTATTTTAAAAGTAGCAACAATATACCATATTAAAGTAGTAGCAACATACCATATTCAGCAGTGCCAAAATCAGCATGAAATTCATGCTGGCCTGTAAGTAGTAGACATATACAGTCTTATTAGAACTTATTTGTTAACAAAGCTTACTTCAAATGTTTTGTCCTAAAGTTGAAAGGCCCAGAGAGCCTTTCATTTATACTTTTTGAAACATGAAAAGGACTGCCCCACAGAATTTAATTTGCATAATTTCTCCAGGGAGATATTAACTATAGAATGTAAATGGGTGAAAGAAACTCCCAGAGTGCTGTTAGCCTAGGAAAGAGTTCTGTTCCTCTGCCAAAGGGTTTATTTCCAAATGGAAAAAATATTTCTCAGAGGCCCTAAGCACTCTTGTCTCCAATGGTAGTCAGTGCCAGAACCTTTCATAAAGGTTCTCGTGTGAGGTATTTGCTGCAAGAGCTGTCATAAAGATCATGCAAGAAATAACACAGTGGGCAGTAGCAGAGCTAGAAGACTCCCTTGAGGCCCCCTTTTAATGCTGATTTTTTTTTAAAAGCTGATCAGTAAGTATAATTTCACAGAGCTTTTCTCAATGGATTTTGTTAAATGATTTCCAGTGGTCTAGATGCTGCCCTGCAACAAGACACTTGATATCTTGATAACAATTGATTCAAACTGATAATGAGATCTAGTTTTGTGACACAGAATCTATTATTATTTTCTCCCAAGTTTATAATAGTCTTATCTGACTCTTATATCCATTTCCTTCTTTATATTCTGCCTTGGAGGACTTTATGGCTGGGAAAGTTATGATTGTTAAAGAACTCAATGAATTCTCCTTCAAATTTTTCAACTTTATCTGTGGGAATTCAAAAGAATTCTGCTATTTGTAAAGACAGCACTAGTTATATTTACACTTCTGTGCTGAAAATAAACATATGGTAATGACCTGGTACATGTTTCCTTCTGTGCTCAGACTGTAATTTATTTATTTACCTAAATACCTAAATAATATTACAGTAATGTAACTAAATAATAATAATAATGATAACAACAATGCTTTCAAAAACATTCCTCCTCCTCTTTAATCTCCTCACCAAATGATGCTTTCTCAATTTTTTTTGTAATGTTTGTTCTTGTCTGAACTTGTCCTTCTTAAAGAAAAAAAAAAAAAAGCTCAGGTCTTTTTTCTAATTCTATATTTTCTTACACATCATCACTTATCTGTTACAGTGCAATAGATATTATCTAGAAGTTAGACATTTGAACATGCTTTTTTCATAATATACCTACCAATGCCCAACCTATGCATACGGAACAATACTGAACATTGCACAGTAAAAGTAATGTTTTGTGATAAGTGCCAATTTTTACTGGCCTGTGCTTTTTATAAATATTTCATAATAATCAAACATAATATTATTAATATTTCTAGCAAATAAAAGATCTCTATAAAAAGATTTACTTTTCTGTAAAGCACATAGTTCGTTTTCTCTGAACAAGATTCTCTGTTACTAATATTCTAACCAGTATATATAATAAAACATATTGGCAACATAGAAATCATTAGATTCCTTAAACTTTATGCTATTTTTCAACCTTAAACTTAAAAAGCAATCCTACCTGCTCCCACTGAAAGCAATCCTGTCAGGTATATTGTCATCTAATTACATCTGGCTCATATATATGAAATGGGCTTTAGTATGAAACACCTCAGATAACAATGATAAATTTGATGGAATTCCTCTCATGCACCTTAGACACATACATCTGGTATCCAGTGGAGATCAAAAGATTTCTTAGGGTGATGTTCCTGAGGCCTAATTTAAATATTTACTCTGGGATAATATAAATCTTTTTCTATTCTCTAATGGGAGTCTGGAAAACTAACTATGTATAATATAGATGTTAGATAAATCTCATTTAGAATTATTAAGTACATCATGTTGAACTCAATGTTAAGACATACATACAGATATGATAGTTCTTTAATTCAAAAAGTCTCTTTTCTTTTTTTTTTTTTTTTTTTTTGTGTGTGTGTGTGTGTCTGTGTGTGTGTGTATGTACCCTAGTAAAGCTAGTAAAGCCAACCGTATCGTGGGCTGCATCAAAAGACCTGGGACAGCAGGTCAAGGGATGTGATTCGCCCCTTCTACTATGCTCTTGTGAGACCCCACCTGGAGCACCACTTTCAGCTCTGGGGCCCCCAGCACAAGAAGAACATAGATGTATTAGAATAAGTCCAGAGGAGGGCTATGAGGATGATCAGAGGGATGGAGCACCTCTCCTGTGAGGATAGGCTGAGGGAGTTGGGGTTATTCAGCCTGGAGAAGGGAAGGCTCCAAGAAGACCTTATAGCATCATTCCAATACCTAAAGGGGGCCTACAAGAAAGCTGAGGACTCTTTGTCAGGGAGTGTAGTGATAGGACAAGGAGTAATGGCTTTAAATTTAAAAGGGGTAGATTTAGATTGGATATTTGAAAGAAATTCTTTACTCAGAGGATGGTGTGGCACTGGAACAGGTTGCCCAGAGAATTTGTGGATGCTCCATCTTTGGAAGTGTTCAAGGCTAGGTTGGATGGGGCCCTTGACAACCTGATCTGGGGGGTGGCATCCCTGCTGTAAATCGCACTTAAATATATATATATATATATATTATTTTTAACGTATACATGCATTTAAATTTAAACTTTTCCTAGGTCAATTGGACCTTCTTTTTGGTTCTCTCATTACCAAGATGAATATCGCTTGTTAAGACAAAT
The DNA here is from genome assembly GCF_009769625.2 of Cygnus olor. Classification (NCBI taxonomy): domain Eukaryota; kingdom Metazoa; phylum Chordata; class Aves; order Anseriformes; family Anatidae; genus Cygnus; species Cygnus olor. The sequence goes on along the minus strand of NC_049169.1, from coordinate 18,492,442 downwards.
GGTGTGCCAGTGTCTTTTTACTTTTTTAAGATAATTTCTTTACTATCTCAGCTGTAATCAATAGTGAGTAAATTATGTTATCACAAAGTTTGTTTGGAATAAAATTCCAGCTTGTACCTGCCAACTTTATATCCATTAACAAAATTAGGGGAGCTGAGCTGAGCGAATTGTGACTCATTCTTTTCCCTTTCAGATATGATTTTGGCTCTAATCTTTGGTTTCTATAGCAGAGTAATGAAAAAGCCATCTTCATAAGATATTGAATGGAAAACAAAGTAGTTATAACAAACTACATGGAAAGCCTTTGCCATTAACTACTTTGATTTCAGTTTCTGACATTTTAAAGAAAGATCCTTGCAGAGTTCCTGAAAATTATAAGTTAATACTAAACATAAGCTAAGTGTGGAATATTCACAGTATTTATGAGCTACCATTGTTAACACACCTTGCTCAGGTGTTATCCGTGGAACACACAGAACTGTAGGTAATCCACACTAACAGTCCAACTCTAATTCCACACTCCTGTAATTTCCATTCATGATTCTCACTCTTTGTGGCATAGAACTAGGATATCTTAGTTATGATCGTATAATACCATAACTTGGTTTATCCAAAGTTTTATATTGTAGTAATATATTTCCAAGCAAGAAGCTGTATATATTAAATGAGTCTGTAGTAATGTTTCACGCCATAAACATTAGTGTTATATTTATAGCAGAATTCAGACGTAGAACTGCCATTGATCTTTCAAATACTCACTCAGCTGCCTCCTAGCACCTCATACCACAAGTAAAGACTTCATCAGAGACTGAATTTCATGTGTATATGCAGACATTTTATTTCCACCACCTATTTTCCTGGTTTCCAACTAAGGTGTAGAAATCTCTTGAGTCAGAAGTGGTTTGTTTGTTTGTATTTGGTACCTCTCAATGGCTTTCCACTACCCCTCCACCCCATTCTCTCCCCCCCACTCTCACCCCGATGTTCTCCAAATACTTTAACATTAAAACCAAAGAAAGAAGAAATTGGATATTTGTCTCTTTGGCTACTCTATGTATAACAATATTTATTAATTTTAGAAGCAGTTCTACACAATAGTCTTGGGCCAGAAACCGGAGAAGTTGGAAACATTACTACTAGTCACCATAGAAAGCGATAGCACAATCTTTTCTTATGGTTAATTTCAGCACAAAGGGATTTTACACAGTCAAGCCAGAAATACATTAACAAATGAGAGAGAAGAAGATCAAAAATTTGGGGGCAGGTATGCAAGTCACAGTTTAGAAAAGATTTTCAGGATCACAGATTTCATTATTATCAGTTTCACAGATTTCATTAAATTAAACACAAAAACTATGTTTCTAACCTAAGAATTTGGATTTCACTGAAGTATAGGAAACTCAATATTTTTCCTTAGTAAGGTCTTACTGATTCCGTGTAGTGAGATTACCAAATTCTACTGGTTTCAGCAAAATTAGCATGGTCATCACGTTGCTTAAAGAAGGTAAGTAAGGTTCAGCGTGATTGTACAAACTACCTGTGTTCCCTCTGTGGTTAACTGAAAGACACATATTCCTTCAGAAAGCAATACAGAGCAGGATTTTATCTGTGTTGTTTCAAATCACCCTCCAGAGGAGCCAGTTTCTCTCTTTTCACTGAGTATTGGGAGATTTGAAAGAACGTCTTAGAATAGACACCTAAATTAGATGTCTCACCTTAGGAAGCCTTATACAACCTGATGTGGTGATTGAAAGCATTATAACACTAGGTAATGTTTAGAAAGAGGAGAGCAAGAGAAAATACACCTCACAACTTTTATGAGATCAACCTAACTACTTTACATTCAAAAAATAAGATGCATAAGGAAATATTGAGACAGATAACAGAGCAAGCAGGTAGTCTTCTTTGTTCAAGGACATTTGAGTATGTGTATGTGCATGTGCATGAATGTTTACTGATGGGGAGGGAAACAAAATAAATACAAAAGGATTACTTGTAGCAGGTAGAAGATAAACTAAATATCTCCACAGCAAACTGCAAATGACAGAGATTACCAGAATGCAGTTTTTAATTGGCTTTGATAGACTTTTGAGAATGGGAATCATCAGCACAATAGCTGTCAGCATGATCAGGGACTATAACCAGAAAGAATAACCGCTGGAATGCATTAGCATTGTCTGATGCTCTCTAGTGTTTTGACTTTAGTTAGAACTGAGTCTCTCTCATGGATTCCAAGGAACAGCATATACTTTGTCACATAATCATGAAAAAGGCACCTGGAATGCAGGTCAGGGATGTGCTTGATCCCTGGAAGGCTGATGTTTTTACCAAGTATCACAGTACTGCAAATTCACTAATCTCAGCATAAAGAAGGAATGGGGATGCAATAACAGATTACAGCTGCTATGATGAATCCACATTAAAAGATCTATCTGTGTGTATGTTTGGGGTGAGGAGCATCCAGCTGATGCTGAAGTTATATGAATATCTTAAGCAAGTGGCCTGTGCTGAAATCCCATTTTATGGAACTGTAAATAGAGATTAACAGAAGAAATTAAAAGAAAGCTCTGGAGATAAGATATTTTTTTTTCCCCTCTCATTCTGAAGATGAAAATTGCTGTTTCATGGATATCATATCAAGAAGGGGAGATAACTGTATGCTATGGCACTTCCAAGTGTTCAGCCACAAAATTATTCTCAAGTGAAAGACAAGATAGCCCGCAACAGAAAAATGTTCATTCCATCGATAATTAATCACTTACCACTTCATCATCACTGGCCAAATTTGGAGGCCTTTATTCACTTTCTCTTAGGTTTGTGAACATTAAGACGTGAAGGCTTTTCTGAAAGTCTTCAGAAAGTGTTCAGTACAGTTTGTAGGACCTCAGCAGTATAAACAGATACAGAATTTGAGAGAGAAAATAAGTTCTCCATGTTATTTACACACCTCAGAGAGATTCTGAGAGGCTTTGCTGATGCGACTAAAGCTCTACAACTATTATGACTGTTAGTTTTCTCTGTATGTGAAATATTTCCTAGCATGTACCAGATCGGCCAGGTAATTACTTATACAGACCATTTAAAACAACTTTATCTGGAAAATTCCGTTTTTACACAGCAAGTCAATCCTTACAATACATAGGAATACCAAATTTATAAGATCAATGCAGCTTACTTTGTGATCCACAGCTGTTCTGAAAGCAAATGCTAACTGTGATAAAACATCTACTTATACTGACATAGCTGCAGTCTCCAGAAACTCTCTTACTTTGTTGTGATTTGTCTTAAGCTAAAGCCTTTCAGAATCAAAATGTGAATCACAGTCTGCTTACTAAAAGCAGAGAGGCAAATGTCAAAAAATAAATAAAAAATCAAGAAACGTCTTTAAATGTAGTTCTCATTTTATATTTTATTCTGAATACACAAAAACGTGTAATTAACACAGGGATTTATATTTTTTCTAGTTCAACATATATCCTTTTATTATTATTTTTATTTAGCAGCCCTCTCTACCCTGCATGCTGAGGTTATGCATCTTGAAAACAGGTTCATTGAACTTAATACTGCAGCAATGGAGAAGCAGCGCATCTTCATAAAACCATGTGATTATCCTTGTAAAAGTTCTGTGTGCATTCTCAAGCACTGAAGAAGACTATTACTATTGTTACTAATGCTGAAAAAATGTATTTTAAAGTAAAAAGACAAGGACTTTATTAATATAGAATGCCTTGTTTCCAAGCGCTCGTTATTGATGTTTTGCCTATTGCCTATAGTTTGCCGTTATTCACTTTCACCACAGAAATTTTATCACCCTTTCATCCTACTCTAATTTTTCTTCTTACTGCACATCTTGAGAAGAAAGCAGTCAGCCACCACTATGTTTTATGGTCTGATAGAGAGATATTTAGCACAGATCAGGCAGAAAGATTGTTTGGAAAAGAAAGCACACAAATGAAAATGAATTTATTGCTTCTGTTTCCTTTTCTCACAAATACTGTGTTAATATCTTTTTTTTTTTTTTTTTTCCAAAGGTTGTATCTATTTAATTGCTGAAAATTCTGTCTTTAATCTAGCAAAGAATTTAAGTACATTCTTAATTGTAAGTATATGCATATGTTTCTTTGAAGTCAGTAACCCTACAAAATTCTAAACTGAAACAGGCTAAATGCTTTGTTGAACAAGGAACAGAAGCAAGTTTTCAGTCCTGTTTTCTAGAAGAGACAAAATAAAAGTGCCCTCTGTATGCTATGCTTTTGCTTTTGTGTGTATACATGATCCAATTAACTTAGGCAGCCTTCTACAAAGAAAAATCAACTGCATATAACTTTTAACAATTTGTTTGTTTGCTTTATTTTGGGGGGTGTTCAGATTATAGGTATCCTGACAAATGAGATTATCCTTCTTTAGAACATATGTAAATCATCATACACATAGTTATCTGTCACTCTACTGAACTTGGAAGGCAAGTACATTTCAGTCAGTCACTGCATTCTGCTGATTTTAACTGATTGATAAATACAGCCAGACAATTATTTTTGATGTGTTACTACAGTATAATACGAGTAAACCATGCTGGAGATTTCAAACAAAATGTTTTCCATGTGTCAAGAGTATTTATAATAATGACTATTGTTGCTTTCCTCTTCAGTTTGGAAAACAGAGAAAAAAAACACTATATATGACCTAGGATTTCTTGGCAGTGCACTGCTGCAGATATTTGCTTAGGTTTTACAGCAGCAAGTGCTAAAGTACGGGACTCAGATTTTTGGATTTTAATATTGGAAGCAGGGATAAAATAATGATTTTTCCCATTGCATTCTTTTATCTTTTGATTTCTAAATCTTAAGGTTCACAATTTTATTAATAATGTATCTGTATATATTCAGCATATACATAATGAAGAATAACTTATACTTCTCTAGTTACCATTATCTCTTTCTTTACTCTTTCTTCCTCAAACAATTAGCTCTTCAGAAACACCCTAAAAATAAGTAATTCAAACAACAGAAAAGTAATTTTCAAAACTACAAGTCTAAGGCCAAATTTCTAGTCTTTTAACATGAATTTGAGGAAGGTAATGTAGAGCTGTAATCAGAATCCCAACTATCTTTGTAAAAACTGGAATGCTAGAATCAATGTCAGCCTAACTGTTAGTCTAACTATTTTATGAAAAAATGTAACCAACACTGGGATGAACTACTTTGTGCAGATTCCTTACACCAGATGATCAAATAACCAGCTTGGAATAGATATCCAACATTCAGGGAAGTCTGTTATGCTGAGCTGAATCTGAAGCCAAAGACCTGAAAAACAATCTTTCTGTTACTTCTAGTGCCTGCCGTATCTTGCCTGTGATGATAGAAATTTTGGTAAATGATGAACACTTTTGAAAATCTTATGCAAAATTTACAAGTTTAGAAAGATATTCAAGCTCAAGGATCATTTCATTCAATTTTCTGTCCATATAACCATACCATAGAACCATAGAATGGCTTGGGTTAGAAGGGACCTTAAAGATCATCTAGTTCCAACCTCCCTGCCCTGGGCAGGGATGCCACCCACTAGATCAGGTTGCTCAAAGCCCTGTTCAAACTGGTCTTGAACACCTCCAGATATGGGGCAGAATGCCAGCCCACATTAAAAGTCAAATCTAATCAATTTCCAGATGCTTCAACTATCCAGTCTAAGTTTAGCTATACGAGCATTGTACATTATAGAAACTAATGTTTGTAAAACCCTTTGCATGGTCTTCAGAAGTATCACAGGTTCTATTCAATTTAATTCTTCTAAATGATTGTAATAATCTTTCATGAACTTCATATCAAAAGTCATAACAGGAAAAAATACTACATTGAATATCTTCTTATTACTTGTGTATCCTTTACCTTTGACTTCAAGCAATCGTTTCTTGCTTTCATGAAATCTTTTTAGCAGTACTTGGTGTTTCTTAACCATTTGTGACGGATCAGGATTAAAAAATTCTCCATACTTCCATACTTCTTTACTGTATGTAAAAGTTTATGTTTAAAGCACTTGAAAGGGGAAAAAAAATAAACAAACAACACAGCTGTCTAAAAATCTGTGAGCAAGAACAGTGCAGAACAAACATGCACGTTTTCTTTATTTCTTATCATATGTTAATTCTTTCAATAGGACTTCACCTTCCTGTAATCATATATTTGTGGTCTCAATGAGACAAATCACGTTTATTACAGTTTAAGATATGTATGAACAACATTAAAGATTTATAAAGTATTTTGTACATTTCATCTTACATCATTCTAATATGCAACAGCAGAAATACAAACGAGCAAACAAACAACAACAACAGCAACCACAAAAACACCTTTTTCTCCTGATTTCATGCAAGCATGCCCATCTTTAAACCAAAAGAAAGATGTCTTTACAGATTAGTGGTATTTCCAGAGAGGATGCATTAGCATTAAAAATAGATGTTATGCATTCAGATAAAAGCAGAGATAAATCTAGGCAATAAACCACAGTTTTCAGTTCATGTTATTCAGTAATGTGAAAGAAAATGGTTACAAAAAGCTTTTATAATATAATATATATTTATGAGTACACAATGTAGTTATTATTTTTAGAAAAAAAATCCAATACTCTTTAGCAAATGTTGATACAACTAATTTCAAGAAATATGGAAATTTCACTAATGAGAATGCTAGGTAACAGATCATGGGTTAATTAAGTCCATAGGAAGAACAGCTTAATACTATGTGTTTATTTGTTCCTCCCCATTAAGGTATATTTAGATACATACTAGCATGTAAAGCCTTTTTTTTTTTTTTATAATAGGTCTTGTTGAACAAGTGTAAGATGTGAATTTGAATGTATTTGCTGTAAGAATAAATAGCTGAGAATATATATATATATATATATATATATATATATATATATATATTTATTACTTTTGTATCTGTGGCCAGAACTGTAAGCCAGTAAATAATTTTTGCCATTTCTAGTAAAGGGCTTTAGACTATGCTGAAGCCTGATGAAGCTGCAATTAGAGGTCTCAGGGCTGGCCTGGGCTCTCCATGGATGCAGCTGAGCTGAGCTGTTTCCAGGCCTCTGGGCCGAGTGCCTGCTGCCTCCCCTGCCTGACCTGATCTCTGCCAGCGCCTCCATGAGAAGGGTCTGGCAAAGCCAGGGAGCCACTGCTGTATTTGATTTATGTGGCAACGTTTTAGTGGGGGGAATGCAGAGAAGAGCCCAGAAGCTGCTCCACATTAGATAAGAAACAGTTCCAGATGGCTCCAAAAGGAACCTGCCACTGGCCAAAGCTGAGCTAATGAGCGACGCTGGTTGCACTTCTGTGGTATTGTACTGAGAAAGAAAAAAAAAAAAAATCAGCTAAACAACAGCTGGGACATAAGTATAAGAACTAGCTTTGGAGACAGCAAAGTCAGTGCAGAACGAGGGCATGAGGTGCTCCAGGCACAGAGCAGAAGTTCCCCTGCGGCCTGTGGACAGGCCACTGGTGGAGCAGGCTGTCCCCCTGCAGCCCATGGGTCCCACATGGAGCAGATCTCCATGCTGCAGCCCGTGGAGGAGCCCCCAGTGGAGCAGGTGGATGTGGCCTGGAGGAGGCTGCGGCCCATGGAGAGCTCCCACAGGAGCAGGCCCCGGGCCAGAGCTGCAACCCGTGGAGAGGAGCCCACGCAGGAGCAGGGGGTCTGGGGGAAGCTACTGCCCGTGGGGGACCCATGCTGGAGCAGTTTGCTCCTGATGGATGGACCCCATGGTACGGACCCACGTTGGTGCAGTTCTTGAAGAGCTGCTGCCTGCGGGAAGCCCATGCAGGCTCAGTTCGGGAAGGACGGCATCCCGTGGGAGGGACCCCATGTGGAGCAGAGGCAGAGAGTGACTGTAAAGGAGCGGCGGAGATGCAGTGTTAGGGACTGACCCTAGCCCCAATACCCATTCTTCTGCACTGCCTGGGGGGATGACATAGAAGAGGATGGATATGGGGAACGTGTTTTTAGTTTGCTTTTAGTTTCTCACTCCTCTTGTCTGTTAGTAATAGGCAATAAATTGTTTTAATCTCTATATGCTGAGTCAGTTTTGCCCATTGCAATAACTGGTGAGTGATTTCCCTGTCCTTTATCTCAGCCCTTGAGCCCTTTCCATAATATTACTCCCTGTCCCCCTCCCCCTCTTTCCCTTGAGGAGAGGAAGTGAGAGTGGTTGTGCTGGAGTTCAGCTGCCCAGATGGGTAAAACCACCACAGCTGCCCAGCAAACAAGATCCCGTGGGGGGATGAGCCTTGGGGAGGCTTTGGGTCCATGCTTAATTTGCTGGGAGCAGCCAGAAACATTTAAAAATAAATCTAATTGTATCAGACTGAGGAGGAAGAGCCTACTCCACTCCACACACAAATCTTCCAAGCCTTTTCCTCCAAGCGAAGACTTTGTGATGTTCCAAACTCATTAAAACCTTTCCACCCTTCCCTTTCAACATTTCCACTATTGGGGAATACTGAAGTGCTGACCATAGATCCCAGAATGGGAACTGGAAGAGTAATAGTAAGATCAGGCAGAAGGGGTTGGTCTGAGCCAGTCCACATACAATGATTTAGACCGTTATTACAGACCCCTCTGTATTAGTTACTTATTTGGACTAATGGACTGTTAAAAAGTTAACTGGGCTAACAATAAGTTAATAGCTAAATGTATATTTTGTGTTCTATTTTGCTTCCATCAAGATTTTGAGCGTAACAGAACATAGCACAAAGGCAATAATTTGTCAAAAAGAAAGTTTTTTGGTTCTCTGTTTTCCAAGTTTGTTAAAAAAAATAAAAATAAAAGTAAAAATAAAAATAAAAATAAAAATAAAAATAAAAATAAAAATAAAAATAAATCTGCAGTAATAACACAAGAATGAAAATTTTGGAAGGTAAAGATTAATTAAAGTCATAGTTAAGTAAGTGACCTTCTGTTTTCCTCAACTCTGCTCTGATACTCTCTCTGTGCCTAGGGATTTAGTGCAAGTTAAGTTTATGTCAAGAAAGGCAATCATCCCAACACACATTGCCCATTGAAACACAGGGTTAGGAAGGCAGGTAGCTAAGACATGCAGAGCAACATAATTTATGTGCAGCATCATAGAAGCAAATGAGGATGCACAAACAAAGCTGGGTATCTGGTTATCCTTTAATCCAGAGAAGAGAGATCTCCCCATCATTTCCTTTAATAGCTTTGCAAGGATTTCCTTCACAAAGTGTGAAACAGAGTGGTTTTTTCAGTGTTATGATTTGCACCTACAGCATTTGGCAGTGTTTATATATCAAAAACTAAGGAGAGCTTGCTTAAGTCAGTACTTAGTTGAAGCTTCAAGGAGCAACCAGAGAATCAAGAAATGTAAGTGTTCTTTTGCAATGTTGTGCCAAAAGTCACAGCCAGATGCCAGTGAAATCCTTTTAGCTGAATTAGAACAACCATTGTAAGTGATTTTCAGTCCTTAAAATTCTGTGTAACATAAGTGAATGAGGTAAACAAATAGTAGGTCCACAGGACTAGGGAAGTGATTGTCCCTTCATATGCTACACCAGTGAGACCTCACCTTAAATACTGTGTTCAGCGTTGGGCCTCTCACTACAAGAAGGACATTTAGTTGCTTGAGCATGTACAGAGAAGAGCAACAAAAGTGGTGCAGGGACTGGAAAAAAATGACTTATGAGGAGTGACTGAGGGAATTGGGGTTGTTTAGTCTGGGGAAGAGAAAGCTGAAGGGAAACCTCATCGCTCTCTAGAACTACCTGAAAGGAGGTTACAGCATTTTCTCAAACGACAAGTGATAGCACACAAGGCAACAGTCTCAAGGTGTGACAGGGAGGTTTAGACTGGATATTAGGAAGAATTTCTTCACAGAGTGTGTGGTAATGCATTGGAAGGGGCTGCCCAGGGAAGTGGTTGTTTCCCCATCCCTGGAGGTATTTAAGAGATGTGTGGACATAGCAGTAAAGGACATGGTTTAGTGATAGGATTCATTAGGTCAGGTTGATGGTTAGACTTCATGAACCTAAAGGACTTTTCCATCTTAAATGATTCTATGAATCTATGATTCTAATCATACTGATGCTACTATTTAAAAATGTTACCCCTCTTTTATTTCCTGAACTGTACAAGATTGCTGTGCACAGAAAACACTTCAGAAGTAACTGCAACCCAGTGGAGAATGAAATGATGTCCCTCTTTACATTGCACAAGCCTTTTTGAAAATTTCTGCGTGTGTTGAAGGCTGGTTGCATTGTTGAGGCTGGTTTACAAACTATTGTGACTTCTACAGGCAAAAAAATAATTTAACGTAATACTATATTATGATCATATTTTTAAACATTCAGAATACCTTAATTTATATTATGCACAAGCTAAACCTACAAAACAAAGACACTGAAGGTAAATAGTACATTCAGTTTCTCTAATTCAAGTGAGAGTCTAAGTTCTCTTATTCCTCATTCCCCTTGCTGTGATATCATTTTTATATCAGCAGCCAAGAGACAAAAGACTGTCTGTTTATGAATTGACAGGTTGCTATCCCAGTTTCTGTTCTTTATTTAGCTTGTAGGAAATTTGTTTCTGAACATGTATGTTTGCCAATGACAAACTGTAGACAATGCAGAATCACAAGAAATGAATTTAAATGTTGCCTTGTTTTTCTATTTAAGTAATGAGCAACTTAAATTTAATAACATTAAAAGTAATTATCTATAATAATATGATATATTTGCAATAATTTTTAGCTGAATATAAGCAATCGATAATGTTATATCTGAAGAGAGGGTATCATGTGTAATTTAATAACTACAGTGAAGGAAGTTTAGAGTGGGAAAACTTAAATTTGTAAAGCAGTGTTCATAGCTTATTACAGAGCTCTAGGGTAGAATAGAGAGAGGAGAATGTTGAGGCAGCTAAGGGAATCTTATAAATAGTTATAATATTGATATGATTTAAAGTTCCCGGATGTTGATCAGAATACAAATTTGAAAACAGATAAGGGAATCATACCAAGTATTTTCTGAAAATTTTCTTAGCAAGCCCCAAGATCATAGGCTGTTTTGAATTATATCTTAAGAAAGAAACCATATACATGGTAGTCTAAATGTGATGAAAAACAGAAATATTGACTTTTGATCCTTCAACAGAGAAGGGCATGAAGTCATTTCATTTCCAGTCTATACCTTTATTTATGTTTCCACTTCTGAATTGTGGGCAGCTGCTCACCACATTTTCTCATTCAGGACAGAGATAAGCAAAGGAGAAAAACATGCAAAATGTGAAAGGAATATTGAATATTCTGAAGAAAGCTGTTCGCTGCTCCCCTCCTTGCAAAGAAATCTTTCTCCAGTCCTAGATCAGTGTATTCTCAGCTGGCATAAACACTTAATTAGATGCAGGTTGTTGCATCTGTGTTACACTGTTGCCTTTTATCCAATACATGTTCTTTGGGCAGGAATTATTAATTTCTTATTTTATTTATACAGTGAGGTACTACTGGCTCTGGTCTTTCAGACCTGGCTCTGCTCTTTTTCTCTGTGATACTTTGGACAGATCTTTTCCTTTTGCTTGGCCTTCTTGCAGCTGTCAGAAGGCCCTACATTCAGGGACCCACAAAAGTCCTCCACCATTTTTAGCCTCTGTATAGAAATCCCTGGAGAGCTAACTCAAGGTTAACATAGCAGCCTTCGGCAAACCCTTGCTTTAGAAGGAGAATATATAGACTTGCCTTTGAAGAAGCAGCAGTTATATCTACTGAGTCAATAGCCACCACATGTAAACCAAGATGCAGACTAAGACTTTAACCTTAATTTTCTCCCATCTTTCATCTTCATTAGCCCAGAATAAATGTGCAAATTGCCACAGATGTGAGGCATGGAAGAGAGGGAATGAGTTGGGTAAGGACTGAGTGGTAAAGAAAGCTACCTTCTAGGAATTTTTTTTTTTTTTTTTTTTTTTTTTTTTTTTTACCAAACACCTTTGATATGCTGTGTGCGGGGGGTTTAACTGCAGCTTGAGAACAAATAATAAAGTCCTGAACAAATAACAGTGCCCTGTTGCAAAACAAAAGATGTAGGACTATTGACTGAATATTACTTTAGCTTAGAGACTTCCATCTCCCTAGGTTCCCTGTATGTTTAGTGGAGAAAAAGAGGATTCTCAAAGGAAATACTTGGAGTGTAAGCCCATGACTGTTGCTCTGAGGGGTCCTTCTCCATTAATAGTCTTCCTAAGCAAAAAATCTCTTGGTAATTATTCCATAGTGATCATTATAAAAGGATTAAATGTACTTCTCTGACACATGCCCACAGCAGGTTTTTGCTCCTATGTGTTGTAGGATCTTCCGTTATGGAGCTTAACATAACACTGAGCTTAACATGTACACAAGGGACTAGCATACACCTATTTCAGCATGAATTCAGCCCACAGTTTTCATCATAGGTTTGCATAAGCATTGTAATAGCTTTAACCTAGAGTGTTTTAATAGAGGGGATAAATAAATAAATAAACATTTTTAATAAGCCTGATTTAGGTGGGGTGTTTTTTGTTTTCTATGTTGTTTAAATGGATGTGTGTGAGACATATGCACAGATGTAATTAGCTTACCCATTCTTTCTATCCCACTGCTTGCTCAAATCTGCTTTCTGCTTCTTATCCTCTTATTTTTGGCATTAGGTGAATCCTCACCAAAGCCTCTGTTTAGGAATTATTCCTAGTGGAATATCCTGAGTGAAACAACAAAAACAAACAAAAGCAACAACATATGCTTAAATTTAAGTGGACTAATTCCATTTATTATTTATCTGTCATATTAATGTACTAGCTGAGCTAGATGATAAAATACTTATCTTTTTAAGGAGATCTTTGGTGAAACAGCAGAAGGACATTCAAGTCAGTTTATTGGAGGGATGTTCAGACAGAAACTAGGCTTCTGTTTTCATTTATAAGGGAATGGAAAGACCCTAAATTTATTATTCCATAGTTTTTGAAAAAGTAGTTATCTGTCTTGTTGTTGTTGTTCCCTTCCTTTCATGAGTTTGCTTATCTACAAACAATGTTTTTAGCATTAAAAGTATATTAAAAGAAAATAAATAGAAAAATTAAGTTTTGCAATGGTGTTACGGATGTAACTTCATCACTAATGCCTGGCTAATCTGGTGCCCTTCTATGATGTCATGACTGCATCACTGGACGAGGGAGGAACAACCAATATCTTTTACGTGGGCTTCTGTAATTCCTTTAATATGGTCCCACACAACATTCTTGCCTCTAAATTGGAGAGAGATGGATTTAATGGATGGACTACTAGATGGATAAGGCATGGGCTGTAATTTGGATGGCTGCATTCAGAGTTACAGTCAATGGCTCAATATCGAAATGGAAACCAGTAATGACTGGTGTCCCTCAGGGATTCATACTGGGACTTAAACTATTTAATATCTTTGTCAATGACATAGATAGTGGGACTGAGGGCACCCTCAGCAAGTTTGCAGATGACACCAAGCTGATTGGTACAGTTGGTACCCTAGAAGGAATGGAATGCCATCCAGAGGGACCTTAACATGCTTGAGGAATGGGCCCATGAAATTAAATAAGACTAAATGCAAGATCCCACATCTAGGTCAAAGCAATCCCCAATATCAATACAGACTGGGTGATGAACTGAGAGCCACCCTGCAGAGAAGGATTTGGGGAGATTCATTGATGAAAAAATTGGATACTAGCTGGCAACATGTACTCACAGCCCAGAAAGCTAATTGTATCCTGGGCTGCATCAAAAGAACTGTGGCCAGCGGGTCAAAGGAGGTGATTCTCTCTCTCTACTTTGCTCTCATGAGACCACACATGGAATACTGCAGCCAATTCTGGGGACCCCAGTACAAGAAGGACATGGGCCTGCTACAGCTGTACCAGAGGAGGGACACAAAAATGATCAGAGGGCTAGAGATATACAGAGGTTAAGGCTGGGCATATCGATGTATTTCTCCTATGAAGACAGGCTGAGAGAGATGGGGCTGTTCAGCCTAAAGAAGAGAAGGTTCTGGGGTGACCTTATTGAAGCTTTTCAGTTCTTAAAGGGGGCTTATAAAAAAGATGGATGTACTTTTCTTATTTCTTTTCCCACCGAGGAAAAAAATGACCTTGTTAATAGGGTGATAAGTCATCAGCAGTGTCCAGATTAGGAGGAAATAGTGAAAAAAGGTTTTTGAATTTCTTATTTAATCTCTATCTGTTTGTTTTTTTTTTTTTTTTGTTTGTTTGTTTGTTTTTTCCTTGTTGGTTATTTCAATTTAAAGATATTCTGTGATACATCATGGGGCCAACAATCTCAGAGCTCAAAACCAATATGAGATATTAATGGGTCTGCTATTTAGTAGCAACAAAAATGTACTATTCTATAAATGGTGCTTTTTTCTACCTTGTAAATTGAGTCCTCAGTATGTCCTTGATAAATAAAAAATACCTCTGGCACAAGGAGACTAATAGGCAGCCCCTCAGATACTTTAAATGATAATTGCTGCAAAAGGTCTTTTTGCCACAGAATGATGACCAAACTCTGAAAATAGTCATATAAACAACATTTTAAAAGGGTATTTGACAACTTCTTATTCTTTAATACTTCATAAGAATCATTTACCTTTTTAGATCATTGCCTCCATGGTGGAGAAAAGGAAAGTCCAGGTCTAGAACTCAGTCATTCTTTTAGTCATTTTAGATTAATAGGACCCTGGTGATTTCAAATAATTTACCGGCGAGTCACTGATAACTTCATACAATTTTTTCCCTGAGGGACTGTAGGATGCTGAACTGCTGAGTCTAAGCACTGGTGCTACACTGCCAAGTGGATGAAAAGTAGTAGAATCATATGTGAGCATTTTCAACACCATTTGGTCCTTGATGTTTAGCAACAAGAATCCCTGTTGTGCCCAGTGTTCAAGATCCCAGAGGGAGAAGATACATACAGAGTTTTACAGAGTTACGGCTCATTCATGAAACGGTGTCACTGCCTGCATTTAAATCTGATGAAAAAGCAGTCATCAATTATGTTCCTTTTAGGCATGTGAAAGCTTGCAAAAGTGGTGAAAAGGCAAGATGAATTTTAGCCTTCTGACTTTCATGGCAGGGAAGGTTAAAAAAAAAAAAAAAAGGGGGGGGGGAAATTGTTCTAACCAACATGCATCTGTAGGTCTATGGATATAATAATTCAGAAGAAAATCGGATGTATTTGATATTGGATGGAGTGCAGGAGTGGGCATTTGAAGGAGAACCAAGTGTGTCCCTTGAGATTAAGTTTTTATTTAAATACCATTTATTGTTTGAATTTCAGGAAGAAAAATTTAGATCTATTATCACTTTAATGTGCAATCTTCTATTAGAAAGCAGATGCAGCTGTAACAAGAGGGAAAGCCAAATGTCATTTTTATGTTGTGGAAAAAGCAGATGTATACCTCTTTGCTTATGTTCACAATGCAATGTCAGACATGCTGTCATGTACAGTAAGAGGGAATCATTGAGTGTTCATGTTTTTCATAAAATATAATCTGAACCCAAAGAAAACAGCAAAGTATTTTTAAACTTGTTCAACTGACAATACATCACCTTTGGTACTTGAGATCAAAATAATCTATTGGAATCCTTACCATTCTAATGTGGGCCATTATCTTCAATAGCATATACACTGCTGAGTATTTACAGAAAATTTAACTGTTCCTAAATTCTTGAAAACACTGATACTGACCATTTCCAAATACTATAAATATTGCTTGGGAAAAAAAAAAATGCTGAGAAAGATCTTTATTCCTACTCTGTCAGAAGTACAAAGTAGATGGGTGTTCCATCCTTTCCATAATTTAATAATGTGTACAAAGAGACAAAAGAAGTCCATTCTTTCATCAACAGTGGCAAATTATTGAGTTTGTCTTTATTCTCACTATTTTCTGTGAGCTATATCATTGATCTTAGTCATTATGATCTAGACTTGTAAATGTTAATTACATGATTACTGTGAAGTAAATACCCACAGGTCAAAGTTTTTAAATGTGACTTCCTTAAATTAGGATCCTTTATCTTTATTTGAGGTCCATGAAATTTTGAAACTCTTACTGAAGTCACAATGGCTGTATTATATCACCACTGCAGTTCTACATCATTTTTATCATTAGTACTTCTCATTCCTTAATACCAGTAGAAATGATACACACTGCTATTTGCTTGGGATTTTTGTTCATCATATGTTGTGCAAATTCTACAGCATGTGAGATATAATTATATCCTTTTTCTTATGTCTATGCCAGGTTAATGCTGAAAGTTATGTAAGAAGTACAAATAAGAACTTGTGTGGAACACATGGTGTAAGTACATGCAGGTTTGAAATGAAAGCAAGTTCACATGAGCTTATGGACCAGAAGTCTCTGCCACCATGATGTATAGGTTTAGAATTGAATTCTGTAGATCATCTCAATTTCCATAGCTGTGCAGTTCAGTTTCATAGGTCACTAGTGGAAAGAAAGACATAAACCTTTGGGTCTGTATAGCTGAGACATTAATATGTTTCTCATTAAGACAAATGACCCAAAGATACAAATGAAAATGAGATGCAGTTGCTTATCTCAAGAGGTTATCCCAATGCCTACAAAGTGAAACAGATTTTTAAAAAGATTTTTAAAAGATTTGTTCCACCAAAAAATAATAATAAATTAATTAATCAATAGACATGCTATGAACAATTCATATCATATGCAAAACAAATCTATTTAAAACAAGTCACAGGCAAAGAGGAGCTTGGTCACATAAAAGAACATTCTGTGGGTGATAATCATTTTTTTCTCAAGCGTCTCCTTCAACGACGAGGACCAAAATGACAGAAGGAGCCTTCTAATTCAGGTTCAGAGAAAAACAGTCATGATGTTGCCCTTCAAATCCTTATCACAATTCTGGTGTTGTAAGCTCGGTTAGGACTGGAAACAATGCAAGTGTATACTGGAGCTGGCCTCAGTATGCTTCCATAACTGAAGAATTCAGGATTGCCTAATTTTTTCCAAAGGCTTTTAACCAGAAAGGCTAGGGCTGCTTTAAATATCCATCCTTCCAGAATGCAAGTTCTGTGATGTATCTTTAAAAAAACTGAAGCAAGGCATTCTGAAAATGTAGCATGTTGCTAAGGTGATTAAAGCCATGATCTCCTGCAGGTACTGATCTCTCCTGTGAGCAGAATGGAGTGTATGGCACAATCTCAGCCATCCCAGCTCAGTGTCTGCTGCCTTAGCTGAACTCCTCATGTGATGGTGTCATTACCTCCCTCCCCCCCCCCAGCACACACACACACACACACACTCCTTGCCTTCTTGCCTTCAGTCTGGCTGTTGCCTTGCTCAAAGAGTGGCCCTTGCACTCAAGGCCTTGCTCAGGCAGATAGTGATCACAATATTGGCTCACGCTGAGTGCTGGAAAAACTGGCAGACAGATGTCTTGCTCAGCAGCTAAGGGCCGATATAGCATGCACCAAAAAAAACAAACAAACAAACAAACAAAAAAAAACTATTAGTTCATCATCTTCCCCATAAATAGTAAGCAGTCCAAGAGCCCTTGAGCTCTTCTGCAGGGCAGCTGGCTGCACAAAAGGATCTCCCCTTGAGCCAGGGGCATGCCTGCCCTTACTCCTCGCAAGAGATTCCTTGCTGCAACAGATCCACAGTAAGTGATTAATAGTTTGCTAAACTTTGTAAGCTTCGCTAAGATTATATCTTAGATTGATTGTGCACATATAATCCTTAGACATAAATCATTGACCAAGTCTGGGACTAGGAGTGGATTCAGCTGCACCATTACCTCTTCAGTTCAAAGAGTTTAGAAAACAAGGGTCAACTCTGAACCTCATGACTCAATGGGAGGGTCTTCCCCAACGTCTGACTTACCCCATCCTCTATGCAGTAAATAATTGTGTCCCTTGTAATCTCAAATCTTGTTAATCTTGTTTTATCTACAATTAAGCTTTGTTAGATCAATACATTGTATCAATACATATATTGCTGCTTCTCTATTATGAGTGAAGTATATAATTTCATCCACAACACTCAGACAACAGTGTGCTAAATTGCAGTAATGCTGCTGAAAAATATCTTTGTTTGTCTAGAATTATCTTGTAATCAACAATCTCCAAATAGTGGAAATTTGAGAGCTGCTCACATAGCTCATTGTTAGAATTTGTCTTCATTTTTGCTGTTTTGTTCTTTTAATATATATATGAAGAATTAATCTCTGTGATACATTGATTCATATGTGTGAGTTACTGGGGTGTTTTTTATCATTGAGAAAGTACTTGTTTAGATCTCATTGGCCTCAGAAAGATAAAATAGTTTTCTGAGATTAGCTTACGTTTAGAGATGTATATTGTTCCATTTAATAAATACACAATTTATTTTTTTTTCCTCTCTGTATCTGCCAAGCTTCAGGTAAGGATTCAGGAATGCCATGATAAACACACATACTGTAATTTCTGCATGGTGACCTATGTTGGAATAATTAACTCAAATCCAGCACTAAAAATGATGGCTTAGGTTTCCCCTGAAAAGTGGTCTTTGGACCAGTCCTGTTCCCCCTACTGTCAATGTCAAAATTCCTGTTGATTTTCCTGAGGGAAAGATTGGCCCCATTTACTTCATACTCAAGACCCTAAAGGCTCTTTTAAAGCGAGCAGTAAACTAAACCCCTGTTGTACTGTGGCTGATTAATTCTCTTAGAATTATTCCCCAAGTAGCACTACATTGCAAAACATTTTTTTTTCATTTCAATTTATTTTTTCTCTAACCATTTTATTGCTTTTAAACTATTCCCTTTTCTTCTTCTTTCACAATCAGCCTCAATGTCTTCTCAGGCTACCACTCAAATTTACAGAGAGGGGAATCAGCAGACAATAAAACAAGGGCAAACAGAGGAGTAGAAAATGGGAATTATTAGGAAAGACAATGCTACTTCAAAAGTTTTCTTAAAATTATTCAATTATCTCTACTGTCACTTCAGTGAGCAGAATCTTATGCTTGCCTCAGCTTTCAGTAGCTTAACACATCTTCAAGTTAATACTATTGCCCAAGAGGTTAAAAAAAAAAAAAAAAAAGTGCTAAATCAACTTTGAAATGAAAGATAAATTTTAGTTCTTTCAGCAAACACAAATAATCTGCAAATATACTTTGTCAAGCAAAATGTTTATTTTTTATTTTTAGAAATATTAATGCATTTATTTAATTTTCTCTATTTTATTTTCAAAACAGAAGATTAGAAAGTGTTTTTGCAAATGATATTGAAAAACAATTACAGCAATTCCAAATGCACATTTTTTCTTCATCTCTCCTTTGATATAAAAGTATTCATTAGAATAATTCAAATTGATGAAGTTTTAAACTCTACAGAGAAATCCATATTTATTTTTACATTAACAAAAAATCTTTCCTCAGATATATTGACTAATATAAAAAGATAACAGAGAACTCATATACACAGACACATAACTGCATATATACAACTGTGTATTTGTAGGACTGCACATGTGTTGTGTGTGTATTTATCCTCCTTTCCCCCAATGTTCTTTTCTTTTCAGTTCATATCACCATCTGTAAATTGTCCTCCAGATATACAGTATGTAACATGACATAACTGTCAATTCACTTTTCCAGCTACTCTGGAAAGGGCAATGAATACTAGAGAGAAAGCTAACTTGAAATGCCTACATTCCTTTGAAGGAAAGTAACTGAAAGAAATTGACAGTACGTTCCTGATTAGACCTCTTCACCTGAACCCATTTTTCATTCTCTTTCTGCTGGCATTACCTTTTATTCTAAGGGGATAGGTTTGTGCATGCTACTTTGTAGAGCCAGTGAGTAACTAAGGCAAGCTGTGCAGCTACTCTGAAGTGCACAAAATTATACTCTACTGAAATCAAACTATGTCTCCTTATGGGATTAGCTGGATGATAATTAAGCCCTCCTACCTTCTAAATGACACAAACCTGTCAGTAGTTTCAGCTTGCTATTTTTAAAGTGATGATGATGTTTAAAGTGAGTGTGGAGAGTTGCGGAGCTCAATCCTTTTGTGAGTAGCGTCGGTATCCTGTCCATATCAGGAATCAGGATGTGGATCACTTACTCTCAAATCTGTGCTGTATTGTCACTTGTAATATTTTTTCTAGAGATGGGAAAAGACATGGAAGAGATGGTTAGTAACAGAAAGCACAAAACAAAGCCATTGCAGGAATGTCACAAAGAACCCACCAGTGAATGAAATATAACTGTGATTATAATGATGCTGTCTGGCAAAATGGAACTCCATTTTACAGTGGTAGAATTTCAGAAGGCTTGTATCAGTTTTATGTTCCTAAATAATCCACATTTGTTCATGTGCTATTATTTGTTCCTGTTCGTTAAAATATACTTCAAAAGGGGAGCCACGGATTTTTCAAAGGCACCTTAGTTTAGCTACAAAGAAAGAGAATGGCAATAACCTGTGTGCCACTGTGTCAGCTCAGATGCTTAACTTGAAACCACTATGACTCAGAAGAGGCAAAACTACCAGAGCAAAATCCTCCAAAATATTTACCCAGACCTGACATCTGTCACTGCCACAAGTTAATGCATTAGCCACTGGCTTAATTTAGTTAAGTTCATGAGCAGCAGAAGACATTGCCTTGAATCTTTCCGTTGACTTTACTGGATGTTAGATTAGATCCATTAGGAGCAGAATAGTTGATAGTTTCTGTTCTCATAAGTTTCAGGAAATCCTCATATCTTAACAAGAGTCAAAATGTTAATAGCAGCTGGAGTTTTTTAGACATTTTTTCTTCTTCAAAATGTTTTATTTTCTTGAAATGTTCACTAAAAGACCAGGTAGTAAAAAGGCACTGACATAGGAAATAAAGTTCAGTAATTCATATTACTGATGTTGTTCCAAAGCCAACAATAAGTTACCTTAGGTAATTCAATACAATCTATATGAATGTAAATGCAACATTCCTTACTATAAAATATGTTTTAATGACTTTTTGAATGATCACATTGTAGTAAAACAACTTATACTTGCAGAACAATTTATTGAATTTACAGTAAGGACTATTCAGTATTCTAGTCACCCAGAGCAGTCGTATGATTTTTATAAAAAGTTTAACAGCCACTGACTTTAGATTAATTTAAAAAAAAAAAAAAAAAAAGTTTCCATAAGAAACGTGTATATATATCTACTCTGGAGCTGCCAGCTTCTGTGGCATTTTGAGAGTAAGAAGGCCATTATTTGCTGAAGCATCAAATTCTGTGTTTGTTTTTGAGTTGCTGAGAATAAAGGCTGTCTTCCATGCTGTAATTTTAGTTTAGAGATTGACAGTATTCTACTAAATTTTTAAATACTCTGAAATTTTCCATCTAAAAAGTACGTTAAACATAGAAGCCTGCTTTCTCTTTCTTGCAGAATAAATACTCAGAGTGGAGAATCAGAAAGTGCTGTTAAACAAATATCTGTGCAACATTAGACAATATGAAACTACACCTATGATTTATTTTTTGGGATATGGACATATAAGGCTAATCTGCAAATCTAGTAAAAACCTAGATTCTACCCATTCAGCTCTCATTAGCTGTCTGTCTGTCTTCAAAAGATGGTAGGAAATAATTTCACATATAGTCACCAATGCTGTCCTTTTCATGCAAGTATCAAATTGAGCAAAGAATCACCGAAAAGATGAAAGAAATAAAAAAAAAAAAAAAAAAGAAAGAGAAGAAAAAAAAAGTTACTGTCAAAACCATCATTATCAAACTAAACAAAATCACAACAAAGAGTATGAAGTGAAAAACCTGTGTGGCAAATATTGTAAATTGCTGCATCCACAGAAAAATGGTGGTAGACAATACTTTGATTCCAGTTCACTGTAACAATCTCCTATGGATGTGATTGAATCCTCCAACTCTTGAGACTTTTAAGGTTCTCATAGACAAGGTATTAGACAATTTCTCCTAGGCCCTGCTTTTACCATGAAAGATTGGATCAGATGATCTCTGGGGTCCCTTCCAACCTAGGATTTTCTATGATTCTATGAAAACAAAACAAAAAAAAAAACAAACAACAACAACAACAGCAAATTCTCTCCTTTTAGATGAGGAGCTGGAAAAAGAATAAAATATGTAGTAAGATGCAGGTAAATATTGTTTGGATTACTCAATACCCATACTATTGCTAAAACAAGGAAAGAAACAAATAAGTCGGTCTGGGGTGTTTTACATGACGTACTACATGGCAGGACAGATCCACAGCTGGCGTAAACTGTTTTTGCTCTCATGACCTTAATGAAACTCAGGCATTTCAAGAGCTGAATACCTATCTCAAACAGCCAGGAGTGAAGGAAGTTAAATTAAGACGTGTAAGAAATACAGAATGGAGTCAAATCCAGTTGGAGGCCGGTCACTAGTGGAGTCCCCCAGGGCTCAGTACTAGGGCCAGTTCTCTTTAATATCTTTATCAATTATCTGGATGAGGGGATCGAGTGCACACTCAGTAAGTTTGCAGACAACACCAAGTTAGGTACATGCCTCGATCTGCTCGAGGGTAGGAAGACTCTGCAGGAGGATCTGGATAGGCTGGACCAATGGGCTGAGGCCAACTGTATGAAGTTCAACAAGGCCAAGTGCCGGGTCCTACACCTGGGGCACAACAACCCCAAGCAGCACTACAGGCTGGGAGATGAGTGGTTAGAAAGCTGCCTGGCAGAGAAGGACCTGGGAATACTGGTTGATAGGCAGCTGAATATGAGCCAGCAGTGTGCTCAGGTGGCCAAGAAGGCCAACAGCATCCTGGCTTGTATAAGAAACAGTGTGGCCAGCAGGGCTAGGGAAGTGATTGTCCCCCTATACTCAGCTCTGGTGAGGCTGCACCTTGAGTACTATGTTCAGTTTTGGGCCCCTCACTACAAGAAGGACATGGAGGTGCTCGAGCGAATCCAGAGAAGGGCAACGAAGCTGGTGAGGGGTCTGGAGAACAAGTCTTACGAGGAGCGGCTGAGGGAGCTGGGATTGTTCAGTCTGGAAAAGAGAAGGCTCAGGGGTGACCTTATCACACTCTATAGGTACCTTAAAGGAGGCTGTAGAGAGGTGGGGGTTGGTCTATTCTCCCACGTGCCTGGTGACAGGACGAGGGAGAATGGGCTAAAGTTGCGCCAGGGGAAGTTTAGATTGGATATTAGGAAGAACTTCTTTACTGAAAGGGTTGTTAAGCATTGGAATGGGCTGCCCAGGGAAGTGGTTGAGTCACCATCCCTGGAGGTCTTTAAAAGACGTTTAGATGTAGCCCTTAGTGATATGGTTTAGTGGAGGTCTTGTTAGTGTTAGGTCAGAGGTTGGACTAGGTGATCTTGGAGGTCTCTTCCAACCTAGATGATTCTGTGATTCTGTGAAAAATATATATTTCTCTCTCCCATTTTTATCCTCTCTCTCATTTTCTCTTTTTGTCAAGGAAGAATTATAAAGTGAAAACAGTGTAGTTGCAACTGGGTATTAGACAGTGAAACTTTTGTCATGATTATCTTCTCTTTGCTTCCTTGTCTACCACCAATTTTCTGTTGGATGCGGCTATCTACAATACCCGCCACACAGATTTTTCACTTCATACTCTTTGTTGTGATTTTGTTTAGTTTGATAATGATGGTTTTGACAGTAACTTTTATCTTTCCCCACCCATCTTACAGACCACTTAAAAGTAAAAGGTCTCCAATAAATAAACAAATAAATAATAAATAAATAAATAAATAATTTTGATACTAGAGAGATATGAAGAAAATTAATTCAAGAAAATATTTTCACTGATGAAAAATCATTCAAGAAAATATTTTCACTGATGAAATCACTAGTTCTCACAACACACCTTAGTGCTTGCCAGTTTCCAGAAGAATGAGAAAGTATTTATGCTCAACACAAATTTAAATATTATGTATATATATATTTTTTTAATGATAAGCATAGACAATAAGATCCCTTGGCCAACAGCATCTGGAAAAATGTTGTGATACGTAGCAAGGTCAAGTATTGTTTCTAAAGCAGGCTTTATTCTCAGAGATTGTTGTATTTATTCAGCCATTCTCCCTAACAGCAGAATCTGCTTCAGTGTTATGAGTTTCATTTCAGGGAGCTATATGGCATGAAAGCAAGCAGCTCAAAGAATCTCAACTTTTAAATCTGTGCAGGATACAATTCTTAAATGTATCTTCCACTGTATAAAATGTTGGAATATAAAACCTAAGTGATTTATTACATTGATATCGAGCATAGGTGAACATATTTCTTCCTTTCTTACTGATACCATTAAGAAGTATTGCTTCATTTATCTTATATATTCTACCTTCATTTATCTTATATATTTTACCTTCAATGCTGGTTAGCAGGCTGCAATACAAACTTCTAAAAGAAACTTTTGATACTTAGATAATGAGATTCCTTTGTACAATATACAATTCAGAAGACTTTGGAACTTTCTACTTTTCACTTCTTCTGTAGGAATAATATTAAAAAAAAAATAGTGAACAATCTTGAAAGAACTGAAACATTAAACCCCAGCCTACTTACTAACTGTCCTCCCTTCTTCATATGGACAGTAAATAAACTGAAGATGTTCTTAAGTAGACAAGCCTGTGAAAGCAGGACCAGATGATCTTGGAGGTCTTTTTCAACCTTAATAGTTCTGTGATTCTATGATTCCATGAGTCAGTAGTGTGCCACTGCAGCAAAAAAGGTAAATAAGATCCTGGCCTGTATCCACAGGAGCATTACTAGCATAGAGAGAGTGGTAATAATCCTACTATTTTCATGCTGGAGAAGGCTCAGGGAGGACCACATTACAATATTCCAGTACTTAAAGGGCAGCTACAAAGAGGACAGAGGCTTTCTCTTCGTAAGGAAATGCATGGAGAAGACAAGTGACAATGAGTACAAGTTGCACCAAGAGAGGCTTTCTCTTGATTTAGGAAAGAAATTTTACAGTGAAAATAATCAGTTGCTGGAACAACATCCCCAGGGATGTGGTGGAATCCCTATCACTGAAATTTTTCAAGATGAGATTGGAAAGTGTGTAGATAAACTCACCTGAACTCTCTCTCTTCCCATGAAAAGTTGGACCTGATAATCTTCTGAAGTCCCTTCCAACCTGGGCTGTTCTATGATTCTATGATGCAGCAGCTCCTGACATGCCTTGTTAGCTTGACTGGCATGATGGGGCTCTGGTTTTGGGGTGGAAGGCATCCCACCTGTCCCTTCCAACATGTCCCAGCTTTTTGTCAATAGCTCCTGAAAATATTTGGAATTGTCCCCCTGGGACTCCATACACAGTACCTGCCAGTGGCCTGTAAGCTCTCGGGGCAGGAAGTGTTGAGTCCTCTGGTCTTATATAAGCTGAACAAACCAAGTATCCTGAGCAGCTCCTTATAAGTCACACCCACTAGTCCTTTAACTATCTTTGTTGTCCTCCTTTGGGCACACTCTGCTCTACTTCTTATATTGTGGTGCACCAAACTGCACACAGTACTTGAAATGAGGCAGCACCAGTGCTGAGTACAGTGGGACAATCACTTCTTTCAACCAGTGTTCCACACATTTCTGAAAGAGTTTCTCCTGCCAGTCTGAAAGGAGAGAGGTGGATTTGTGGAGGCAGCCTGGGTCCCACTGCCAAATGTCTCCTGGAGGGTCTCCAGCAATGGTTGCTGAGACTGGAAGGCAGGGGATTAGCTGACTGCAGTGGTGCAGATGCTAGCCCCAGGCAGAAGGAGGCTCACACCCCTGTCTGGCTCTGTCCCTTTCGTGTCGCTCACCTGCCTGGGTCTGACATCAAGCTGCCCTGATACCACTGGGGAGAAACATTGCCCTTGCTCTCCTGCTGCTTGTGCTCACTCCCTCCTCCTGCCTCTACAGAGCAGCTTCCTTGAGGCTCCACCACCACAGTTCAGGCCAGGCAGTTCTACTGCAGCTCCTCCAGAGGCTCTGTCTTAAAGGCCAGGACCACCAGAATCTCTACGTCAGCCCTGCAGTGCACCCAGAGCCATTTGCCATGGAGGTGGCTGGAGGTGCACGCAGTTGACCATGCCAAGTGCCTCCACACCACTAATAGCTGGCCAGCTCCCTGTCTTGTAGCTGCAGCATGGCTCCAGACTGTACACACAAGGGAGCAGACTGTATCTTCCAGAGCCATGGCAAGCTGCAGACCTGTGTGGGGCAAGCCGCTGGCTCTCTGCCCTTGTTGCCATACCCAGCTCACGGAGGAGGGGAGAAATTGATGACTTTGCATCTTCATGCATTGGTGCTGGGGGAGATGCTCTGTAGCCCTCACCCCCAGGTACTCCAATTGAGGATGAAGCCTTTCCCTCTAGTTTATTGTGGTGTGACAGGTCTTTGTTAAGGATTTGTGCCCACTCTTCCTCCATGTGTCCCAGAGCTGTGGCAGCTCTGGTGACTCCATGAGCATGGCAATCAGGTCCTGCTCGAGCTGTGGGGGCCCTGACACTCTTGGTTGTTCAGACCTCAGCTGTACCTCACTCTCGCAGTGCCATGAGAAGAAAGCCCTGGCTAGCCAGAAGGAGATTCCCTGCTCTTTCCTGTGTGGGTAGTATGGGAGTGCCTCACTGGTGCTGACAAAAGAAAGAAGGTGATAAGGGAATGTGTCATATGGCTCATGAGTACAGAGAACTGTTTGGATTCTCAAGGTATGCCAGGCTTCCCATGGTGTGTAGGAGTTACGTGAGTGCTCACAGGCTTCAGTGGCTGCTCTGTGGGCCTGTGTGGCTCTGCCCCTGACCTTCTTCTCTGACAGCGCTTCTCAACAGCTCCATCAGAAGGGATTTCCTTGGCATCTTGTGATCCCGAGCAACTTGCTCTAGGTGGCCCTGCTTGAGCAGTGGGTGTGGAAAATGTGACCTCCAGAGGTCTCTTCTAGCCTCAACCATTCCGTGATTCTGCAATTTGGGGATTTTTGGCTACTCTCACTTGATTTCTGAGCTTTCATATTTTTCGTGATACAGTTCTTAGTAAATCTTTTCTTTTTTTTATGTTATCTTGTGGGTTTGGAACTTTTAATATCCTGTCCAAGATATTTGAGATATTCTTTCTGTAGCAGGCTACTCATAGCTCTTCTCTGTCATTTTTATCCTTGAGCTCAAAATGCCACTTCCAAAGAATACTTCCACTGTGACTTATAAAAATGTGATAGCTCATCCAGAGTTATATCTGGAGATCTTTTTGAGCTCATTTGTCTGGTCAGTCTAATTTCCTTTGTCATTTAAGGTTTACCCTTCTAAAATCTCAAAACATAACTAAACACAGTTTTATGTTTAGTTTTTGCCTCTTTTGTAACTTTGCATTAACAGAAGCCACTCAAACACCTAGACTAGAGGTTTCTCATTTGTTTCTTTTTATAATCAGCTTGCCTGTAACATCCTTATTGATCACTAAAAAGTCTAAAATAGAATCACTGTCTTTGGTTCATTGACTGTCTCCTGGAGTGAATCACTAGCTCTTATCTAGTGTGACAGTTTGCACATATGTGTTACTGGTTGCACAGCCTGTTTAGAATAGTGCAACTGGTCAAGGCCACTCTTTATGCATCCCTGTCTTTCCTTGATGCAAACCAGGAAGCTGGACAGCAGAAACATAGTTTTGTTGAAACCTCAGCCTCAGCCTCAGATACAGACAGGAGTTCTACAGACAGGAGTTCTCATTGACTTTCTGTAAGTTAAGTAAGGAACTCAGCTGAGCAGGAACAGTGTTACAGAATCTTATCATGTGTTCTGTGTACTTATGAGAAGAAAAAATAAACACATAAAACATAAAACATAAAAAAAAAAAAGAAAATATGAATTAGTTCAGCAGAGAAAAAAAAAAAAAAAAAAAAAGTCTTGACTTTCAAATTTTAGTTAAACAGGAATTATCCTTAACTGAGGAACAAGTTTTTTTCTATACTGTTTTGTAAGTCTCACTCATTTTATTTTATTAATGAAGCAAAGCTTGGTTACTATATTGATCTTTTGTATACAAAATATAAAAAAGAGACATTGTCACACATTGGCAATGAATTCAGGCATTTGAAGTAGAACTGACATTAATTTCCCAAATACCAAGTACAGAATTTAGAACTAAATGTAGACCATAAAACAGCTATGGGAAAATCAATGAAAAGAAAACTGACATTTTCTTATTACAGAGGAAACTAAGGAGAGCAGTTGTATAAAGTACAGTAGAAATATCCCCCACATCATGAATTTAATGGAGAGTTGGGACTAGTTAGATGAATAACCTCTACTCTGTAATTACTGAGGAACTGTGCACTGCAGTTGACTGCAGGGCTGTATATGTTGAGGAAAGAGAGCTAGGGAAAAGTATTTTAAAAAGTGTATCATCCATTAGTTGTTTAAATCTGCAGTTGCTGAAAATACATTTTAATTACACAGTACAGAGCAATTGATTGTACTTACTATTTATAAATCACTCAAAGTTTGCTAAGGGCTTAAATTCAGATGGTATTTAAACCCGTTTCTTTTCTGAGGACTGTACAATAGTTTGTCTGACCAATTTCAACTCCTAAGTGCTCACAAAGTTACTCCCCAAATTATTTCTAGTGAAGCTGCTGGAATTATATGTGAATAAACAAAAACAGAAAATATTTTCAGAAATTGGTGAGGACAAAGACATGTATCTTTTATGAAACTGGATACTTTGTGTAAGTGTGCATTTTATATAAATTTATATAATTAAGAATTTTGTTGAGCTACACATACAGATTTCTTGTTTATATGCCATATACATTGCTTCCTATATAATATATAGAAGAACCTTTCCTTTCTTATTCTGATTTTCATTTTCTCAAAATGGTTTTGTCTTTTGGGTTCTTCGGGGAAACTGTTGAAAAAGTTTGAAAAAAATGGGCATCAAGTGAGTGCAATCTTTGCAGATTTACTTACTCTTACTGAACAGAGAGCAGAGCACATACAGACGTATCACGTTTACATTCATGTTCCAATACTTGCATATCCAGCTTTAAGCTTTTGGGGCTACTTAGACTAGTCTTTACTCTGTTCATTATATAGTGTAAAAAATTAATGTAGCAAAACTCAGTGGCAGAAAGGAAAGGAAAGCAATACCATTTTTAAACAAAACTGATTTTAGTCACCTGCTGACATTTTCTCAGTTTTCATTCTGTCATACTCTCACACTCAGATACGCTCACAAGCACCAAGATACACGTGTCCAGATAGTATGACTAGCACTACTTGTATGTGACACAAAACCAAAGGGGCATTAGCAATCAAGTCCTCAATGCCTCTTGGGTTTTTCTTGATCAGCAAAAACTAACTAGATTTTGGGCAGCTTTTTTGGACCTTGCAAGTGAAAGTATTTAAGGCATTCATATTTACACATTCATTCTGCAAATATTCTAGGTGCATTTTCCACATACTTGGATTCAGAATCTACATTTTTTAGGTCCTACTCATGTAAAGACAGACCCTAGGACTGGAATATTACCTTACAAGTCCTCCAGTACAAATTTCAAAATAAACCACCCCATTTGAATTATCTGCATAGAAGTCAGTTATTTCAGTTATTAGTATTATCCTTTTTTTTTTTTTTTTTTTTCCCATTAACGTCTTCAGAAAATGAAATAATAGTTCTACTGACCTCCTTGGACATGCCACATTCCTGTCACTTGAGAAGAAGATGAGAAAGATAGCTTTTATCAGTTCTGTAGAGGTAAAATTGCCACATGTCCATATCAAATGACCATTTGCCATGGATGAATCAGAGCCTCTGACAGAGATTTCCAAAGACACTTAGTGGGATGAGTATTAAGGCTGATTGTTTCTGATCTTTGTACGTTGGCACTTTCAGATCATTTCACCTTTTGTCCTAAAATCTTAGGACACATTATTTGTCCTAAAATCTTAGGACACATTATTACTCTCATATTCTTTCTACACTGAGACCAATTCTTCAGTATACCTTTGATATAATTGTTTTCTGGGACAGAGAGCAGATTCCTTACATGCTCAGAGTTAACAGTGTAACTGCTTTACTGAATCAGAGCTGTAGGCTTAATGTCATTTTGCATCAGAAAATGTAGGTATTTGAATATATTTCCAGAAAACTGCTGTTTACATTATATGGGAATTCAAATAGTTAATCATTAGTAAAATAGTAACATCGTTGCTGCCTGTTACTACTATTTACTTCAAGTATCTGCCCTACCTGAACATTACTAACAGCTGTTTTGTTTGTTTGTTTATTTGTTTCCTGCCAGAGGTGAGATTATTATTGAACATTAAAAGAGAGAGAGAGAGATTTCCACTCATCTTTATAAAAAAAGACCTGAATGTTTACACAGTTAAATCTCTTACTGTGGAAATTTTAGATCTTGGCTCACTGTAAATGTGGAAAATCTCCAGAAGTTAACATGCTCTTTGGAGGTGAACCCTTGAAGCAAAGCTCCTTGGTATTGATTGTGACATTATGTTGTCAGCATGAACATCCAATATCCAACTTAGGCAATATTTCTCATCAAGTTGCATAGACTATGGACAGCATAAATTTAAACAAATGTGCAGCAAAGAGGATAGGTAAAGTGCAGCACCTAGTTTAAAAAATAAAAAATAAAAACAATCTAGCAACTTCTAATTTTACCTCTGATTCAGTTTATGCTTTATTCCATCCAGCATTATTCTTTTTATAATTTTCCCAAGTGACTGGCTTTATAGAGGGCTTGACACTGCTTCACTGAATCCAGCAATAATATTCTCATAGACGGCAATAGTCCAGGATCAAGCTCATCTCTGTGAAGTAAATTTTTTTTTGTATTGCCACTGCCCTAAATTGTTAAGCTTTGAATACACTTCTCTAGAAGAATATATTTTGTATATTATTTCTTCACCAGATTCACAGATTTTAAAGCATGAAGAAGTCAGCATGATCAGCTAACCTAGTATTGCGCATAGTATAGAGGATATAAGTTCACCTCATTCTTGTGATATATTCATTATTTCAACTGAGCTATACCACCTCTTTCCAAAAGTCTTGAATGAATGACATCATATAAGGCAGAACCTGCTGTGGCCTTTGATAAGTTGTTCAAATGGTTCATTAAATCACTAACCAGTCACATTTCAACTTTCTGTGTGTTTCATTTATGATTAAGTCACCTCTTAAACTTCCCATGTATAAACCAAAATCCATGTCTGTTAAATCACACTGTCAAGACCTTGAATACTTTCATATCTCTTATCTAAAGCTGTTCCAATCTGTCATCTTTGCTCTAAAGAGCTTCACACAGTCAGTATTCAGGTAATGACCTCACTGATGTAATGTACTGCAGTAATATAATCTCCCTCTTTCTACTCAATCGACACTTGCTTATCAATTGAGACTCAATCGTCTCAAGCTCTTGCCTGCCAGAGAAGTTCAAAGTGTTTTCTGATTACTTACTTCCATAAATAGTTGCACCTTCCTACATTTTTTGTTTGCTTGTTTTTGTACTTAGCCATCTTAAAAGGCAAGTCTGGTTGCTGACTAGCCTGTATAACAGCCAATATTTGTGTCATCCATTGACTTCACCAGTAATGACTTCAAATTTTCTTTCACTCTGTTTAAGACCTTCCAGCTACTTGAGTGATGTCTCAGAAGTTTCTGAAACTATGTAAAACGGTTCTGGTCTAGTATTTTTTATTTTTTTTTAAGTTGTGAATAAAGAAAATAAAATCCAACATGTATAACATTGTCTTCTTATAGAACAAAAACCTCCAACTTCCTTTAATAGAACTCTAACTGGCTGAAGAAAATAACAACAACACAACAGTGATACTGTGGCAACAGTTAAGAGTAAGAAAGAACAAGAACAGAAAGTTGTGACTACATTGTCTATTAGTATCTCAGATTCAGTTACCATGTTCAGATAAAGTCTATATGTGCCAGTTGATTATTCTTTTGAATTTTTCATCTGCCTTCTGTAATAAATATACCAGTTTATATCTTGCACAAAGTGGGACCTGATCCATTTTACTTATTACTTTAGAGGTATTAAATGAATCAAATTTCAAAAATACTGTATATTCCCCATGCTGAGTTAAGCTGAATTTTCAAACACACAATAGATTAGTCATTTAATCAAGGTTTACAAAATAAAGTCAGTCATAGAATGGCTTGGATTAGATGACCTTAAAGATCATCTAGTTCCAACCTCCCTGACATAGGCAGGGATGCCACCCACTAGATTGGATTGTCCAGGGCCTCTTCATGCCTGATCTTGAACTCCTCCATGGATAGGACATCCACAACTTCAAAGCCATAGGACTATTTTAAAGACTTTAGCTAAATTTTCCAAAGCCTAGAAGACTATCTGTATTCAGTATATGTATACAAAGTGAGAGTGTCTCAGTGAGTGTAAAAGATAGAAAAGAAAAATGAAATGTATAGAAATTCAAATAAATCAGAAACTAGAAAAGGGAAAAGAAAAAAAAAAAAGACATGGAGAAGCAAAATGATAGAAGGAAAGAACTCTAGAAAGCCAAGGAGTACATGCAGTTTTGAATTATAGCATTAAGAATAAGACAATATATCTTTCAATGGTCTTGTTAAAAAGCTAGACATTGTGGTTGCCTGAGATTTAAACAGTAAAAGGTTTTTCAATGTAATGGGAAATAACAAGGTTGCTAAATAACAGTATGATAGATGTTGTTAGACCAGCAAGTCCAGATAATTTTGCCTCCAAGAGCTGTAAATAGTCAGCTGAGGAGATCTCTTGATCATCAGTGATGATTTTCAGTAAGTCTTAGAGCACTGGAGCATTTCCAAAGGGCTGGAATGAAGCTAATATTATGCCAATATTTTAAAAGTATAAATGGGACAACTAATTATAGGCCTGTCATCCTGACATTGATCCTAGACAAATTATGGAACAAGAGATATGGGATTTGATGAATAACCTATTAAAAGAGGATAATATAATTAATGGCAATCAGCATGGGCTTATATATAGGAAAGACGTACTTTTGAACTTGCTTGTTAGCTGATCAAGAAAAGTTGTCATTGGACGATGAGGATGCTGGTGATCTTGGTTTACTTCTGCCAGTCACTTAGTTTCAAACTGAGTATGATGATTAACAAAAGAAATTGCAAACACCAGCTTTATACATATTAAACTGACTAAAAGCTTCTAACATATGTTTTAATATGCAACTCCATTTAAGGAGCCATTGATGAACATATGTTTTTCTAATACTATGCCAGAAAGAGTGATTTTTGGCTTTATTTGCAGCCTCAGTAAAACTGCATTATTGGTGAAGATAAGAAAAAAAAAAAAAAAAAGAACAACAGCAACTGGAGGTGTGGCAAATGAAGCAAAGAAAAGACTACCAATTGGTGTTTACCGGTTGGTCAGGTATACAAAAGTTCATTTTATTATGGACAAAGAAAATCACATATCTAGGGACAACAGTGTAAAGAACATTTATGGAATGGGAACTCTGTCCTAGGAATTAAAACCCTTAAACCTTGGGGCTGACAAACAGTAACGTGCTACAACTGGAAAAGCCTAATGCACTCCTCATCCCTGCAGCATTCGGAATCTCTCTCTCTTGGAATATGATGTAGTCTCTGTAGTCTTCAATTAAAGAAGGACATTGATACACTGAAAATTAAGTATAGAGAGATGTTACAAAAGTATTGAAATGTAAGAAAATAAATCTTACACCTAAACTTAAGGTATTGCTTTCAATTTTGTGCTGCAGCAGTTTTTTTCACCTCTTTTAGCATAGACAGCATAGCAACAATACTGGTAGGAAGAAGTCACTTTTGTGATTATCCCCAAGGAGTTCAGTCTGTCTAACGTTTACAAAAGAAGGTGAAGGATTCATTCGATCATAAGCTGTTTGTACTTACATTAAGAACAGAAATATGGCTGTGGAAAAATGCGATAACCACAATCCATTCATGGGAGAGTGATGATGCTTTTATGTTTTAGAGCTCAGAACTGCACACAATATTCAAAGTGAGGCTGCACCAACACTAAATATAGCAGGAGAAATATTACTTTTGACCATCTGTGTGATGCTGCCTTGAACGTACCACAAAATGCAGTTTGTCCTCTTGGCTGCCAGGGTACCCTGCTGACACA
The DNA here is from genome assembly GCF_009769625.2 of Cygnus olor. NCBI lineage: Eukaryota > Metazoa > Chordata > Aves > Anseriformes > Anatidae > Cygnus > Cygnus olor. The sequence goes on along the minus strand of NC_049169.1, from coordinate 18,458,264 downwards.
TGTTGAGCCTACTGTTGACCAGCACCCCCAGATCCCTTTCCGCTGAGCTGCTCTTCAGCTGCTCCCAGTCTGTACCTGTGTCTGCCATTACTCTGTTGCAGGTACAGAACCCGGCATTTTCCTTTGTTGAACTTTATGCTGCTGGTGATTGTCCAAAGCTCCAATCTATCTAGATCCCCCTGCAAGGCCTTTTGTCCCTCCGGGGAGTCAACAGCACCTCCCAGTCGAGTATCATCAGGAAACTTTGTAAGGATGCATTCCACTGCTTCATCCAGATTATTGACAAAAATGTTGAAGTGAATTGAAGTGAGCCCTGGGAAACACTGTTAGTGATCGGATGCCGGCCAGATGTAGCCACACTCACTACAAGCATTCGAGCTATACCATTGAGCCAGTTAAACAGGTAGCGCAGCATGTACCTGTTTATCTCACAGTTGGAAAATTTGTCCAGGAGGATGCTGTGAAGGATGGTACTGATGGCGTTACTATAATCCAGAAAGATTATATCTACCATTTCCCTTCATACACCAAGCAGATGACCTTATCATAGAAGGAAATCATAGAATAACAAAGATTGGAAAAGACCTCTAAGATCATCTGGTCCAACCATCACCCTACCACCAGTATCACCTACTAAACCATGTCCCCAAGCACCATGTCCAACCTTTCCTTAAACACCCCCAGGGACAGTGACTTGAGAGTGACTTGACAGTGCCCCTTCCCTGAGCAACCCACTCCAATGCCCGCTACTCTTTCTGAGAAGAAATGTATCCTGATTTCCAACCTAAACCTTCCCTGGAGCAACTTGAGGCCATTCCCTCTTGTCCTATCACTAGTTACCTGTGAAAAGAGGCCGATCCCCAGCTCCCCACAACTTCCTTTCAGGTAGTTGTAGAGAGAAATAAGGTCTTCCCTGAGCTGCTTCTTCTCCAGACTAAACAACCCCAGTTCCCCCAGCCACTCCTCACAGGACTTGTGTTCCAGACCCTTCACCAGCTTTGTAGCCCTTCTCTGGACGTGCTCCGGGGCCTCATTGTCTTTCTTGTAGTGAGGGATGCAAAGCTGAACACAGTATTCAAGGTGCAGCCTCACCAGAGCAGAGTACAAGGGGACGATCACCTCCCTGGTCCTGCTGGCTACACTATTCCTCATACAAGCCAGGATGCCGTTGGCCTTCTTGGCCACCTGGGCACACTGCCAGCTCATGTTCAGGTGAGCATCAATCAGCACCCCCAGATCCTTTTCCTCTGCACAGCTTTCGAGCTGCCCCAAGTCTGTAGTGCTACATGGGGTTGTTGTGGCCAAAGTGCATGACCTGGCACTTAGACATGTTGAACCTCATCCCATTGGCCTCTGCCCATCAATCCAACCTGTCCAGGTCCCTCCGCAGGGCCTTCCTGCCCTCTGGCAGATGAATCAAATAAAAGACAGGACTTTCCCTTCATGAACCTATGTTGACAATGTCTGGTAATTGCTTTTTTCTTTAACTGCCTTTCAATAAATGCTCAAGATAATCTTCTCCATAACTTTTCCAGGGACTGAATTTAAACTAACATGTTTATAGTTTCCTGGGTCTTCGCTCATGCCCCTTTTGTAGATGGTATAACGCTGGTTAGTTTCCAGGCAGCAGGGACCTCCCCAGACTGCCAAAACCTTTGGTAAATTGTTGAGAGAGGGCCAGCTGTAACATCCGCAAACTCTCTCAGTACTCCGGGTTTAATCCTGTAAGACCCCATGGACTCACGGACATTCTGAATTTTTGTTGAATATAAGGTTTGGCCTGGCCTGATGCATATATGCCAATTATAACTGTGGTCTCATGATCTGTATGCATAAGTACAAGAGTGTTGATTAAGGGAGACAGTGTACATTACCTTTTTCTTGCTGTAGGTTCAACCTTTTTTAGAGGTACTTTGCTTCATTTCAAAGGAAAATAAACAATCACTTGTATATTGCATTAAAAATCTTTAAGTCTTTAAGGTAAGGTAGTTTGTAACTTAGCTGTTTAGCATTCATCTGATGGTAAACTGGTAAACTGGAGCTGTTAAGATAAAGAATGATTTGGCCAAGTTCTGTAATATTTTTACTAAAGAAAGATGACTAAAGTCTTCAGTTTGGGCAAATCATATGCGTTACATTGGTCTGCCATAACTGTAAGGACCGTAGACCTCTAGGGTTTACCATTAAAGACAGGGTCGAAACACGTTGTTGACAGTCAGGACATGTTTGGAAATCAATTTGGTGTCAGTGATCGATATAGTGAATTGTTTCGCCAAGACTTTGGTGGATTGGTGGAAAAAGGCATGGGATAACTGTGCTTGCTCCAGCACCTTAGGCACCAGTGCAGTCAGGGTCATATCAGTTAGCTGGTCAGCGTGTGCGTTACCCTCTGCAAAAATACCGTGTAACATGGTGTGGCTCCGCATGTGAATAATACAATATGGGTGCACTAGCTGCTCTACCAAAAATAACAGCTCTTTAAATTTTAGAAACAAGTTTTCCTTTGGGATATGTCTCAAATGTGCCCTCTCAATGCACTGAGCGACACCTACAGCATATTGCGAGTGTGATACAATATTCAAAGGTAGTTTTTTTTTTCTTTTGTCCTTTTTTTCTTTTTTTCTTTCCTTTCTTTTTCTTTTTTCTCTTTTTTTTCTTTTCTCTTTTTTTTCTCTTTTTTTCTTTTTCTTTTTTTCTTTTTTTTTTTTTTTTACTTTTTTTTTTCCTCTTTTTTTTTTTTTGTTTGTTTTCTGGCTGCAATGTCCTCGATCACTGCATTGATTCATCACAAATCATGCAGTAATCTCCATTTCCCGCTCCTCTTCTTGATAACAAACACTGGTGAATTCCATAGGCTGTTTGTTGGAACAATATGTCCTATGTTGGAGTTGTTCTTGAACCAAGTCCTGCAGCCTACTGCTGCAGAAAAGAATCAATTGAGCAATTCTAGTTCCCTTTGGTATTGACAATGGTGGAGATGGTGTCCAAGCCATAGCATGGATTTGTCCATTATAATCAGCATCAATTATCCCCGGCAAAACAAACAATCCGGTCAAAGTTGTACTTGATCGTCCTAGCAGCAATACACTACAATCATTCCCAATTGGTCCTTTGATGTTCAATGGAATTTTATGAACATGAGTACCCCACAACGTGGTGTCTCTTACTGTGGAGACATCCACTCCGGCACTCCCTCTGGTTCTTGCTGAAAGGGTGTCCACGGTGGTAACCGTGGCAGCAGGGCTGCAGCGCGGAACCCTGCTCCACCATCGTACTCCATGGGCTGCAGGGGGACAGCCTGCTTCACCATGGTCCTCACCACAGGCCGCAGGGGACTTCTGCTCCGGTGCCTGGAGAACCTCTCCCCCTTCTCCTTCACTGACCTTGGTGCCTGCAAGGCTGTTTCTCACTCCTCTCACTCTCCCAGCTGCTGTGTGGCACAGCGTTGTTTTTTTTTCTGTTGTTGTTTGTTTGTTTGTTTGTTTTTTCTTTTCTCTTTCTTACATCTGCTCCCACAGAGGCTCAAACAACATCGCTTATTGGCTCAACTCTGGTCAGCACCGGGGCCCTTAGCACCGGGGCCACCCCTATGGCCCCCTGCTACCAAAAGCTTGTCACATAAACCCACTACATTCCAATATACTCTTACTTCACAATTATCACAATCTTCACAAACTTCACTTACATCAAAAAGAAAAAGAATTCCCCACACCAAAATAAACATAACATCATCACAACACTGACATGCTGGACAACTGACACACAGACCACCCCTCGTCCCTTCACCACACTAATATGAAACATATTCCTCATAATTGCTATTTTCTTAAATTCTTCACAACTATTACATTCATAAAAAAAATCCAGTCCATGTTTTGCCCGTTACTTCTCTCGACTATCATCCTATCTCAAATTCCTTGAGCCCCATGTTGGGCGAATAAAAACCATGAGAAGTTATCACAGATTTGGGGTAGGAGGTTTAAAGAAACCAATCTTCCAGCAGTATCAGACAATAAATGGCACAGAAACTATAATAATGCTGATTTGTACTGGAGCAAACAATTTGTGAATAGCATATGCCAACACAAATGTGCCTGTACCAGCAGCCCTTTTAGGTTGCAGCGATGATTCACTGAAACCAAGTTTGAAGAGAACTGCAGTCATATCCACACCACGTGACACAGCCAGGTAGAAGATTCCTAGAGATACTAATGAAATTCCAACATGGAATGAAACCCCTACAGCACCATATTCTCTGAAAACTTTTTCAGCTGCTGGGATTTATTGAGTCTCTTGTTTTCACTGCTGAGATCTGTGGCTGCCTTTTCAGGGGATCCACCCACATCCTTGGCGGAGCTGCCGGCGGCGGCCCGCAGCGCCAGCAGAAGGGCCGGCCGGCTGAGGGGGGCCGGCCCGGGGGGGGGGGGGGAAGGGGGGAGCCAGCAGCGGCGGCGGTGGCGGGGGGCGGAGAGCGGGGGCCCGCGGGGCGGCGGGCCCGGCCACAGCAGCAGGCGGAACATGGCAGCGCCCGGTGTGTGCGTGCGGGCGCTCAAACCTGAGAAACGCAGCAGCCGGCGGCGGGGCGGGCGCGCGGGTACCCGGAGCTGACAGCGGGGTGGGCGGCGGCGCTGGCGGCGCTGATGGCCGCAATGGCATCGAGCGCAGAGTGGCCGCCATGGGTTGGGATATTGTCTCTGCCTCCGTTCCCAAGTCTGTCAGGTTTACTTCTTCTGGCGGTACTCAGTCACCGCTTTTTATCTCACCCGCATGCGTAGCCTGAGCGGCCCCTGTCTGTACCCTTTTTTCCGCTTGCCATGATCTCAGTGTCTTAGTTGCTAACCTCCAGGTCGTCATCACCTCAGCAGCTGTTGTATCTTCCCGCGAGGCAGCGTCCCATATAGTTGTCCCAGCATTTTCCCAAGTTTTTAAATCAAACACCACCGAAACTGTCGACGGGGAACCCATTCTTTTGCAAAAATTTCAACAATAGTTTTATCTTAAACGGATCATATTTCACTCCGCTTTTTGTTAGTAGTTGCATTAATAGTTTTACTATAACCTCTTCTGCCGCGAGGTTAGCTTCCATGATCAATGCCCAGCCGCTCACCTGTCCTTCAGGTGATGTCCCAGTGTTGAAGCTGCAGTCCAGCTGAGAGCTTGACTCGTTCGGCTGGGTTCCCTTTGGACGCTCGTGCAGCACTGCTCCTCCCCTATCACGTCAGGGTCACCATTTGAAGGGATGAAAGGCACGGATTCCTGATGGCTCTTGAACAGGAGACCTTTATTGCCATTTTTCACCACTACATATACTTTCCCCGTACGGAGCCCCATGCGCTGTCCACACGCCCGAATCTGTCATACAATTGGTTAGAGACCCTCAGACATGTGCCTCGAGCCAGCCAGCAATTGGCCACTGCCCAAAGCTCATCTTTAACACTGTAGCCAATTTACTTCATCTCAACCTTGCTCAAGTTTTTGTTTCTACCACTTGTTTCCTCATTATCTCTAATTCAGGGACATGTGAAACAGCGCAAAGCCACCTGCGAATTCCTTTCCCACACTGGGAGGATTGACGAAAACCCTGTCTTTGCTCCTGAGGCCTTTAGACATCTTCCCAGTGCCCTGAAATCTCTTTTGATAAACTTCAGGTTTCCTGTTGCTATGTTGTTGTCACATGAAAGAGGAGGAGTAGGTAACAGTCTGAAGGTTGTATTATACCTGGAAGCTTACTGGTACCATCCCTGATCCTAGCCCCAGGGAGGCAGCAAACTTCACTGTAAAAGAGGGTGTGGTTTGTAGATTGGGAGCCTCCGTTCCCTTCAGGTGGGATTCACCTATGGGTATAGCTCGCTGCCTTTTCTTCACAGTGCTGGTCTTGATGCTGCACTTGCTATGAGCCCTTAGTTGATCTATATTTGAAGGGAAAACTTCAAGGATGCCTGTTCATCCATCTTCTCACATCCATATGACATTGTCTACCATACCCAGAGCCTCATACCTATTCATTAATGGAATCTGAATGGGAAGACAGAGGCTCCTCTTACAGTTTCATGTAGTAATTTGCTGCCATTCCTCAGTGTACCTCAAGTTGCTGCCTTTATTCTGATGCAGATCACATGTCAATCTCCCTCTCAGACTCCTAGATGCTTCTCAGTCTCCCCACTTTTTTTTCCTGAAGCTTGGCCACCAGGCAGAGCAGTTTATCTACCTGGGCACACCTCCCACAGGTGCGTGTGTGTTATCACTCTCAACTTGAGGTAGTAGCCCTAGGCACACACCAAAGCCTGAAAGCTCACTGGTTGCATGAACTCCCTGAGCTTCAACTGAGTGGTTGTGCTGGACCTACCAGGTGCCAGAGGAACGAAAACAAAGGACATGGCTCTCTGCCAGTTCACCATGTCTGCACCTCCTCACTGCGACACACGCAACAGAATATTGTTTAGTGCATTGTTGTTGATTTAGGAGGCTGTCAGGGCTGTAGCTTAAGCCTGTGAGTTAGCTGAGCAGGGGAGTAAAGCAGGCTGCCTACTGCTAGAGTGCACTGCCCTTCTCGCCCAACTGCCACGTGAACTTCCCTGTCCCTGATCAGGGCCCTGGTTGCTAGGCACAACCTAGCTTTCTGTTGTTTGAATTGGCCACAGAGTCAGCCAGCTTCACCCAATTCTTGCTTGGCTCTCTTGTGAAAATGATCAGCTGCTGTCTGGCACCTCCATACACACACACACACACACAGAGCACGTACAGCCTGAGAGCATCAGGACCCAGAAACCTCATCTCAGGCCCCTGGAACCTTGCAAGCCTCATGCTCTTCTCACCACATGGCAGCTGCTGCTGCCCACGCTGCTACCACTACTTAAGACTAAGAAGTCATGCTTTGAAATGCTTTACTTTCAGCTAGCAGTGTATACAATGACCTATCTGGATCTTCTACTGCTTTTCTAAGAATTTAGGTCTTCTAGCCTACAGTGAAATGCACAACTGTTTGACAACATTCCCAGCCCTGAGAAGTTCTGAGGAACTTCTGTGATTCAAAATTGAGATATTGGAACCATGGAATTTGACTTTACTGGATGTTGTCCTTTCTAGTGTCTGCTGAATTCAACATAATGCTAACAGAAGCTCTCAAGCAGCAAGGTCAAGAGGAGATAGGATTCTATAATGCTGAGTAATTCAGGACTCTTCTGAATAGCAGATAAAAGAGTAGCTGAAGAAATTGCTGCTTCTTTTAGTGCAGGGGGTTCAGCTGCTGTTCTTTGTGAAAACAATAGCAATCTAGCATTCAAACTGAAGCAATCTTGAAAAATAATGTAGAGATATTTTAAAACCAAGCTTAGTACACAATTTTGAGTTGGCTTTGCAGTTTCAATACTACTACATGGTACCATCAATTTAAAGATAGTTGAAATATATGCAAATATATGGAGGTTTTCCTAGTAAGGAATACTATTTTTGAAGAAGAGTAATAAATAAAAGTGTTATTTTAAGAAATACTGTATTAGACTCCTTAAAGAAAGATTGCTATTGAAATCTAATAGTTGTTCCCCAAAGAGCAGAAGTCCTTTTTAACAATACAGCCTTCAAAATTTGCAATGCCAGAGTTAAAATTTCGCTGGAGAATGAAGTTTTAACAAGCTGAAAGTGCTTTATCCTGCTATCAACTTATTGACAAGAAGCAGCAAAATCATTGTGATTGTAAAAAATTACCTGGTTCCTACGTATTTCATAGACACACACTGCCAAGGTACTGGAGTGTGAAATTAGTGAAGTACTTATGCAATATACAGGCATTGTGAATATGATTATTCCTAACAGATGATCCTAGCAATTATAAGTTAAAAGTCAAACTAGAACAATTACTCATTTACATCAGGTAATAAAATGTAACAATATTAATGTTAAGGGTCTCTAATTTTTATTCTTCCTCGCTAACACCATCTGTATGGATATAGCCAATATAGCCATCCACAAGCAGGGACACAGCTTGTTTTCTGTTTGGGAAGAATGGGTGGGCATAGGTTGCTTGTTTTGTTTTGTTTTGTTTTAGTATAAACCCAGTTTCAGTTTTGTGGTGTTACTGCATGGCTAAAGGAGTTTTCAGTATGGAATAGTCAGAACACTAAACCATGGAATATGTTTAAATAATATTTTGGTCATATATTTTATGGGTCTAAAGCCTGTTATTCTGCTGGTATGTTGGCTGCAAATTCAAAAGGCAGGTCAATAGATTTTAATATTAGGTTTGTTCTAGAATGACAGTAAAAATTATGAGTTGGGAAAAGCATCTAAGGTTAAGGCTAGGCACTGATCATCGTTTTTAGGATACTTAGTCAAGGGTCAGCTGCTCATGAATGTAGATCGATTGTGTTCATATTTCAATTCAAGGAAATGTCAGTGGTGATTAGTAGCAAATAAAAAACACTATCATTTCTTACAGGAGGAACTTCAGTTAAGTTTCTTTTTCTTTTTTTTTTTTTTTAAAGGGTTCATTCTGGAAGATGTACAAGCAAAAGCATCTATATGCCAGGTTCTCCTCCCTCTCAGCAAAAGCACAGATGGAATAATTTGATCTTCACAGACTATCCAGTGAAGTAGTCTTCTCATTAGTCTAAGAAAACCAGTCTATCTGTATTTGTCCAAGAAAGCTTGCATCATGGATCAAGCTTTTGGCTTATATTGATCTCCCCTACATTCAGGAAGCAATCACAGTTACCGCCATCCTCTCAGTATGCAGAATTTCCATTCAGAGGGGTTGTCAGCTCAGGCCCCTTCTTGCTTTTTCCCCGCTTGCACATACCCATAATCAGGAAGAATAAGATACATGAACAGGCTGAGGTGTCAGGTTGGTGATGAGTGAGCTCTGAGTAGTTTAGACTGGACAACCTGTTTGTTCCTCCTGAACCAAAGGAGTTCCATTGACCAACAGATAAAAATACCAGTGTCTGTGGAAACATCATCTAATATTGTCATCTATTTTATTGGCCAGTCTGTCAGAAGCTTAAATAAGAAGATAATAAGATCCCAAATCTATCAAATGTAAGAGTTTTTGACTTATTCTTTTTTGTTCGTTCGTTTGTTTGTTTTTCCTTACTGATATTTGGAATAAGGAAAAGAGGTTTTTTTTTTTCTTTCTTTCTTTTTTCTTCCTGTTTTACCAATGTTATACACAAAGTGCATATAACAATTTGTTGAATAAAACTGATGTGGACAAGAGAATAGGATAACTTAAGACATAGGTGAAAGAACAGCAGCCCAGATGTGTAGATATATTTTGAATTGTACAAAAGCCTTTGGACCTTCACTACAAGTTCTAGTACAGCTCTAATCAGCTTATACAAGATAGTGTGTTCAGTGTGAGCTGACAGTTCCCTATGTAGTTGAACACAGCACGAACCATTTCTAGAGTTCCAGCAGATAAAGACTGAGCTTTAAAAGCATCCTATGGTCTTGAAAAAACAAAAATTATGACATAGCACAGGCCTGGTATTTAAAGTTGTTTATATACAGTCCGTTGAATTGAAATCATCTCTTATTTTGTCACTGAAGCCAATTTTCACAGAGCTTTCCAAATGCTCAAGTTTGAAATTAAAAAATAAAAATTAAAAAAAAATTTTTTTGAATGTGGGCCAGAAAATACCTTGTTTTTCAGGCAAATGCAGGCACAGATACATGGAGTTTATTGTCAAAGGAATCTTTAACTTAATACTGCTTTGTGTTGGTGTCCTCAAGTGAGAACTCTTAATTTCATTTTTGATCATATTACCTACTGAATTATAAATCTAGGAACACTGACAACTAGCCTGGAGTAAATTAATTTCAATATAATCTGAAACTTTGATTTGGATCTTATCTTCCTCCTATGGCAGCATAATCACTAAGATAATTTGCATGATTATGCTGAAAAAACTCTAAATATTAAACATGCATGCATGAAAATCCATGCTGTTTTATTTTCTTATGCACTTCTAAATGAAACTGAACACAGTGCTTTCTTTTTGAACTTAAGATTCAGGAGTGCACAGAATTAGTACATTGTTAAAAATAGTTGAGGGATCAAGTAGCTCATGTATTTCAAGTGAGGCAATAGATTTCATCTTTCCTCAAACTTATATATTAGATGTAGGTGGAATCAATAATAGTCTCATTCCAACAATTTGCTCTATCACAAGTCACAAAATTAATGTCCAAGAGGGTGACCAATTCTTTCACTGCAAGTTGATTACTATCTAATACATTTAGAGCCAATGCTATGTACCTTTTAATCTTCCAGTGTGATGGAGACAATATTCACACTAATATTTTGTGTAAGAAGTTATTGTAGGAACAACACCAGCACCACTTAACTATGCAACTTAATAGGTCAATTTTTGTTTCTTTATAGTGATTTATAAGACCTGTCTGAATGTCTCTGACAACTGCTTACCCATTTCTAAGAGTGAGACTGAGATGACTTATTTTCCTTAGACTGAAAAACATGCTGGTGAGTTTTATTTGAATGTCCTTACATCAGGGCATGTCCTTATGTAGCAAGAAATTCAAATTTGTCAGGTATGGTATTTGTTTCAAGAATCTAAAAGTTAAACCAGAAGAGCGATGGGCAATATTTTCAAAATTGGGTAACGGTTTGGTACTCAGCAAATTTTAATGAAAGTCTTTAAAGTTGATCAAGAACAGGGTTACCATGAGGATTACAGTTCAAATAAATAATCACAGTGCTAAGAACTGAACTAACAAAAATTTTAGTTTTAACCATCTGATTAAACCTGCTAGTTAAACTTCTGGGTGGATGTCAGTATCCTTATTAATCTGCCTGAAGAAGTGTCTTGAACATTGGAATACTTCTTCATGCATCTTTTTCTCTAATTTTCTTAGGCTTTCAAAATGCTTCATGTTTCATAGTAATATGCTCTTTACTACAGGAGAAGAAAGGCATTAACCAAAATAAAATGAAAAGCTTAAACATTGAAACATTAACGTTCAGATGGCATATGGAATTTATAAAAAAAATCTAGAACCAGCCAAGTTAATTAAAGACTCAAAATTGTCCTTATTTTAGTCACAAATAAGTGTTACACTCAGGCTAGTACATTAAATGCATAAGTGTTTCTTTCTGAGATGATTGCTGACATACTGCACTACCTGGTAACCTGATCCTTCCTAACTCAGTGGGGCACGGCTTGATGCATAATCAGAAGATGGTGTGTGGGGCGGATAAATCTACTATTACTATCATAGAATCATAGAATATCCTGAGTTGGAAGGGACCCACAATTATCATCAAGTCCAACTCCTGGCTCTGCACAGGACCTCACAAAAATCAGACCATATTCGCAAGAGCATTCTCCAAATGTTTCTTGAATTCCATCAGGCTCAGTGCTGTGACCCTTCCTTGGTGAGCCTGTTCCAGTGCCCGACCACTCTCTCAGTGAAGAATCTTTTCCTAACACTCAGCCTGACCCTCCCCTGTAACAGCTCCATCCCATTCCCTTGGGTCCTCTTGCTGTCACCATAGAGCAGAGATCAGCACCTGCCCATCCACCCCCTTCATGATGAAGCTGTAGGCCACCGAAAAGGTCTCCGCTCAGTCTCCCCTTCTCTAGGCTGAACAATACTTCAGGTACTCCTCATAAGTCTTGCCCTCTAGACCCTTCACTGTCTTTGTAGCCCTCCTTTGGACACTCTCTAATAGTTTAATGTCCTTTTTATACTGTAGCACCCAAAACTGCACACTGTACTCAAGGTGAGGTCACACCAGTGCAGAGCAGAGCAGAACAGGATGATCCCTTCCCTTGACCAGCTAGCAGTGTTGTCCCTGATGCACCCCAGGGTACAGTTGGCCCTCCCGGCTGCCAAGGCATACTGCTGGCTCCTGTTCAGCTTGCTGTAGACCAAAACCCTCAGACCCCTTTCTGCAGGGCTGCTCTCCAGCTTTTTGTCCTCCAGTCTGTACACATAGCCAGGGTTGCCCCTTCCTATCATATTGTTGGTGATTGCCCAGCTCCCTAATTTGTCAAGATCTCTCTGCAAGGCCTCTCCACCCTTGACAGTTCCTCCCAATTTAGTGTCATCCACAAACTTACTCAGTAAACCTTCAAGTCTTACACCAAAATCATTTATGAAAACATTGAAGAGAACATATGCTGTTCTCTGATGGCTGAGAAGCCACGATTACTACTTACTACTGTCGACAATGGGGATATGTGTTGAGGTGCCTATCCAAATAAAGCCAGTACCCAGAAAAATACCCTTGAAATTCTTTCTGCTGAGTGCAAAAGATAAAGACTAATGCTATACTCCATCTGTGCCCAAGCAGAACTTCCATTCACAATTGAGATGGAGTGTGATTCTTGAACAATGCACCAAGTCTTACAGCATCAAGGCTTTTGCACTAAAGCAATAAATTAATCCGAGGGATCCCCATGTCTTAGCAGAAAATTCTACTGCATGATAAACTGCTATTTCTACTCTTTTTGAACAAAATAAAATGAAACAAAACAAACAAGCAAAAAGTATGTAATGGTATATAAAAAAATAAATAAATAATAGGTACAAGTTGCTAGCCACGGGAGATATTAAAAAATATCTAGATAGATATCAAGAAAAATGTTCCCCCTTTATGTCAATTTATTACATCATGAAGTAAATGCATATTTTCATCCTTTTTAACAAATATCTTAGATATGATAGCATTTGGATCAAATGATCTATGGATTTATTATTTTTCCTTGAAAGGTAATTTCAAGGCCAATAAGAACACATTATCTGTCTTGTCTTTCTGTTGTATAGTGTGACAGAAATATTCAAGCAAATTTTTTTTTTTTTATTAAGAATCTTCTTAATTAAAACCTGATCATTGAAGCTTACAGTTTACTCAGTATCTGTACAAAATTGAGGCCTATCAATTTTTCCAAAAGAAATACGTTTTAAAGGTATGTAGATTAAGAAAAGGAACAGTTAAGCATTTGTTCCAATTGCTCTAACTATAAGATAGTTGAAGATTTAGGCTGTGTCTCTAATTCTCATTGGTTTTGACCAGTCTAAATAATAAATAAATATATAAAAACAACAACAAAACAACAGCCTGGTTTGGGTATGTTCCCACCAACATTTTCAGTTTTGTTTAATAAGTGTAGTTTGACAAAAATGTGCTTCATTACAAATTCCAACCTCTTCTTTCTCCAGCATTCTCAAATTTTAGTGGTTTAGATAAGACTGGACAGAGATCTAAATAATTTCCATTTCAAAACCTAATCCATATATGTGTTGGCCAAAGAAAAAAAAAAAAAAAAAAAAAAAAGATACAGATTCTTTAGCACAGCTGTGATCATAATAGGCTTAATCGCAACAAAATGTTGAACTAAGGATTGCACTTCTTCAGTTCTAGAATTGCTGCATCGTCTAGAAACTGAAACTGAAACTTAATTATCCTGCCACACATTCACAGAGATAAGACAGATGAAGCTAATAACAGTTATTGTTGTTTGATAGTCTGTTAAAGAGATTGCATCTGCCATCATGTTTTGACCATTGCCTGAGTGAGAGAATAATAGATTGGTTTCATTTGTGTTATATCCCACTTTAAAATAGAGATGAAATCAAGTTAATTTTATTAAAATATTACATCTGGATGGAAATGCATTTTATATGACTCGGTATCATTTGCTTCATATTCATTTAAGAGGTAAAAAGAAATATAATTCAAATATGCTATGATTTTAAAAAGTCACGTAGCAAGCAAAAATCACACAGATAAGAATTTAACTAAATAAACAGTCAGTTCCATATCAGTTATAGCTATCAAGAAACAAACTTCTCCTGGCAGGAAAAAAAAAAAAAAAAAAAAAAAAAAAAAGAATACAGACATGAGCTTCACACACAGAATCATTCAATGGGGAAACTTTAAAAAATGTACAAAATTCAAGCGATCAACTGTAGACAATCTGTTTCAAATTCTTCCAACTGATTCCAGATTTTTTATTTATTTATTTATTTATTTAATAGTGGTGTGTGGTAAATGCCTTTAGTATGGAGATTTTGGCAAGTCCTTGTCATTGTAACAAATGTTTCTCTCAATGTAAATCATACTGTGTTTATAGAACAAGATTTCTTCCTTGAATGCTTCACTTTAATGAACTCTCTTTTCACCACATAAGAGAGAAAATTACTGTAATTTTGAAAAATATCTGGTACATATTCTAATATTTTCAAGAATATTTAGAACTAGCTCTCACTGCAATAACTTTTATGTTGGACATTATCTCACTTTAACAATATATGAGAAAAAAATGATATTTTATTGAATACTAATAGCTATTAAAGACTGTAATAGACATATTAACCCTATATTAGAAGTCTGAAAAAGTTCTGAAATGTTTCAAACTCACTGATAATCTGTTTGTTATCCAGTTCTGTAAAAGATTCTAAGATTCTGAGGATGTGTAGTTTTGCTCAAATACTTAAAAAATTATACCAAACTCAAAGTTTCAGAACTCAGGATATGTTTCTGTAATAAAGTGCTTGGAATGAGATAAACATTGCTCAAATGGTTGATAATGTTCATGTTTATGGTCAAGATTTTGATCAGCACGCTGCACAGAAGAGTTACACAACATGGGGAAATTTTTTATAGATGTAGTGTTGTAGTAGCGGGGAAAGATGGTCTTAACTGCAAAATGTATGAAATAGCAGCATGGTCATTATTAACTTGGTTAATGTAGGGAAAAGTATAGCATTGTTTATAGTTGTACATGGTTCCAGTAACACGGAGTATGCAGATGAAATACTGCAGTGGATGTAAACAGAAAGGATGGTGCATTTCATATAATGAAGAATGATTCAGAGGTGAGGGATATTGCCAGCAGGACAATACCAGGCATAAAGAAAAATTAGACTAGACTAGACTAGACCAGACTAGATTAGACTAGACTAGACTAGAATAGAACAGAAAAATAAAATAAAATAAAATAAAATAAAATAAAATAAAATAAAATAAAATAAAATGTGAGATTATGTAGTGAATTTCTTTCTTTCTGTGATCAGTGCCAGAATGTTTTATTCTAAAGGTTCTGAATGTCCCTTATGAAGCTAACCTACATCTGACTTCACGTATTGTGGAAGAGAAACATAATGAGCTCTTATGTTGGCATTTGCAGCTAAAAATACTTTATAAAAATAAGTTACTCTTACAAATATGGATGCATTAGAAACAGTATGGCATTGGTCAGTTTATCTTGATGAAAGAGTAATTGTTATAACATCTTGAAATCTTTCTTTCTTGATATGACTGTTCTCAATCTTGTGTTCATGTGGGTTTCCAGTAGATGCTGTACGTAATCTAATGTCAATTCCATGTTTGTTGATGAACCTGTGGTTTAACACTTGACACCCATCCAATTTACCCCCTGGGAATAGCTGAATTAAGTCTACTTCCTATTATAATCAACAAGCTTAACCACACCAGTATTACTCATGTAGTGCTCTTGCAATTGCTTGCTGTTGACCTTACAACTTCAACTGTAATAGGTCAAGATCCTGAACATGATATAAATTTGCATTAAAAATATATCTTTGCTATCTAATATATTAATTATTAATATATTAAATGATTACCATTATGATTTCCTATACCTTACGTTTGCAATGCTGTGTAAGATTTCAATTATTATTGAAGGGCATTTATTCTTTTGGAATTTCTAATGAAATTATGATCTTTAGGTGTGAAATGTAATACATATCATATACATTCTGTGAATAACTGTAAATGAACAAAATTACTAGCATATAGGTAACTTTTCCTTTTCTTTTCCTTTTTTTTTTTTTTTTTTTTTTTTTAATTTTCCCCTTGATTAAATTTTGTGCAGGCTGTATTCTAAGCTCTGTGATGAGAAGGTATCAGTTCACATCTAAGTAGTTCATGGAGAATTATAAAACAGAGTGCTGAGATAATTAAATAAGTATTAAGTGGATTAGTTGGTCACATCCCAAGGCTCTGATAGGGCTTTTCAGTGGGAAAGAATGCAAAATGAATAAAGAACCTGGTAGTATGATTTCATTCATGGATTTAGCTGTGTGAATGAGCTTTAACTTTCTGCCACATTTTGTTTTTTTCCATCTTACAAAAATTACCAAATGGAAATGAAATATTCCAATTATTCTTTTAAATAATGGTTTAAATATCAGAACAGGTCTAAAATGAAAAATTGGACTCCTTTTAGATATTTATTATATAAGATCTAAATCCATACAAAATACAGAAACTACTAATTTCTTTATTTCTACCATTTGTAGGAAAATTAATGTCATACTAGAGGCATGTCTGCACTGCTCTGTAGGGCATGCCAAAAAAATCTGGAGATAGCTGATTATTAGCTGGCATAGGCAGATATTGTAGATACTGAAATGTAAGTTCAAATCCTGAAAGCCAAATAGATGTTTCTAACAAGTTGTGTACCAGAAGAACACCAATCAACTGTTGCTATTTTCTTCCTTAGAGACATCCCATTCCTGCCAAAAAAAAAAAAAAAAAAAAAAAAAAAAAAGGCAACATTCCAATTGACTTCAATGGGAATGGGATTCCACCCCATGCTTTATTGGCTGCCAAATTTAATTAAAAATGTTGAAGCAATAGAGAATTTACTATAAGCCTTGGAAACTTGATCAAAAAATTGCTGGGTTACAGAGTTTAAAATGTGCAGGTTTTTTGTTGTTGCTGTTGTAGTAGTTTTTTGTTTGTTTGTTTTTCTGTTTCTTTTTCTTCTGTGATTTTGTGTATATTGTAAATTTTCCCAAAGCTTCCTAGATACATTCATAGAATCATCATGGCTTGGGTTGGAAGAAACCTTAAAGATCATCTATTTCCGATCCCCTCTGCCAAGGGCAGACTAGATCAGGTTGCCCAGGGCCCCATCCAACCCGGCCTTGAACACTTAGAGAGATGGGGCATCCACAACCCTCTGAGAAAAAATCTTATGGTCAAAAGTTCATAATTCTGTCTTGATACAATATAAAAACATATAAATAGATAAACAAGAAGAGCAAAGTTCAGTATTCCAAATTAATGAATTTTAGGTAAAGGATACATTGAAATAAGATTTTGGTTTAAATGATGTGTTTTTTCTTTTCCTTCTT